>NC_079437.1:1072396-1074896 GCF_903798145.1 Danio aesculapii | reverse complement strand
CATAGTAATCTGGTAATGTTTGATTTGGGTTTTTTGGGGATAATTATTGTGATCTCCCGATTGCAACGGAAATACTGGGAGATATCTCTGTAGACTGATGGCATTTCATGCCGTTCAGCCTTATAATCTCAAAATGTGAGCAAAATCACCCTTTTTTTGTCATATTTTTAGACATTACGCTAGAGAATCATAAAAATATCTCTAAAGTGATGGGTTTTTAAGCAACAGTTTCTGCTGTTCTGACGTGAGCTTACAATTTTTTTCTGAGATTCTTTGTGTTTGATTTTCTTTATATATATATATATATATATATATATATATATATATATATATATATATATATATATATTTATATATATATATCTATATATATATATACACGATTTTGCCGTTGAACTGTTGTATAAATGCAATATCACACTCGTAGCTGTGCGATATGGCTGTATATTACCACTGGTGGAACTGGGCCTGTGGCCTCAAGCCATTGCACACCTTCCACCAGTGCTGATATACAGCCATATCACACTGCTACTCATGTGATATTGCTCATATATATATAAATATATATATATAATTTTTTTTCATACCGTATGGAGTATTATATAGGAAAAATACTGTACAAAAAAGCAACTTATAGATTTCATTTATATATATATATAGATAGAGATATAAACATTAAAACTCTGTTTTATCAATATATCTGTGCTGTATCTTTTGGTCTGCAGTAAACAAACTGATTGGGGTTCAACCACAGTATTCGAGACAACACCGTCCTGCTCAACGAACCTCTTAAAACACATTCATCACAGTCATACAGCCAAAACATACACCAAGCTACCAAAAAAATAAGAGGAAAAAAAATCACTACAAATATCTGTTTGTACTGACTTCAAAATGAACGAGAGTTCTAAAACATGCTCTGGATAAAAAAAACAATAAAAATGAGAAGAGGATATAACAATCATCCGTTCCTAAAAAATATACAATTAATTGAGGTCGCAACTCGGAAAAGCAATAGTCATGCTGAAATATCCAATAAACAAATCAGGAACGATCAGGAAAAAGAAATGACTATACAGCCATAACAATAAGAACAGCTATAACAATAGTAGTAATTAACAGCTGAAGATTTCTGAAAAACAAACCAAAGATTCTTCTGTTTAAAGAAAAACAAACAAAAAGAGTCCATAAATATATATATATATATCAGGCAGATTATAGTGTAGGTAGAAACATTGCACCAGATCAGATTGTGAAACACGCATTAGTGCAGGGAGTTCGAGCGACAGAGGAACCGATGAGTTTTGGAGGGAAAAGTTTCCACACGACAGCAGAAAATGGCGGCAATGAAAACAGACGAATCTTAGCTTACGTTTCATGTGTTTCGCCCTCTGAAGAGATTATTGCTCCGTGGACAACCAAAGGAAAGACGTCAACATTTTTTTACGCTGGTGTTGGTTCACAAGTAATGATGAAGTCTGACAAAAATATATTCGGACGACGAACATTTGTGTACAGAACGAAAGGTGTCGGTGCTTTACAGCTATTCAACTGAAACATATTAATACACGCACACAACGAACAAACAAACGAAGGGAAAAAAGCGGAAGCGACAGGAAGTGGGCGAAGCCTCTGGGAGGAGGGGGAGGAGCTGAGTGGATGATTGACAGGAGATATTCATCAGTCAGTGTATAAAACACTCCAATAAAAACGTGTTGAATCATTTCCAAATAAACGATCCGTCGTTGAAGGAATAAAATGGCGAAATACGGGAAACTACGAAGAAAAAGAGAGACACTGATATACCATGAAGAGAATTTGACGCCTTTTAAAGGGCCACGCAGAAGTCCCTGGGGGTGGAGTCGGTGGGCGGGGCTTTGTGGATGTGGGGTTTTGTGTGGGAATGGGAGGGGCCTCACAGAGGGCCGTGTCGCGCCTCATATTTGGCCAGAACGTTCTTGCAGCGGCCGAGTTCCTTGCGCAGGTCGGCCACCTCCGCTCGCAGCGCCGCGTTCTCTTTCTCCAGGAATCCGGCACGGATGGCGATCTGGTTCTCTTTCAGCCGCCGGGCGTCCCGCGAGCGTTTGGCCGCGATGTTGTTCTTTCTGCGCCGTGCCCAGTATCTGTCATCCTGAGAGAGAGAGAGAACACAGTCAGAAAAATTGATTCACTCCTGCTATTCGGTTTAGAATTCAGTCATTTATTCATTTTCCTTCAGCTTAGTCTCTTTATTCATCAGAGGATCATCACAGCGGAATGAACCGCCAACTTCAACGGATGCCCTTCCAACTGCAACCCAGTACTGGGAAACACCCATACACTCTCACATTCACACACATAGATTACAGCCAATTTAGTTTATTCAATTCACCTGTAGCACAGGTGTTTGGACTGTGGGGGAAACCGGAGTACCCGGCCCACGCCAACATGAATCATCAAGCATTTTTATTTTTTGCTTAAGCAACACGAGAGATAAATATTATTATCATTTTATTTCTAA
>NC_079437.1:1062396-1064896 GCF_903798145.1 Danio aesculapii | reverse complement strand
ACTCACTCACTTTCAAAACACATCCTAAACTCAAACGCACAAACATTCAACACGCATTCAACACGCACAAACATTCATGTTAACACACACCCTCTGAACACACATACACACACTTGCTCTCAAAACACATTCTAAACACAAACACACACACACATTCAACACACTCTAAACACACTCTGAACACACACTCACTCACTCACTCACTCACTCACTCACTCACTCACTTTCAAAACACATCCTAACACACTCTAAACACACACATACATGTGCCCTCTGAACACACACACAATCTGAACACACAATTTCAACACACTGAACACAAACAAACACACTCTGTTCACACTTTGAACACACACACACACACACACACACACACACACACACACACACACACACACACACACACACTACAGCAGCTGTAGTCTCCCTCATGGAGAGTGTTATCTAGACCGAGCTGCTTTATGACACATGAAGCAGAATGATAACACTGATGTATCGGCACTGCACCTTTAAACCATCAGCTCCAGCTTGTGTGCTCGTTCTTGATAAAACTCAGTCCGCTCAGAATACGACTGAGTAGATTATAACAGATAATTATTACATACAGTCTTTCCCATATCCAGGAGAGTTACAGTGTGGAGAAGCCCCAAAGAAGCGTCCCAAGAAGACTGTTGATGGCCCGAGTGAAGCATGAGTGTGAATCAGTGATGGTTTGGGCTGCAATATCATGACATTCCCTATATAAGCCCAACACTTGTGCTAAATGGCCGTTGGGTCACTGCCAAGGACTACCCAACCATTCTGGAGGACCATGTGACTCAATGGCTCAAACATTATATCCTGAAGGCGCTGCTGTGTATCATGATAATAGTGGAGCAATACACACAGCAAGACTGGTGAGAATGGTAAGAGAGAGATTTGATGAACATGAAAGTGAAGTTGAACATGTCCCATGGCCTGCACAGGGCCCTGATCTAAATATTATTAAGCACTTTGGAGAGTTTTGGAGTAGCGAGTCAGGAGATGTTTTCCTCCAGGCCAGATCTCCAGACCTAGGGTCTCATGTACGAAGACTTGCGTTGAATTCATGCTAAAACATTGCGTACGGACAAAGCTGTAAATGTGCGTACGCAGTAAAAAAAATCAGACGAATGAAACACTGCGTACGCGGAATCCCAGGCATATTCTCTTTGTACATCTGAATTAATGTGAAACTGAGCGCACGTGCACGAGCGCAAAACTCCTCCCTGCCTCCTCCCATTTATAAATATGCTAATGACTCCACTTTGGCAAAACCAATTGAAAAAGAAATTACAAAAGCAAGCAAGAAGAGAAACTTCACAGAATGTGAATTACAGGTGCTCCTATCGGAGGTAGACCGGAGAAAAAACTGTGTTATTTGCAAGTTTGTCCTCCAGAATTAATAACAAAAGAAAAAAAATTGAGTGTGAGAGTTTAGCTGACGCAGTTAATGCAGTGGGGTCTGAACATCTCACTGTGAGTGAATTAAAAAAGAAATGGTCTGATGTTAAGGTGCAGGTTAAGAGGAGAACAGCGGCGCACTGTCAAAGTGTGAACCGAACAGGTGTGGGAACGGAATGCTGAACTGACACCCTTTGAGGAGAGAGTTGCCTCAATTGTGGGCGACACTTTACTGTCTGGAGTAGTATCCGTGTCTGTGAGAGATGCAGATGCATTAGAGGAACACTTTGTTAGGATGGTATAGCAGCACCCCTCCGCTCTTATCAAGGCAGCGCCACCGGTATTTCAGCTGCCCAATCGCATTAGAGCATCACATATTATTTGCACATTTATTGAATGGCAATGTTTCCGATTCACGTATGCAAATTCGTCTTCAGATGGCGCCTTTATAGCAATGTGTGCGTGCAGTCGATCGCTCCGATTACATCGGGAAAACCGGCGATCGCTGCAAACAGCGATTTAATGTTTGGCTAGTCAACTGTATGGTATGGAAACCTTATATACCTGCTAGACATGCTGATGATCCCGTCCCATACTGCTGCCATTGCACGGCTCAAAGACGACTGGCTTAACCCAGAGCGCTCCGTCAGTTCCCTTTAGAAAGAACCAGTTGCCAGGATATTTTGATAGTGCGATACTTTGCAGTGTGTAATTTAACATAATTGCCTCTAGAATTCGCCAATGGAAATAAAACAAACACACACAAGAAATATACGTACGCCAGACATGAAGTTGATGCAGACCAACGCACATTCTCACGTTAATTTCATCGTTAGTAAATCCAAACGTGAGCGTGAAATCTGGAGAATGCAAAGTTTTTGAGCGTACACACCGTTGATACATGAGGCCCCTGGCCACTATTCTGCAAGAAGAATGACTCTAAGTCAGTTTGGCTTACTGTGCAGGACTTGAATCAGTCATTCCCAAGATGAACGCATGTTGTATTGGCCACAAAAGCAGGGTCTACACCATACTAATGAATCACTGTGGGCTAAAAGCAGGCGCTTCAGTCATTGTC
>NC_079437.1:1054896-1057396 GCF_903798145.1 Danio aesculapii | reverse complement strand
ACAGGGACGCCTTTAATAAAGCTGTCTGAGGGTCACTGTGCAGACACTTCACTTTTATTTCCTTCAAGTGCCCATAAAGTCCACACACACTTCATCAGTGCTGTGTTTTAGATTGGGCTCCAATGTCACTCAGAGGCAACATGTAGAAAACACTAAATACATGTTTAAAAATGTACAGCTGAAGTCAGAATTATTAGCCCCCCTGATTTATTAGCCCCCTTTTTTCCCCCAATTTCTGTTTAACAGAGCAGATTTTTTCAACACGTTTCTAAACATGATAGTTTTAATAACTCGTCTCTAATAACTGATTTATTTTATCTTTGCCATGATGACAGTAAATAATATTTGACTAGATATTTTTCAAGACACTTCTATACAGCTTAAAGTGACATTTAAAGGCTCAACTAGGTTAATTAGGTTAATTGGGCAGGTTAGGGGAATTAGGCAAGTTATTGTATAATGATGGTTTGTTCTGTAGACTATCGAAAACAAATATTGTCTAATATTTTTGACCTTAAAAATGGTTTCAAAAAAATTAAAACTGCTTTTATTCTAGATATAATTAGAATATAAAGATATAATAGATATAAGAAATATTATTAACTGTCATCATGGCAAAGATCAAATAAATCAGATATTAGAAATGAGTTATTAAAACTATTATGTTTAGAAATGTGTAGAAGAATTCTTCTCTCCGTTAAACAGAATTTGGGGAAAAAATATATATATTTTTTTAAGAATTACATATGACATGTTGAAAACACAAGAAATGTTATTAGTTTTAAATATAGATATTAAAATATATAATTACATCTAACATGTGCACAATTAAAGAAATGTTATAAAAATGTTTAAAATATATAAATATTTCTAACATGTACAGAACACAAGGACTGTTATGAAAATGTTTGAAATATATATAAAAATAAAGTTGAAGTCAGAATTATTAGCCCCCCCCCCCTGAATTATTGGCCCCCCTTTTTATTTTTTTTAGCTTAAAGTGACATTTAAAGGCTTAACTAGGTTAATTAGGTTAACTAGGCAAGTTATTGTATAATGATGGTTTGTTCTGTAGACTATCGAAAAAAAAAATTGCCTAAAGGGGCTAATAATTTTGACCTTAAAATGTTTTTTAAAAATTAAAAACTGCTTTAATTCTAGCCGAAATAAAACAAATAAGACTTTATTCAGAAGAAAAAATGTTATCAGACATACTGTGAAAATTTCCTTGCTCTGTTAAACATCATTTGGGAAATATTTAAAAAGAAAAGAAAAATCAAAGGGGGGCTAATAATTCTGACTTCAACTGTTTATATAGACACACATTAGCTCTGAGGAATAGATATATTTATATATGCTCTCATATATTTCTTCTCTGGATTTGTTGTGCCTTGAAACATTCAGGCAGTCCCATACGGTAAAAATATATACATATATAAATATATGTTTTTCCTGGGCAATATATATTTTAAATATACAGTTTAAGTCAGAATTATTAGCCCCCCTTTGAATTTCTTTTGTCTTTTTTTTTATATTTCCCAAATGATGTTTAACAGAGCAAGGAAATTTTCACAGTATGTCTGATAATATTTTTTCTACTGGAGAAAGTCTTATTTGTTTTATTTCGGCTAGAATAAAAGCAGTTTTTAATAAAAAAAAATAAAAAAAACCTTTTTAGGTAAAAATGATTAGCCCCCTTTGAGCTATTGTTTTTCGATAGCCTACAGAACAAACCACCAAAAATATTATAAGACATAATGTGAAAACTTCCTTGCTCTGTTAAACATCATTAGAGAAATATATTTTTTTTTAAAAGGGGGCGGGGTAATAATTACATAAACAATTCTTTTGTCATAATTCAATGCAAAATCCAAATAAAGAAACATAATTAGTTTGTTGTATATACATTGTGGTATATATGATTTGCATGGTTGTGTATTATTAATGTATAGCAACTAACTAAACATCTATCTTTCTATCTATCTATCTATCTATCTATCTATCTATCTATCTATCTATCTATCTATCTATCTATCTATCTATCTATCTATCTATCTATCTATCTATAGTCAGAATTATTAGCCCCCCAAATGATGTTTAACGGAGCAAGCAATCTTCAGTTTTTTTCTCCATGAACAAAAACAATTAAAGGAAGTACTGTGAAAACTTGTTCTGTTAAATATAGATCTTAAAATATTTGAAAAAGAATTTAAATTGCACTGGATTGCTATTAACTATATCATTGCAAAAAACTTCTGTATGTGTATCTTAAAGATTATTGGAGCACAGTAGATTTACAGGTAATTACTACTTGAGTCTGTCTGCAGCCTACACATTTGTACATGTGATTTAACCTGTTAAACCTGTGAAATCTACTAAAGCTAAAGCACGTTTACAGCATGTTTTGTTCGGTATATGGGTGTGTTTGTTTGTCTTTTGATGACTGTACACGGCCTTTGCTCATCCATGCATGCTTTAATGCTTCTTTTTGACTAAAACT
>NC_079437.1:979896-1049896 GCF_903798145.1 Danio aesculapii | reverse complement strand
TGAGATCCAACCCTCCCCCCTTTCAATATCATTCAATACCACCCCATGCTCTTCACTTTCATCCGCGATATACCCCCTCCCCCCTGCTTTTCACTTTCATCAACAATCAACACCCCCCCCCCCCCACATCTTAAATAACCTCACAAAAGATATGTGAACGTGTCATATTACTTACACATGCTTATTCAGAATATATGTGAAAGACACTTGTCAGATTTTATTTTAGAGAGCAGGCGTGAGGTTCAGCTGTGTGCTCTTCATTTTCTGTCTGGTTCAGGCTCAAACTGATACGGCTAACAGCTAATCTGACTGACAGTATTTACACAGCGCAAACGCGCATGCTTGTAGGGGCGTGACCCTTTTCCTGGTGACATGGAGCCAATCCACGAATCACAGCACATTATGTTAGCTGACCAATCAGAGCCTCTTGAGGACTGGCTTTTCAGAGGAACTAGGAAATATGACCTAGTCGTATTCATGTTAGCTGAGTAGCTGTATATAAGATCAAGTAAGATATATGAAAAAATAACGTGATTTTCTACAAGTGGAGCATGAGCACACATTGCTTTGCATCTTATAAACACAACTAAGCCTTAAAATACACTCTGGACCACCACTTTAAGATATTTTCTTTAAAATCTGTAATAGACTACCACTATTGACCCTCATCGCTGGGAAAATAACCAGCCTTTCAGCAAAGCCTGATATTTTCCTGCAGGTTTGACGCAGACTAAACTAAACTGTGTGAGGCCAGTTTTACCGTTTAAGCCCTCCCTCGACATTTATTTCTTTTGGGTTGTGCAGTTTAATTTAATTATTGTAAACTCACAGACTTTTTTGGTCACATCCATATTTTCCACTTTTAAAATATAATAAATGTTTACAGACTGATATTTTTCTGATCCCGCAACTCAGTGGTTAGTGGTTTTGGAAAATATAAGCAAATGTTTCAATATCATGTTAACATGTACTTTCTTTTTACTGCAAATGTCACATCCGTAACGCTGGAATTGCTCTGAAAGGCAAGCAAATGATGCATGATTTATAAAGCTCAGAAAACACATAGATTTATCAAACTTCAGTTCCATTTAAATCATATTGTATTTTACAGTCTATCAAATAGAAGAGTTTCAATTAAAATGGAAAGTTACTCACTGTTTACACGCTCTTAAAGGGATTATTCACCTAAATATTACATTTGTGTCATCGTTTATTGTGTTTTGGTGTCTTTTTTCTGATGAACATGAAAGAAGATACTTTGAAGTATGTTGTAAACCTGTAACCATTAAATTCCAGCGTATTTCCATAGTATTATCCTACTCTGGAAGTCACAGGTTACATGTTTCTAGCTTTTTTTAGTGTTCAAAAGAAACATTTGATTAATTAATGTTATAAAAAAAAGTAATATTTTGGATGAACTGTCCTATTAAATGTAAATCTCATAAAAACACACACATTTATCAAAGTTTATTTCCATTTAAATCATATTGTATTTTACAGTCTCTCAAATAGAAGAGTTCCCCTAAAAATGGAAAGTTACTCACTGTTTACATTTACAGTTACATTTGTGTCGTCGTTTACATTCTCTATTCACTTGTCACAAACATGTTTTAGTTTCCTTCTTCTGAGGAACATGAAAGAAGATACTTTGAAGTATGTTGTAAACCTGTAACCATTAAATTCCAGAGTATTTCCATAGTATTATCCTACTCTGGAAGTCACAGGTTACATGTTTCAAACTTTTTTAATGTTCAAAAGAAACATTTGATCAATAAAATGTTATAATTTTTTTTATATTTTGGGTGAACTGTCCTATTAAATGTAAATCTCATAAAAACACACACATTTATCAAAGTTTATTTCCATTTAAATCATATTGTATTTTACAGTCTTTCAAACAGAAGAGCTAAAAATGGAAAGTTGCTCACTGTTTACACGCTCTTAAAGGGATAGTTCACCCAAACAATTACATTTGTGTCATCGTTTACATTCTCATTCACTTGTCACAAACATGTTTCAGTTTCCTTCATCTGATGAACATGAAAGAAGATACTTTAAAGAATGTTGTAAACCTCTAATCATTAACTTCCAGAGTAGGAAAAATAAATACTGTGGAAGACAATCGTTACAGATTTATTCTTCAATGTATCTAATCTTCATTCATTCATTCATTCATTTTCCTTCGGCTTATTCTCTATTTCAGGGGTCGCCACAGCGGAACGAACTGCCTACTATTACAGCATATATTTTAAGCAGTGGATGCCCTTCCAGCCACCTGGAGGAAACCCATGCCAGCATGGGGAGAACATGGAAACTCCATACAGAAATGCCAACTGGCCCAGCCGGCACTCGAACCAGCGACCTTCTTTTTGTGAGGCGAGAGTGATAACCACTGAGCCACCAATAATAGCATATTAATAAAGTAATTAAAATATATTATAAGAAATAAACAACAGAAATAACAAAGATCCCCCTGAGGAACTGTAAACGATGAGTAAATGCTCATTTTTGGGTGAACTGTCCCTTTAAATGGTTCCAAACTTTTACAAGAGCAGATATTTTGAAGAATGCTGTAAAGCGCTGTCCATTGACACCCGTAATAGGGTGAAAAAACACTATGGAAGTCAATGGCTACAAGTTTTCATCATTATTTTTTACAGAATATAGATTTTTTTTTTGTTTTCAACATTGCATACAAATGAAGGATGTGTAAAAAGAGGAGTGTTTTTTTTTTGTTTGTTTGTTTGTTTTTGGTGAACCGTCCCTTTAAAAGTTCCCCCACAAAATTCAAAACTGCACAGTAGATTATTGTTTTTTTAACCAGCTTAAACTTAAATGATGCAGTTTTGTTTTTTCATCTCTGTAAATAAGTGCTATTTTTCAGCATTTCTTGTGTTGCAGGATATTAAGTTTTGCATTAGGATTAACTGTGAGAAATGTGCACAGATCTGCCTTTTGGTGCATAAAATAATCAAAACAAGCTTTTATTCATACTGTAAATGTGTTATGATGAAGCACAAGAACAGTCCGCTCAGTCGCGCCCTCTATAGGCAACTATGAGAACCAAACATCCCCACTGCGTGCGAACTTCACCTTTCCAAAATCAGCTCGCTAGTTGTTAACTATACATGAATTACTTAAAATTTCAGACTCTTTAAAAATCATGGGAAATCACGTGACTTAAAGTACACCATGCATTCTGATTAAATGCGCAGTTGATTCAGGTTTGTGCGTAAAAATGAATGCATTGAAAGTTAACATTTATATATACATGACAAATCTCTAAATCACAGGGATTAAGCATACGGAGTGCATTGCATGAGCAGATATTGACAGAATAATAAACACACAGAGAGAGAAGTGACGCGCTCTACGTGCAGATTGTAATGAAAGCAAAGTGCGCGCCTCGCCTGACAGCCGTCAGCTGATGCACAGGACGCTTTAAACACCCTTTAAACAGCCACATCCAGACGTGTTTACCTTCATCGTGGTGAAAGGGCAGCTTCATGGGATTCTCAAGCAGGGATTTGAGGACGCCGTGGGTCGGAGGTAGGAAAGTTGCGTTTATAGGAAGAGGTCGAGACATCTTCTCCATCGCGTAAAAGAGATCTCAATCTTCCTGAAGAAACGAAATTTAAAAAAGAGCCAACTTATAAAAATAGAAAGTCTGCAGTTTGCGGTGTGTGTGTGAGTAGAGTCCTCAGCCCGTGCGCGGCACTGATGAGCGGCGGCGGCGGTCTCGCGCGTCCGTCAATTCAGCAGGCTGGAGCGCAAAAGCGCAACTGATTCGCAAATCCATGTGCAAAGACTGACGCCCGTGACGTCAATGAACGGGCAGAGCTGTTGACTATATCGCTGGCCAATGAGAGCAGCGGGGGCGTGGCACTCCCGTCAGGACGGGATACTTTGTGGCACGTCCACGCCTGCGTTATTTTTCTCTTTCAAGATTATTCCTTTGTAACTAATGCGCTTGTAAATGTGAGGACGCAGAGAAAAACAAAACACTGAGAAATATATTTTAATATATTAGCATTTCAATATAAAAAGCATTAAATAAACACTGTTAAAATAAATTAATGAACACATATAGTTTATTATAAGTTTTAATTGTATTTTTGCTGTTTTAATTAGAATTTTCGTTACTTTTTTTTGGCAAATATTTGTGACATATATGTTATATAGTTCCGCAGATTTCTAGCCTAACATTGAGTCTATGTATTTACTTGTGTACTTTTATATTTATTCAGTTTTAAATTCATTTCACTAATATTATTGTGATTTAATACTAGTAATTTTAACATGTTCATCTGATTTATTTACAATACAGTGTGTAAAGTCATATCTTCTGTCTTTTAGTAGATGTATATTATACAAGAGACTTGCTTTGTTTACCAAATGAGTGGATCTAATTGCATTTGCATTGTAAACATTAAATAAAAGTTTAAAATGTGTGTTATTTGTTGAGTTCATATATTAAGTTTTTAGTTATGATACTCCTAAAATCATTCCACATAAATCTGCAAAATTCCTCTGCAGAAATAGCAGAAAAAGTCTGCAGATTCTGTCTGGCGCTACTGTATGTTATATATAAATATATACAGGCATGGGCAAAAACACGTGGAAATGTATTTTAAAATAAAATACCAAATACCTTAATTTCAGGTGTATCAAAATAATCTATAAAATACAGCAGTCACAGTGTGTATCAAAATAAAATACTGTATTTTGTATTTTAAAAATACTGCAAAATACTTTTACAAAGAGGAATGACGTTTCTTTGCAAATCTTCCATCAATTAGACCTATTCAATCAATCCCTACACCATTAAACTGACTCAGTGAAGTAAACAATATTTGATAGCAAATGTGGCCAGTAGAATTGCCATCATCTCTGTAGATTGATTATTCAAGATTTTAAAGGGTGTTAAATAAATAGTTAATTAAAATTTTTGTTCACAGAATTTTTCATAGATCTATATATATATATATATATATATATATATATATATATATATATATATATATATATATATATATATATATTTTTTTTTTTTTTTTTTTTTTTTGCTATTGAACTCTTCAATACTCAAAGTAAAAACTGTACTCTGAAAAAAATGATTCAAATACGATTTAAGTTAAGGCATTGTAAACAATTTCTTTGGGCTAAATTTAAACAAATTAAGTTGAACATTACTAAACTTAATTTGTTTGATTAAATTCCACCAACGACTGCACTTTTTGAGAAGGTTAAAAAGGGCACACCTCAGCCCATCAATTCTCACAACTTTTTACAGAGGGGCTGTTGAGAGTGTTCTCACTAATGGCATCTTCCTTTGGTATGAGAATAGTAGTGTATCTGACAAGAACACCATCAAGAGGATCATAAAGTCAGCTGAAAGGTCTGTTGGAGTCAAGTTGACATCTATCGAGGAACTTTATCAACGACGTATGTCTGTCTAGGGCAAATAGCATTTTAAGGGATCCAACTCACCCTGGCTATAGCCTGCTCATGCTTATGCCATCAGGCAGGCGTTACAGAAGCCTGAGGACTAAATCAGTGCGGTTTCGTGATCGTTTTTATCCTGTCATTGTAAGACTTTTGAATAAGACCAATTCTTAAACACTATTGATAGCTAGTGTAAAATAATAAATCAATAAATAGTTAAACTAGCATAAATTATTAATATTATAACTATTATAACAAATGGTGAAATAGGTATTTTAGTATTAAGTTACTCTCTACTGAGATTTCTTTTTAAATCAGGTTATATCTTATATAACTATATTTTTATGAAATTATAAGCTTGTCTATCATGTTAGGATCTTATAGTGTTTGTATAGTGACGTTTTTTATGTTCTTGTTGGGTCTGTTGCAATGTAATTTCATTCTGCATTACAATTTTATTGTGATGTTTTGAATGACAAAATAAAGGAAACTGAACTAAATTCAACCCATATAAATTGTTTGCAACAATTTTGCAGACATCATTTTCTTCAGTGTATTAGAGGTTTTTGATTATTAAATGTTTGTGTTTCATATGTTGTGACATCTTAAGGTTTACATCTTTCCTCTTCATTAACTATACAGTGTATCATCTACTGGCATTTAAAACTGCCAGTGAAGAATTGCAGGAATCGCCACTATAGGAATTTTTTTATGTTGTTTGTTTTAACGACAAACATTTGGCAGCAGCAATCCATCCAAAACTACTATTATTTGTACAGTATACTCTTTCTCCTGAGAGATTTTTTTTTTTCAATTCTTTAAATGGAGGACTCAATAACATCCAAAAGCCCCAATCAGAGTGCTTTTATATCTTGATGTAGATTTCTTACAAAGTATTTTACAGTATTTTAAAAACACAAGACACTAAAATATCTTAATACAAAATATTAAGCCATTTTCATCAACCCTATCAAATACAAATTACAAAATACTCTTTTGTATTTAAAATATGTATTTGACATACATACATACATATATACTGTAAACAGGTGTGGAGCCTATTTGGCTCATTCAGAACTCAAATGCTATCTCTGTTTTTGCAGTACAGTGTAATACTGCTAGTTTAGCATACAATTCTACCATATTAAACATTTTAACTTTTATTAATTTATTATTATTAAATTACTACATATAAATGTAATAAGAAGCTTTTATATATTCCAGGACAACATTGATGAAAGGTTAACTTTTGGTCCACTTCAAAATGTTGACTACTGTAGATGTATTGTACCCTACCGCACTGTACACTCAAACACAAAATCAATCGCTTGAAATGGCCAAATACTCCCTGACTACTCAGTAACAGGCAGCGCTAGTAACCGGCAGTCACCAGAAAAAGAGCGCGTCTGCGTTCGATTGGCTGAGTGTTGAGTGCACGGAACACGGCGTCCAATCAGAGCACAGCGGCTGAGCACCGCGCTGCGTTAAGGAACATCTGGCCCTCGGCTGGAACTGACCTACTTTTGTCCAATAGCAGCAGCCAGTCGGTAATTCCGGTGAGATCAGTACGGGCCACGGCACATTGAATGTCATGTGTTCGCGATCCCTGTAGAGTGAGAGCATGAAAACAACTCAAGCTCAGCAAGCGTCACATTTATGCGCGTGTCAGATCAAAATAATCAATAGCATGCCAAATTGTTTTAATCGCGTATTGATTAGCTTGATATAAAGCACGCTTTTGTGCAGCCGAGTGGTTGGCAGTGATTTGAATATTCATTTAAATCAAATGCACGGACGCGAGACTTTAATGCGTTCGTCAAGAATTGGTATAGGTGAACGCGCAGGCCAGGGAGAGCAGGCGCGCGCATCGGCTGTAAAGAGCGTGAGACAGCTCGCGTGTGTGTGTCATGCTTGGTAACGGCGGTTGCCACAGCAAAGCACTTTTGTGATGACGTGAGAATAAATGTAGGACACACACACACACACAGAGACAGAGAGAGCGAGAGAGAGAGATACAAAGCGAAAGAGCAGCAGAGAAGAAGTGACAGTATGAATGAGACACTACTGAAAAACAGCACTCAGCAACACCAATAGTTTCATGAAGAAAAAACAGTAGGGTCTGTCCATCCATTCATCCATCCATCCATCCGTCCATCCATCCATCCATCCATCCATCCATCCATCTATCTATCTATCTATCTGTCTGTCTGTCTGTCTGTCTGTCTGTCTGTCTGTCCATCCTTTTTATTCTATCTATCTATCTATCTATCTATCTATCTATCTATCTATCTATCTATCTATCTATCTATCTATCTATCTATCTATCTATCTATCTATCTATCTATCTATCTGTCTGTCTGTCTGTCTGTCTGTCTGTCCATCCTTTTTATTCTATCTATCTATCTATCTATCTATCTATCTATCTATCTATCTATCTATCTATCTATCTATCTATCTATCTATCTATCTATCTATCTATCTATCTATCTATCTATCTGTCTGTCTGTCTGTCTGTCTGTCTATCCATCCTTTTTAATCTATCTATCTATCTATCTATCTATCTATCTATCTATCTATCTATCTATCTATCTATCTATCTATCTATCTATCTATCTATCTATCTATCCATCCTTTTTAATCTATCTATCTATCTATCTATCTATCTATCTATCTATCTATCTATCTATCTATCTATCTATCTATCTATCTATCTATCTATCTATCTATCTATCTATCTATCTATCTATCCATCCATCCATCCATCCATCCATCCATCCATCCATCCTTTTTAATCTATCTATCTATCCATTCATCCATCCATCCATTTTAATCTATCTATCTATCCATCCATCCATCCATCCATCCATCCATCCTTTTTAATCTATCTATCTATCTATCTATCTATCTATCTATCTATCTATCTATCTATCTATCTATCTATCTATCTATCTATCTATCTATCTATCTATCTATCTATCTATCTATCTATCTATCTATCCTTTTTAATCTATCTATCTATCCATTCATCCATCCATCCATTTTAATCTATCTATCTATCTATCTATCTATCTATCTATCTATCTATCTATCTATCTATCTATCTATCTATCTATCTATCTATCTATCTATCTATCTATCTATCTATCTATCTATCTGTCTGTCTGTCTATCCATCCATCCATCCATCCATCCATCCATCCATCCATCCATCCATCCATCCATCCATCCATCAATTCATCCATCCATCCATCCATCCATCCATCCATTTTAATCTATCTATCTATCTATCTATCTATCTATCTATCTATCTATCTATCTATCTATCTATCTATCTATCTATCTATCTGTCTGTCTGTCTGTCTGTCTGTCTGTCTGTCTGTCTGTCTGTCTGTCTGTCTGTCTGTCTGTCTGTCTGTCTGTCTGTCTGTCTGTCTGTCTGTCTGTCTGTCTGTCTATCTATCTATCTATCTATCTATCACAGTCACACATGCATCCCTTATCCAAATAAAAGGGCCACCAAAAATCACACAAGCCACAGTTTAACAGACCTACGGCTAAAAGTCCAGTGAAGTAGAGTTGCCTGGAAATGCAGGCTCTACACTTGTCTAAATATAGCGGGATGAGCTGATGGGAGAAATGTGAGGATACAGTGTTGTGTTCAACCCACTCAGGTACACGACCCTCACGCTGAAAAAAGCGTCCCGCATTCACAGACTCCGTCCAATCTCCTTTTTTCTTTTGCATCCCACATCAGTTTCTGTATACTTCCTGTGAGAAGAAACGGCAAAAATAGACTCGGTTCTAGTGGGAGTTTGACGAATTCATTCACAGCGCATTGAGTTTAAATCAGAATTGCACTGAGGAAAACGATTCATTGGGTTCACTTTATTTCCTTTATGTTAAGTGGTTGCAAACAATTCATATGGGCTGAATATAAACAAATAAATTACATTGAGTAATGTTCAACTTTATTTGTATGTTCAAATTCAGCCCATATACAGTGGAAAGTATTGATAGCGCTTCACTTTTTTTATGTTACAGCCTTATTCCAAAATGGATTAAACTAAATTATTTCCTCAAAATTCTCCACACAATATCCCATAATGACAATGTGAAAAAAGAGTTTTTGAAATTGTTGCAAATTTATTCAAAATAAAAACCTGAAACATCACATGTACATCAGTATTCACAGGCTTTGCTCAATACGTTGTTGATGCACCTTTGGCAGCAATTACAGCCTCAAGTCTTCTTGAATGAGATGCTACAAGCTTGGCACACCTGTCTTTGGGAATGTTTGCCCATTCCTCTTTGCAGTACCTCTCAAGCTCTATCAAGTCAGATGGAAAGCGAGGGTGTACAGCCATTTTCATATCTCTAGATCAATCGGATTCAGGTCTGGGCTCTGGCTGGGCCACTTAAGGACATTCACAGAGTTGTTGTGAAGCCACTCCATTGATATTTTGGCGGTGTGCTTTGGATCATTGTCCTGCTGGAAGATGAACCGTCGCCCCAGTCTGAGGTCAAGAGCACTCTGAAGCAGGTTTTCATTCAGGTTGTCTCTGTACATTGCTGCATTCATCTTTCCCTCTATCCTGACTAGTCTTCTGGTTCCTGATGTTGCATAACATCCCCACGGCATGATGCTGCCACCACCATGCTTCACTGTAGGGATGATATTAGCCTGGTGATGAGCAATGCCGGGTTTTCTCCAAAAGTAACGCCTGGTATTCACTCCAAAGAGTTCAATTTTAGTCTCATCAGACCAGAGAATTTTGTTTCTTATGGTCTGAGAGTCCTTCAGATGCTTTTTGGCAAATTCCAGGCAGGGAGTGGCTTCAGTCTGGCCACTCTACCATACAGGCTTGATTGGTGGATTGCTGCACAGATGGTTGTCCTTCTGTAAGGTTCTCCTCTCTCCACAGAAGAACACTCAGCTTAGATGGCTGGCCAGCTCTAGAAGAGTCCTGTTTTTTTATTTTTAATAAATTTGCAGCAATTAAAAAACAACTCTTTTTTTCACATTGTCATTATGGGGTATTGTGTGTAGAATGTTTAGGAAATAAATGAATTTACTCCATTTTGGTAGAAAGCAGTAGCATAAAAATTATGGAAAAAGTAAAGCGCTATCAATACTTTCTGGATGCACTGTTTATTGTTTGCAACCACTTACCTCACCTTAAAAAAGTAGAGTAGTAAATGCAATAAATCATTATTTTTTCAGTGTATTAGCCTTCCTGTTAAATGTTACAGCTTTTCTCAATTGCTTTGGCACATTTTTTAAAACAGACTTAGACATTCTCTAAGCTTTAAGTGCAAATGTCAAAAACGGTTTGCTGGAAATTCAGAACTTCATTGCATGTCTGCAAAATGTAGGTACTCCCCCAAAACATTTCACCCATGCTTCATAACCTAGTTATTGTATCACTAATTTGGCCAAGGTCACCAAAACATAGTCTCTTTGTCATCGTGCGAGCGGCACTGCATAAAATGATTAGTTGTTTTTGCACCATGACAGTCAACCATGGAAATTAAGATTTAAAAAAATCAGATATTTGTTGAGAAGGGTCAATGGTACATCGAAAAAAATAAATAAATGAACATTTGTACTTATACAGTGCATGTATTTTTGTACAAATGTATAACAGTTGAATTCAGAATTATTAGCCCTTCAGAATTATTAGCCCCCCTGTATATTTTCTTCCCCAATTTCTGTTTAATGGAGAGAAGATGATTTCAACACATTTCTAATCATAATAGTTTTAATAACTCATCTCTAATAACTGATTTATTTTATCTTTGCCATGATGACAGTAAATAATATTTGACTAGATATTTTTCAAGACACTTCTATACAGCTTAAAGTGACATATAAAGGCTTAACTAGGTTAATTAGGTTAACTAGGCAGGTTAGGGTAATTAGGCAAGTTATTGTATAACGATGGTTTGTTCTGTAGACTATCAAAAACAAATATAGCTTAAAGGGGCTAATGATTTTGACCTTAAAATGGTTCATAATAAATTAAAAACTACTTTTATTCTAGCCGAAATAAAACAAATAAGGCTTTCTCCAGAAGAAAAAATATTATCAGACATACTGTGAAAATTTTCTTGCTCTGTTTAACATCATTTGGGAAATATAAAAAAACAATAAATAAAATTCAAAGGGGGCTAATAATTCTGACTTCAACTGTATATTTAGAGGAGTAGTTAAAAATAGCAAATAATAAACCTTTAAGTACGTGATTAATGCATTTCTGATAATTAGATTTGATTTTTTAAATAAACGAAACATCAAACAAATCAAACAGTTCCTGTTTTGAGTCTCGTTTGACATGAAGAATGCAAACAAAAAGGGAAAAATATCTGTTTATTTAAACCACAACCTACGATCCTCTTTCACCTCTGACAATAGAAATATGAGCCGACATTATAATGTGATGAGGAAAAGAAATGGAGATGAAAATACAGGCTTTGTAGGTACTTCACACTCGCAGTTTCTTTCCTGATTCCTTTTAATGTGTATGTTTTCATTATGATTCTGATGTAATTTTCACGCTTTTTAATTTTCCAATGTATGAACAGACACTTAACAAGAATTTCACAAACAGATAAACAAATTATATCCCTAACAGAAAAGCAATAAAATGTAAAAATCACATGTGAAAAACGACTCTTAAAGGGATAGTTGAGACAAAAAAGAGAATATTTGCTGTTAATTTACTCACTTCATCCTGCAGTAGGTGATTTTATATTTCTCTAATATAACATTACATTTTTTTATTATTATTATTTTTTTAAGTTAATGCTACAGCACTTTCGTTCACTTTTCTTTGGCTTAGTTTTTTTTTAATCAGGGTTCCCCACAGCGGAATGAACCGCCAACTTATGCAGCATATGTTATTACACAGCAGACAGCCTTCCAGTTGCAACCCAGTACTGGGAAACACCCATACACTCGCATTCACACACACACTACGGCCAGTTTAGTTTATTCAATACCACGTCTTTGGACTTGTGGGGGAATCTGGAGCACCCAGAGGAAACCCACGCCAACATGGGGAGAACATGCAAACTCCACACAGAAATACCAACTGACCCAGCAAGGGCTCGAACCGGTGACCTTCTTGCTGTAAGGCGATTGTGCTAACAACTGAGCCACCGTACCACCACCAAACAGCACTCTATATGAGTTCAAAAATAAAACCGTCAAAACAAAATGAATACACGAGGTTGATTGATATTCAGGCCTTCTGAAGAGGAATATTCAGCCTGTGCAAGAAATTGAGGATTATTTCTATCATTATTATTACAAATGGTTCTAGTATGGTTTATTATAAAGTAACTGTGATTATCATGATCTCCAAATCTAAAACATAAAGTTGTTACAGTTTTTACTAGAGTTTTTACTATTCTTGAAAATAAATAACTAAAAATAAATAAATAAATAAATAAACAAACAAATAAATAAATTTCCCTGTACTGGGTTGCAGCTGGAAGGGCATTTGCCGCATAAAACATATGCTGGATAAGTTGGCAGTTTTTTCCGCCGTGGCAACCCCTGATTAATAAAGGGACTAAGCAGAAAAGAAAATGAATTAATGAATGAAAAAATAAAAAAATAAATAAATAGCTTGTTAGCTCAAGCTCGTGCTACTCTCAACTCAAATAACAAATACCAACAAATGTTCATATTTGGGGGAATTATTGTTTAAATAATAATGATAATGATAATGATAATAATAATAATAATAATAATAATAATAATAATAATAATATGCACTTTTAATAAGATTCTCTTTTATGCACATTAAAACAAATTCCAATGATAAAAGATAAATAAAATAAAATAAAATAAAATAAAATAAAATAAAATAAAATAAAATAAAATAAAATAAAATAAAATAAAATAAAATAAAAATTAGATCTGGATTACAACTTAAGTTACAACAAATGTACATTTTTAGGTGAATTATGCATAAAAAAAACAACAACAACAAAAAAAAAAAAAAAAAAATGAAACGAAAATAATGGGGAGAACATGCAAACTATCCTTTAAATAATAATAATAATAATAATAATAATAATAATAATATTAATAATGATAATAATAATATGCACTTTTAATGAAATTCTTTTTGTGCATATTATAATATATTATGAATAAAACAAAATAATAAAAATCAAAACAAAATAAAACAAAACAAAAATAAAAAAAGAATACAAAATAAAACCAAAAAAAACAAGATAAATAAAAGAAAACAAAAATAAAATAAAAAAATACAAAATAAAACAAAAATAACATAAAAAACAAAACAAACAAAATAAACAAAACAAAAATAAAAAAGAATACAAAATAAAACCAAAAAAACAAGATAAATAAAATAAAACAAAAATAAAAAAATACAAAATAAAACAAAAATAACATAAAAAACAAAACAAATAAAATAAAACAAAAATAAAGTAAAATATAACAAAACAAAACAAAATAAAACATAAATAAAATAAAATAAAACAAAAATAAAATAAAAACAAAAAAAAAATAAAAAATAAAAAACCAAAAAAACTAAACAACAATAAAATGAAACAAAAATAAAATAAAACAAATCTGCATTATAACTTATGGTCATGCTACTCTTAACTCAGTAAAATTACAACAAATGTTTATTTTAGGTGAATTATGCATAAAAAAGGACAAAAATAATAATACGCACTTATACAAACAATTTAATAAAATTTAGTTTTATGCCCATAAAACAAATGCCAAATATAAATGATTATCATGCAATAATAATAATAATAATAATAATCATAATAGTAAAATTTTTAACACAACAGTTGAGTTAAAACAACAACCCAGCATGCTTCAGAGTGCACAGTTTGTTGCAGCAGGTTCATCAAGACACTTCCAGGTTTATCTCATTATTTGTGGTATGCTTTTCAGCTTAAACATTTCTCTGCAGCAAAGCTTTTCCTTCCAAGAACCTTTTTTTTTTGGCATTACTGTTAAAAATCTCCCCATCGATTACAGGTAAAGTCACACCTACATTGCAAATGAAAGGGAGCAGCGTTTACTGTATTAAACACCACAGTTCCTTCTTCCGAGTTGTGAAAACATTTCAAGCATTTAGGAAACAAAATATGACACACTGAAACAAACAAAATAATCTGAACCATCATGAAGAGAAGGGAGAGGAAGAGAGAGAGAAAGAGTATGTGTCAAGTATATCATGCCAATAAATGTGATGCCAATAAAGAAAATGAATTGTAAGAGAGAAATTGTATTTTATGCCAATCTAGTTATTTTATATAAGTTACAAAGTTTCTTTAGAAGTGATGGAAGTTCATTTGGGTATGTGACGTATTTACGTACATCATTTCATCTGACTAATTCCTTCAGATTATATTGTTAACAACTGGATTAACAGGTATGTAACTTTACTGTCACACAGCGCTCTGAAAACGATTGTAAGATTTTGTAGTTACTACATACTGTAAAAAGCAACTCAGTTTACTTTAAAAGGTGAGCAAAAATGATGCTTTTAAAGTTATTAGTTGACTTTACATTAAAAAAGCGATTTGTTTTACATTAAAAAGCGATTTGTTGACTACTTTACAAAAGTGAGTTAAAAACTTTGAGTATAAAGCGATTAGTTGATTTTATTAAGCAAAAGTGAGTTTTAAAACTTTGGTTTTAAAGCGTTTAGTTGACTTTATTTTACAAATGTGAGTTTAAAGCTTTGATCTTAAAGCGATTAGTTGACTATTTAAAAAAAAAAGTGAGTTAACAACTTCAATTTTAAAGCGATTAGTTGACTTTATTTTACAAATGTGAGTTTAAAGCTTTGATCTTAAAGCGATTAGTTGACTATTTAAAAAAAAAAGTGAGTTAACAACTTCAATTTTGAAGCGATTATTTGACTTTATTTTACAAAAAGTGAGTTACAAACTTTGATTATAAAGCGATTAATTCACTTTATTTTAAAAAGTAAGTTTAAAACTTTTAAAAATGTTTAAATTTTAAAGCGATTAGTTGACTTTACAAAAGTGAGTAAAATGTTGATTTTAAAAAGCGATTAGTTGACTTTACGTTAATAAAGTGAGTAAACCTGTTCCTTTTAAAGTAATTACTTGACTTTACAAAAGTGAGTAAACATGTTGCTTTTAAAGTGATTAGTTGACTTTACTTTACAAAAGTGAGTAAACCTGTTGCTTTTAAAGCGATTAGTTGACTTTACAAAAGTGAGTAAACCTGTTGCTTTTAAAGCGATTAGTTGACTTTACAAAAGTGAGTAAACCTGTTGCTTTTAAAGCGATTAGTTGACTTTACAAAAGTGAGTAAACCTGTTGCTTTTAAAGTGATTAGTTGACTTTACTTTAAAAAGTTAGTAAACTTGTTGCTTTTAAAGTGATTAGTTGACTTTACAAAAGTGAGTAAACCTGTTGCTTTTAAAGCGATTAGTTGACTTTACTTTAAAAAGGGAGTAAACATGTTGTTTTAAAGCAATTAGTTGACTTAAAAAAGTGAGTAAACCTGTTATTTTTAAAGTTATTAGTTGACTTTTCTTTAAAAGGTGAGTAAACCTGTAGCTTTTAAAGTGATTAGTTGGCTTTACTTTAAAAAGGGAGTACACCTGTTGCTTTTAAAGCGATTAGTTGACTTTATTTTAAAAAGTGAGTAAACCTGTTGCTTAAAGTGATTAGTTGACTTTACTTTAAAAAGGGAGTAAACATGTTGTTTTTAAAGTGATTAGTTGACTTTACTTTAAAAAGTGAGTAAACCTGTTGTTTTTAAAGTGATTAGTTGACTACTTTAAAAAGTGAGTAAACCTGTTGCTTTTAAAGCGATTAGTTGACTTTACTTTAAAAAGTGAGTAAACCTGTTGTTTTTAAAGTGATTAGTTGACTACTTTAAAAAGTGAGTAAACCTGTTGCTTTTAAAGCGATTAGTTGACTTTACTTTAAAAAGTGAGTAAACCTGTTGTTTTTAAAGTGATTAGTTGACTTTAAAAAGTGAGTAAACCTGTTGCTTTTAAAGCGATTAGTTGACTTTACTTTAAAAAGTGAGTAAACCTGTAGCTTTTAAAGCGATTAGTTGACTTTAAAAAGTGAGTAAACCTGTTGTTTTTAAAGTGATTAGTTGACTTTACTTTAAAAAGTGAGTAAACCTGTTGCTTTTAAAGCGATTAGTTGACTTTACTTTAAAAAGTGAGTAAACCTGTAGCTTTTAAAGCGATTAGTTGACTTTAAAAAGTGAGTAAACCTGTTGCTTTTAAAGTGATTAGTTGACTTTACATTAAAAAGTGAGTAAACCTGTTGCTTTTAAAGCGATTAGTTGACTTTACAAAAGTGAGTAAACCTGTTGCTTTTAAAGCGATTAGTTGACTTTACTTTAAAAAGTGAGTAAACCTGTTGTTTTTAAAGTTATTAGTTGACTTTACTTTAAAAAGTTAGTAAACTTGTTGCTTTTAAAGCGATTAGTTGACTTTACTTTAAAAAGTTAGTAAACTTGTTGCTTTTAAAGTGATTAGTTGACTTTACAAAAGTGAGTAACCTGTTGCTTTTAAAGCGATTAGTTGACTTTACTTTAAAAAGGGAGTAAACATGTTGTTTTAAAGCAATTAGTTGACTTAAAAAAGTGAGTAAACCTGTTATTTTAAAGTTATTAGTTGACTTTTCTTTAAAAGGTGAGTAAACCTGTTGCTTTTAAAGTGATTAGTTGACTTTACTTTAAAAAGGGAGTACACCTGTTGCTTTTAAAGCGATTAGTTGACTTTACTTTAAAAAGTGAGTAAACCTGTTGTTTTTAAAGTGATTAGTTGACTACTTTAAAAAGTGAGTAAACCTGTTGCTTTTAAAGCGATTAGTTGACTTTACTTTAAAAAGTGAGTAAACCTGTTGTTTTTAAAGTGATTAGTTGACTACTTTAAAAAGTGAGTAAACCTGTTGCTTAAAGTGATTAGTTGACTTTATTTTAAAAAGTGAGTAAACCTGTTGCTTAAAGTGATTAGTTGACTTTATTTTAAAAAGTGAGTAAACCTGTTGCTTTTAAAGCGATTAGTTGACTTTACTTTAAAAAGGGAGTAAACATGTTGTTTTTAAAGTGATTAGTTGACTTTATTTTAAAAAGTGAGTAAACCTGTTGTTTTAAAGTGATTAGTTGACTACTTTAAAAAGTGAGTAAACCTGTTGCTTTAAAGCGATTAGTTGACTTTATTTTAAAAAGTGAGTAAACCTGTTGTTTTTAAAGTGATTAGTTGACTACTTTAAAAAGTGAGTAAACCTGTTGCTTTTAAAGCGATTAGTTGACTTTACTTTAAAAAGTGAGTAAACCTGTTGTTTTTAAAGTGATTAGTTGACTACTTTAAAAAGTGAGTAAACCTGTTGCTTTTAAAGCGATTAGTTGACTTTACTTTAAAAAGTGAGTAAACCTGTAGCTTTTAAAGCGATTAGTTGACTTTAAAAAGTGAGTAAACCTGTTGCTTTTAAAGTGATTAGTTGACTTTACATTAAAAAGTGAGTAAACCTGTTGCTTTTAAAGCGATTAGTTGACTTTATTTTAAAAAGTGAGTAAACCTGTTTTTTTTTAAAGTGATTAGTTGACTACTTTAAAAGTGAGTAAACCTGTTGCTTTTAAAGCGATTAGTTGACTTTATTTTAAAAAGTGAGTAAACCTGTTGCTTTTTAAGTGATTAGTTGACTTTACTTTAAAAAGTGAGTAAACCTGTTGCTTTTTAAGTGATTAGTTGACTTTACTTTAAAAAGAGAGTAAACCTGTTGCTTTTAAAGTGATTAGTTGACTTTACTTTAAAAAGTAAGTGAACCTGTTGCTTTTAAAGCGATTAGTTGACTTTACTTTAAAAAGTGAGTAAACCTGTTGCTTTTAAAGCGATTAGTTGACTTTACTTTAAAAAGTGAGTAAACCTGTTGCTTTTAAAGCGATTAGTTGACTTTACTTTAAAAAGTGAGTAAACCTGTTGCTTTTAAAGCGATTAGTTGACTTTACTTTAAAAAGTGAGTAAATCTGTTGCTTTTAAAGTGATTAGTTGACTTTACTTTAAAAAGTGAGTAAACTTGTTGTTTTTAAAGCGATTAGTTGACTTTCTTTTAAAAAGTGAGTAAACCTGTTGCTTTTAAAGCGATTAGTTGACTTTACTTTAAAAGTGAGTAAATCTGTTGCTTTTAAAGCGATTAGTTGACTTTACTTTAAAAAGTGAGTAAACTTGTTGTTTTTAAAGCGATTAGTTGACTTTCTTTTAAAAAGTGAGTAAACCTGTTGCTTTTAAAGCGATTAGTTGACTTTACTTTAAAAAGTGAGTGAACCTGTTGCTTTTAAAGCGATTAGTTGACTTACTTTAAAAAGTGAGTAAACCTGTTGCTTTTAAAGTGATTAGTTGACTTTACAAAAGTGAGTAAACCTGTTGCTTTTAAAGCGATTAGTTGACTTTACTTTAAAAAGTGAGTAAACCTGTTGTTTTTAAAGTGATTAGTTGACTTTACTTTAAAAAGTTAGTAAATCTGTTGCTTTTAAAGCGATCAGTTGACTTTACTTTAAAAAGTGAGTAAACTTGTTGTTTTTAAAGCGATTAGTTGACTTTCTTTTAAAAGTGAGTAAACCTGTTGCTTTTAAAGCGATTAGATGACTTTACTTTAAAAAGTGAGTAAACCTGTTGCTTTTAAAGCGATTAGTTGACTTTACTTTAAAAAGTGAGTAAACCTGTTGCTTTTAAAGCGATTAGTTGACTTTACTTTAAAAAGTTAGTAAACTTGTTGCTTTTAAAGCGATTAGTTGACTTTACAAAAGTGAGTAAACCTGTTGCTCTTAAAGCGATTAGTTGACTTTACTTTAAAAAGTGAGTAAACCTGTTGCTCTTAAAGCGATTAGTTGACTTTACTTTAAAAAGTGAGTAAACATGTTGCTCTTAAATAACCAATGCCATTTTTCCCTGTTCATCACACAGAGCATCATGTGACTTCAATAGACGTGAAATATGGATGGTTATGATATTTTACTGATGTTTTCTATTTCAGGCTCACTCAGTTCATCAAATGAAACAAACAGCATCTGTTTAACGTCATTTTAACAGGACAACATGAGGGCGAGTAAATGATGATATATGTTTTACTTATAGGAGAACTAGTCCTTAAACACTTACTAAACTGCCAGTGTAAGTTAAAATATAAAGAATTAAAACATTTGAATAAGGCAGCACAGTGGCTCAGTGGTTAGCACTGTCGCCTCACAGCAAGAAGGTCGCTGGTTTGAGTCCCCGTTGGCATTTCTGTGTGGAGTTTGCATGTTCTCCTTGTGTTGGCGTGGGTTTCCTCCGGGTGCTCCGGTTTCCCCCACAATCCGAAAACAGGTGAATTGATTAACTAAATTGTCCATAGTGTATGAGTGTGTGTGGAATGAGGAAAGTGAATGGGTGTTTCCTAGACTAAAACGACAAAAAAATGAATGAATGAATGAACATTATATTATAATAATAATAATAAAAAAAATTAATATAATAATAAAAAATAAATGTAATAATAATAAAAATAAATAAATATAATAATAATAATAAATATTATAAATATAACAACAACAACAACAACAATAATAAATATAATATAATAATAATAATAATAAATATTATAAATATAATAATAACAACAACAACAACAATAATAAATATAATAATAATAATTAATATAATATAATAAAAATAAATAAATATAATAATAATAATGAATATTATAAATATAATAATAATAATAAAAATAAATATAATAATAATAATAATAATAATAATAATAATAAACAATAATGGTGACGCAGTGGGGCAGTAGGTAGTGCTGTCGCCTCACAGCAAGAAGGTCGCTGGTTCGAGCCTCGACTGGGTCAGGGTCAGTTCTGGGTCAGTTCTGTGCGGAGTTTGCATGTTCTCCCCATGTTCCCCCCATGTTCTCCCCTGGATTAATAAAGGGACTAAGCCGAAAAGAAAATGAATGAATGAATAATAATAACAATAATAATAATAATAATAATAATAATAATAATAATAATAATAATAATAATAATAATAATAATAATAAATATAATAATAATAAAATGATAAAAATAATAAAAAACACAATAATATAAGATGATAGATGTATGTTTGGCCGTAGAGTTGAATAAGACTCAGTAGTAGACAGTGTTTGTTTAACCAGATCAACCAGAGTTATTTTTCACCATTACCATCATGCTAATTCAGTCTGGGGCCTCTAAGTTTAGAGTCGAGAATGTCCATAAATAGGGAATGACTTCTAAACTCAGTGCTTTAATCCAGTTAGTTACTCTATTCTTACCACGGTTATAAGATCTTTGGAGTAAAAATACACATTCAGAAGTCTAACTGAAGAGAAAGCAGGGGCCGTAAGAAGAGGATATTAGTCTAGAGATTCACAAAACACAGTAAAGCTAAAACTATTTTCCTAACTTGGAGATTTGCAGT
The DNA here is from genome assembly GCF_903798145.1 of Danio aesculapii. Lineage (NCBI taxonomy): Eukaryota > Metazoa > Chordata > Actinopteri > Cypriniformes > Danionidae > Danio > Danio aesculapii. The sequence goes on along the minus strand of NC_079437.1, from coordinate 1,028,976 downwards.
TTGTTTTTAACCCGCTAACAAGCATCGTGCAGTACTGAAGCCGCAGGTTCAAAGCAGTTCACACAATCAGCCAAACAGGAGCAAACTGTTACACAAAATGCATGCAGTAAACACACTGTTCAAAATTCACAACCACTTCATTCACTGTCATTCAAACTCTACCAGCGGCAAAAAGTGTTTAAATGTGAATAATAATAATAATTCTAAAAATAATAATAGATACATGATAAACTATAGATAATGATAAATGTAATAATAATAATAATTCTAAAAATAATATTAGATACATGATAAACTATAGATAATGATAAATGTAATAATAATAATAATTCTAAAAATAATATTAGATACATGATAAACTATAGATAATGATAGATGTAATAATAATAATAATTCTAAAAATAATATTAGATACATGATAAACTATAGAAAATGATCAATGTAATAATAATAATAATAGTTCTAAAAATAATAACAGATACATGATAAACTATAGATAATGATCAATGTAATAATAATAATAATAGTTCTAAAAATAATAACAGATACATGATAAACTATAGATAATGATAAATGTAATAATAAATATAACAAACAACAACAATAATAATAATTATCAATTCAATAATAATAATAGTACATAAATACATACAATAATAATTATTATTATTCCAAAATAATGATAGATTAACGATAAACAATACCTAATGATTAATGTCATATAATAATAATCCTAATGATGATAATAATAATATGTAATGATAACAACAACACAGAATACATGCAATAAACACACTGTTCAACATTCACAAACACTTTTGTCATTAATACTCTACAAGCGGCAAAAGCTATCTGTTTTCAGCACTTTTTGCTAACATGTTAAATGTTAAAACTCTTCTTAATGCTATTTTTTCTCATTTCAATTTTATTTGAAATGCTATTTTGAAATATAAAAACTCTAACCAAAAAATATTATAATCATCAATTTAAGTTAATGGCAATTTACAGCTCAGTGCCGGTAGTGTTGTTACTATTTAATATATATATATATATATATATATATATATATGAGAATTTTTTTTTTTCTTTTTTTAAATATTTCCCAAATGATGTTTAACAGAGCAAGGAAATTTTCACAGTATGTCTGATAATGTTTTTTTCTTCTGGAGAAAGAAGAGTTGGTTTTTTTCGGCTAGAATAAAAGCAGTTTTTAATTTTTTTAAATCCATTTTAAGGTCAACATTATTAGCCCCTCTAATTTTTTTTTCTCGATAGTCTACAGAACAAACCATCATTATACAATAACTTGCCTAATTACCCTAACCTGCCTAGTTAATCTAATTAACCTAGTTAAGCCTTTAAATGTCACTTTAAGCTGTATAGAAGTGTCTTGAACAATATCTAGTCAATATTATTTACTTTCATCATGGCAAAGATAAAATAAATCAGTTATTAGAGATGAGTTATTAAAACTATGATTACAAATGTGTTGAAAAACAATCTGCTCTCCATTAACAGAAATTGGGGAAAAAAATAAATAGGGCAGCTAATAACTCAGGGGGGCTAATAATTCTGACTTCAACTGAATATATATAATATTTATTGATTTTTTTTGTAAAAAGGGAGAGGAAATATGGGTCAAAGAATACATGTTGGTAGGGAAATAAGATTGATAGCAATGGAGGACAAATTAGTATGTCATTTACAAGTACAATACAATCAATGGCTCTCATTCACTGCTAATTCTGTACGTTTTTCATATTTATACGCACATTGGAACTTCTCACAAAAACTTCTCATGAAAACACATGCGTACACCACTGTTTAGTCAATCATTTGGAGTTGTATATGCTTCATTAATTTGTTGAATTCATTTTGCTGTGGCAACTGCTGATAAATCAAAGACTAAGCTGAAGTAAAATGAATGAGTGAATAAACGAATGAATAAACGAACGAACGAACGAAAAAAAAAAATATATATAATATATATAATTGCATATAATATATATATATATATATATATATATGCAAACTCCACACAGAATGCCAACTGACACAGCCGGGACTTGAACCAGCGACCTTCTTGCTGTGAGACAACGGTGCTATAATAAAATAATAATATTAATAATAATGAATGCAATCATAACAATAACAGCATTAATAATAATAAATACAACATCAACAACAATAATAATAAAAAATCCATAATAATAATAAAAATCAATAATAATACTACTACTAATAATACTACTAATAAAATAATGTTATATATTGTGTGTGTGTATTTGTGTGTACGTGCATGCGTGTGTGTATTTGTGTGTGTGCGTGCGTGTGTGAGTCAGATGTTCTCTGTAATCGGGATTATCTGCGGTCTTCTCCGCTCTCTGATCTCAGTTCCCACTGCTGAACAGCCCAAATAAATCCTAAAATAACCCACTTCTCAATCTCGCCTCGAGCGCCAAAAAAAACACAGAAGACACAATCAAATCCACTGTTCTGATGTGATGCAGAGTTTCCTTCATGCCTTCACAGTTTGGAAACGGCAGCCTTAAATTTTATATATAGAAACTCAAACACAGTGACCCCCAAATATGTCATGTCATGTTTGTTATGTCATGTCATGTTGTTATGTTATGTTATGCCATGTTATGACAGGTTATGTTATGTCATGTCATGTCATGTCATGTCATGTTGTTATGTTATGTTATGTCATGTCATGTTTGTTATGTTATGTCAAGTTATGACATGTTATGTTATGTCATGTCATGTTATGTCATGTTATGGTGCTGTATGTTACATTGTTATGTTACTGTATGTTATGTTGGGCTATGTTATTGTACTGTATGTTGCAATGTTATGTTATTGTATGTTATGCTGTTATGTTGCTGTATGTTATGTTACCATATGTTATGTTACTGTATGTTACGTTATTTTATGTTAGGTACTGTATGTTACCTTGTTACGTATGTTGCTTGTATGTTATGTTACCATATGTTATGTTACTGTATGTTACGTTATGTTAGGTACTGTATGTTACCTTGTTATGTATGTTGCTGTATGTTATGTTACCATATGTCATGTTACTGTATGTTACCTTGTTATGTATGTTGCTGTCTGCTATTTTACCATATGTTATGTTACTGTATGTTACGTTATGTTATGTTAGGTACTGTATGTTACCTTGTTACGTATGTTGCTGTATGTTATGTTACCATATGTTATGTTACTGTATGGTTACGTTATGTTAGGTACTGTATGTTACCTTGTTATGTATGTTGCTGTATGTTATGTTACCATATGTTATGTTACTGTATGTTACATTATGTTAGGTACTGTATGTTACCTTGTTATGTATGGTTGCTGTCTGCTATTTTACCATATGTTATGTTACTGTATGTTACGTTATGTTATGTTAGGTTACTGTATGTTACCTTGTTGCGTATGTTGCTGTATGTTATGTTACCATATGTCATGTTACTGTATGTTACGTTATGTTAGGTACTGTATGTTACCTTGTTATGTATGTTGCTGTCTGCTATGTTACCATATGTTATGTTACTGTATGTTACGTTATGTTATGTTAGGTACTGTATGTTACCTTGTTATGTATGTTGCCTGTATGTTATGTTACCATATGTCATGCTACTTTATGTTACGTTATGTTAGGTTACTGTATGTTACCTTGTTATGTATGTTGCTGTCTGCTATGTTACCATATGTTATGTTACTGTATGTTACGTTATGTTATGTTAGGTACTGTATGTTACCTTGTTACGTATGTTGCTGTATGTTATGTTACCATATGTTATGTTACTGTATGTTACATTATGTTAGGTACTGTATGTTACCTTGTTATGTATGTTGCTGTATGTTATGTTACCATATGTTATGTTACTGTATGTTACGTTATGTTATGTTAGGTACTGTATGTTACCTTGTTGCGTATGTTGCTGTATTGTTATGTTACCATATGTCATGTTTACTGTATGTTACGTTATGTTAGGTACTGTATGTTACCTTGTTATGTATGTTGCTGTCTGCTATGTTACCATATGTTATGTTACTGTATGTTACGTTATGTTAGGTACTGTATGTTACCTTGTTATGTATGTTGCTGTATGTTATGTTACCCATATGTTATGTTACTGTATGTTACGTTATGTTATGTTAGGTACTGTATGTTACCTTGTTATGTTACTGTATGTTATGTTGGGCTATGTTATTGTACCTGTATGTTGCAATGTTATGTTATTGTATGTTATGCTGTTATGTTGCTGTATGTTATGTTACCATATGTTATGTTACTGTATGTTACGTTATGTTATGTTAGGTACTGTATGTTACCTTGTTACGTATGTTGCTGTATGTTATGTTACCATATGTTATTTTACTGTCTGTTACGTTATGTTTAGTACTGTATGTTACCTTGTTATGTTTGTTGCTGTATTTATGTACCATATGTTCATGTTACTGTATGTTACGTTATGTTATGTTAGGTACTGTATGTTTACCTTGTTATGTATGTTGCTGTCTGCTATTTTACCATATGTTATGTTACTGTATGTTACGTTATGTTATGTTAGGTTACTGATGTTACCTTGTTGCGTATGTTGCTGTATGTTATATTACCATATGTCATGTTACTGTATGTTACGTTATGTTAGGTACTGTATGTTACCTTGTTATGTATGTTGCTGTCTGCTATGTTACCATATGTTATGTTTACTGTATGTTACGTTATGTTATGTTAGGTACTGTATGTTACCTTGTTGCGTATGTTGCTGTCTGCTATGTTACCATATGTTATGTTACTGTATGTTACGTTATGTTAGGTACTGTATGTTACCCTTGTTATGTATGTTTGCTGTATGTTATGTTACCATATGTTATGTTACTGTATGTTACGTTATGTTATGTTAGGTACTGTATGTTACCTTGTTTGCGTATGTTGCTGTATGTTATGTTACCATATGTCATGTTACTGTATGTCACGTTATGTTAGGTACTGTATGTACCTTGTTAGTATGTTGCTGTCTGCTATGTTACCATATGTTATGTTACTGTATGTTACGTTATGTTAGGTACTGTATGTTACCTTGTTACGTATGTTGCTGTATGTTATGTTACCATATGTTATGTTACTGTATGTTACGTTATGTTAGGTACTGTATGTTACCTTCTTATGTATGTTGCTGTATGTTATGTTACCATATGTTATGTACTGTATGTTACGTTATGTTAGGTACGTATGTTACCTTGTTCGTATGTTGCTGTATGTTATGTTACCATATGTTATGTTACTGTATGTTATGTTATGTTATGTTATGTTATGTTAGGTACTGTATGTTACCTGTTACGTATGTTATGTTACCATATGTTATGTTACTGTATGTTATGTTATGTTATGTTATGTTATGTTATGTTAGGTACTGTATGTTACCTTGTTACGTATGTTGCTGTATGTTATGTTACCATATGTTATGTTACTGTATGTTACGTTATGTTAGGTACTGTATGTTACCTTGTTATGTATGTTGCTGTATGTTATGTTACCATATGTTATGTTACTGTATGTTACGTTATGTTATGTTAGGTACTGTATGTTACCTTGTTACGTATGTTGCTGGTATGTTATGTTACCATTATGTTATGTTACTGTATGTTACATTATGTTAGGTACTGTATGTTACCTTGTTATGTATGTTGCTGTATGTTATGTTACCATATGTCATGTTACTGTATGTTACGTTATGTTAGGTACTGTATGTTACCTTTCTTATGTATGTCGCTGTCTGCTATGTTACCATATGTTATGTTGCTGTATGTTCGTTATGTTATGTTAGGTACTGTATGTTACCTTGTTGCGTATGTTGCTGTCTGCTATGTTACCATATGTTATGTTACTGTATGTTACGTTATGTTAGGTACTGTATGTTACCTTGTTATGTATGTTGCTGTATGTTATGTTACATATGCTATGTTACTGTATGTTACATTATTTTATGTTATGCTATGTTATGGTACTGTATGTTACATTGTTATGTTACTGTAAGTTATGTTATGCTGTGTTATGTTGCTGTATGTTGTGTTATCATGTTTTGTTACTGTATGTTATGTTACGCTATGTTATGTTATGTTACTGAATGTTATTTTATGTTGTTACGCTATGTTGTTATGTTATGTGCTTTGTTATGTTGCTGTATGTTGTTATGTTATTATGTTATGTTATACTATGTTATGTTATTGTATGCTATTTTATGTTGTTACGTTATGTTGTGTTTGTTATGTTCTGTTATGCTATGTTGTTACTGTGTGTTATGTTATGTTACTGCGTGTTATTTTGTGTTATGTTACGCAATGCTATGTTATGTGTTATTGTTATGTTGTCGTATTTTATGTTATATTGTATTTTTCTGTATGTTACGTTACGTTGTGTTATGTTAAAATATGTTATGTACTGTATGTTGTTATGTTATATTTTAATTATGTTGCAGTATGTTGTAATGTTATGCTATGTTATATGTTATGTTATGCTGTTATGTTTCTGTATGTTACTTTATGTTGTTTTACTGTATGCTATATTTTGTTTATGTTATGCTATGTTATATGTTACTGTGTGTTATGTTATTATATAGTGTTATGCTATGCTATGATATGATATGCTAAGCTAAAATATATTATGTTGCTGGTGTTATGTTATGCTGTTATGTTGCTGTATGTTATGTTACCATATGTTATGTTACTGTATGTAACGTTATGTTATTAGGTACTGTATGTTACATTGTTATGGTGCTGTATGTTATGTTACCATATGTTATATTACTGTATGTTACATTATTTTATGTTGTGCTATGTTATGGTACTGTATGCTACATTGTGTATGTTACTGTATGTTATGTTATGCTATGTTATGTTGCTGTATGTTATGTTATCATATGTTTGTTACTGTATGTTACTGTATGCTATTTTATGTTACGCTATGTTGTTACTGTGTTATGCTACTGTATGTTATTTTATGATATGTTACGCTGTTGTTATGTTATGTGCTGTTATGTTGCTGTATGTTATGTTGTTATGTTACACTTTGTTGTACTGTATGTAATGTTGTTATGTTATGTTATGCTATGTTATGCTACTGGGTTTTTTATGTTATGTTACGCTATGTTGTTACTGTATGTTATGCTGCTATATGTTATGTGATGTTACGCTATGTTGTTACTGTATGTCATGTTATGTTATACTATGTTATGTTACTGTATGTTATTTATGTTGTTAGCGATATATTATGTGTTTTGTTATGTTGTTATGTTACGCTATGTTGTTACTGTATGTTATGTTATACTATGTTGTTATTGTTGTTATTTTATGTTGTTACGTTATGTTATGTGTTTTGTTATGTTATGCTAAATCATGTTATGTTACTGGATGTTATGTTCTATTATAGTTTAATTATGTTGTCGTATGTTGTAATGTTATGCTATGTTATATGTTTATGTTATGCTGTTATGTTTCTGTATGTTACTTTATGCTATATATGTTATTTTGTGCTAGTTATTTGTTACTGTATGTTATGTTACCGTATGTTGTAATATTATGTTACCTTATATGTTAGTTGTTATGTTTTCTGTGTGTTACACTGTTATGTTATATTATTGTACGTTTGCTATGTTATATTTTATGTTTGTGTTGCTGTTTATTGTAATGTTAAGCTATGTTGTGCTGTTATATTTCTGTTTGTAACTTTATGTTATGTTCCTATATACTATATTATGTTATGCTATGTTATTTGTTACTGTATGTTTGTTGTAGTTATTATATGGTGTTATGCTATGATATGATATGTTAAATTATGTATGTTATTGTATGTTATGTTTTATGTTATGTTGCAGTGTGTTGTAATATTATGTTATCTTATGTTATGTTGTTATGTTACTGTATGTTATGTTATTTGTTACTGTATGTTATGTTGTTATGCTATGATAAATTATGTTGTCATGTTATGTTATATTATGTTATATGATCTCATGTTATGTTATTTGTTGCTGTATGTTTATGTCATGTTATGTTATAGTATGTTATTGTATATTTTATGTTATGTTATATTGTTTGTGTCGTGTAATGTTACTGTATGTTGTTATGTTAGTGTATGTTATGTTATGTTACTGTTTATTGTATTATTTTGTACTGAATGTTATTTTATGTTATGCTAAGTTATGTTGTTATGTTATGTTATGTTATGTTATGTTATGTTATGTTATGTTATGTTATACTACAGGTTTGATTCTGATGGCTGATGAGCATACTCAGGTGTGCTGTTATTTTCAAATAAACAGACAGCTAAAGTAGTTCCAGCGCATTACAGCTCCACTATCACTACGCTGAATGATCTTTCAATGATTTCACAGCTACAACAGTCATAAAAATCACATAAACCACAACAGAATGAGATGTGTATGAAGTGAGTGCTTACACGCAGGAGCAATATGAGCACAAACACCGGACAAAAAAAGTCTGAAATGCCACATCTAAACAGTGGAGTCAGGTTGGTTTTCTCAGTGTAAGTATCTAGGTTTGAGTGGCCATCGCTGAATGCTCTGTGCTTTGGCCTGATGTATGTCAGTGTAGTGTGTGTGTGTGTGTGTGTGTCTGCGTGTGTGAGGGCTGGAGTGCTGGATTATGTTATGTAACCGCAGCTCTGGCTCTGAATGCACTGCTCTTTTCAGACAGTCATACAGTAGAAGTCGCTCAACACTGCTTTAACCCACACACACATGCACACGCACACACACACACGTTAGGTCTGTCACAAATGCTGCAGAAAACACATATTTGAGTGTAGCTACAGGTGTGTGTGTGTGTGTATGTGTACTTGTTTTTGTATCCCAGTGGAGACTTAAACCTGAATGTGTGTGTGAGTGTGCATGAGTGTCTGTGAGTTTATGTATCAATGTGTGTGTGTTGTGTGTGTGGTGTGTGTGTGTGTGGTGTGTGTGTGGTGTGTGTGTGTGTGTGTGGTGTGTGTGTGTGTGAGTATGCATGTGTGTGCGCATGTCTGTGCTTGTGTGCATGTGTTTCTCTTTCTGTGTTTGTTTGTGAGTGTGCGTACGTGCATATGTGTGTGTGTGTGTGTGTGTGTTTTTGTGATATATCAGGACACAAATATGTACAATGAATACACATGACATACAATGGTCTTACACAAGTACTACAGACATAGTGAATTTCAAGGACACTGCTGATGTCCTCATTTATGTTAAGTGTAGAAATCAAACAGAAGGAGTTTAATCATGAAGTAAAACTGCAGAGTTTTCCTGTAAGGACTAGGGTGAGGTGTAGGGTCAGATAGAGGGCAATAGATATACAGTTTGTACAGTATAAGAACAACACAACCTATGATATGTCCACACCAATTCACTGTGTTTGATATTGTTGTGTGAAAATTAGATGAAATGTTATCAGAAATAAACTTTTACTGAAATTTTTTTTTTACTGAAACATCACCAGAGGCCGCTGTGTACACTTTTTTCAGATCTCAAATTACTCTAGCCGAGTGCCATTTACGCTGCTGTTCTCGCATAAATCCAACAGAGGCCGCTGTCGACTGACTGACTGACTGAATGACCGACTGACCAATTCGCCCGCCCAACGCCTTCCCTAAACCCAAACCGATAGTGTTTTCAAAGCACCGATGACCTGACCACCCACTTACCTAAACCAACCGATAGTGTTTTTAAAAGCACATATTGACCCGACCATCCGCTTCCCTAAACCCAACCGATAGTGTTTTCAGAAGCACCAATTGACCCCGCCCATCCCGTTACTAAACCCAACCGATAGTGTTTTTAGAAGCACCAATTGACCGACCACCCCCCACTTCCCTAAACCAACAGTAGTGTTTTCAGAAGCACGATTGACCCGCCCCACCCACGTTTACTAAACCCAACCGATAGTGTTTTCAGAAGCACCAATTGACATACCCACCCACTTCCCTAAACCCAATCGTAGTGTTTTTAGAAGCACCAATTGACCCACCCACTTCCCTAAACTCAATCCGATAGTGTTGTCAGAAAGCACCGATTGACCCGCCCACACCCTTACTAAACCTAACCGAGTGTTTTCAAAAGCACTGATGACCCCACTCACCCACTTCCCTAAACCCAATCAATAATGTTTTCAAAAGCCACCAATTGACCCAATCATCCACTTCCCCTAAGCTCAACCAACAGGGTTTTTCAAAAGCACCAACTGACCCACCCCACCCCGTTCCGATAACTAACCAATAGGGTTTTAAATGCACCAATGACCCCAATCACCCCCCCTTCCCTAAACTTAACGGATAGTTTTCAAAAGCACCGATTGACCCACCACCCATGCCTTCCCAACTGGTGTTCTCAAAAGCACAGATTGACCCACCCACTGCCGTCCCCTAAACCCAACCGATAGTGTCTTCAAAAGCACTGATTGTTTTGATAAGCGTTAACAAGAAGCCTCGCAGCCGCCTGATTTTAGTCTGTTTTCAGATTTACCACATTCTCACCTGTTATTTACTTGTTTTTTTCGGGGGGAGTTGGCTTACGTTTTAGTCTTACCTGCTTTCTGGAACTGTTCTTCGCCGGACTCGAACCCCATCGTCACGGTGAACTCCGTTCACAAGGCCATCGGCATATGCAGCGAGCCACTGGACAAACTGCGGAAAAGCCATCCATACAGAGGTAAGCGGTCAGCTGGTATGTGTAAAAGGAACAGTGGCATACCACCCAATAGTGTTAATTTTTAAAGACGAAATGCAGCCATACATGTCTCTGGCTACATGATTCACGTTTTCCAGAAATGTATATAGGGGTACGTTTTCAGAATGAGCCTGTGTTGCAACCAACCACTGTTGCTCAATGACTTGCCTAATTAACCTATTGAATTATTTTAGTATCTTGCAGAATAACTAGTTAAATATTATGTCATAATGGCTAAGACAAAAAAGTGATTAGAAATAAGTTATTAAAGCGTATGCTTAAAAAATGTTGAAAAAATCCTTTGTTAAACAGCACTTGGCAAATATTAATATAAAACACAGAAGGGCTAATAATATGCTCTTCAACTGTATGTATGATAACTGTCATATTAACTATGTAACTTTTTAAATAAAATTATAATAACTCTGGGTTATTAAACAGTAATTGGTGGTTTACGTGACCCAGATATCTGTTTATGTCACAACATGTACAATTGCGCAATTCGGCGTGAAGTTTGAGTTATTTATTTTTGGTCTGGTACAGATAAGTCTGTTTGTCAAGAACAGCCTTCACGCTGATCGCGCGTCAGGCAGAAATTTCCACTCCAGAATCACATGATGAAGCACAAACACAAAGCCTTCGCTTGTTTACAGTCCAGTCTCTCTGGCTTATAACACAGAGACGTGCATACAGTTGAAATATCCCCCCCCCCCCCCCAATATCTGTTTAATGGAAATCTGCACATTTCTAAACATGATAGTTTTAATAACTCATTCCTAATAACTGATTTCTTTTATCTTTGCCATGATGACGGCACACAATATGACTAGATAGTTTTCAAGATACTAGTATTCAGCTTAAAATGACATTTAAAGGCTTAATTAGGTTAATTGGGCAAGAGTTAGGGTAATTAGGCAAGTCATTATATAATGATGGTTTGTTCAGTGGACAATAAAAAAAATAAATATTGCTTAACATGGCTAATAATATTGACCTTAAATTATTTAACATTTTTTAACTGCTTTCATTCTAGCTGAAATAAAACAACTAAGACTTTCTCCAGGAGAAAAAATATTATCAGATATTCTGTGAAAAATTCCTTGCTCTGTTAAACATCATTGCGAAATATTTGAAAAATAAAAATAAAATAAAAATCATAGGAGGGCGAATAATCTTGACTTCAACTGTATGAATGCTGAGAGGTTGAACGCTGAGAGGTTGAACGCTGCCTGCATCATCATATATTACAATTCACACTCTACAGTGTAATAAAGTGTAGTTACTTTTGCTAAAATAAAAAAGAGTAAAACTTTGCCTTGAATAAAACAAGTTGACTTTACTTAAAAGGAAGAGTAAACCTGTTGTAAATGGGAACTGTTAATTTAACTACATTTTTTATAATTATGCACAGTTATATTTTCTTTTGGTGCATCCCAAACTTCATATTTATGTTCTACTCTCTGCCATTTTGTAGTATAAAAACAATAAATAGTGAATTTACATTGAACAATTAAAAAAAAAATATGATGCATGATGCATGGTTTTTACACATTTAAAAATTTGTGTGCAACTCTCGCCTTTGCTCATGTAACATAAGGGGAGGCTATTTGGGTGCTGATTACTCACTTTTTAAGTAAAGTCAACTAATCACATTAAAAACAACAAGTTTACTCACTTTTTAAAGTAAAGTCAACTAATCGCTTTAAGAGCAACAAGTTTACTCACTTTTTAAGTAAAGTCACTACTCACTTTAAAAACAACAAGTTTACACACTTTTTAACGTAAAGTCAACTAATCACTAAGCAACAGGTTTACTCACTTTATAAAGTCAAATATCGCTTTAAAAGCAACAGGTTTACTCACTTTATAAAGTCAACTAATCGCTTTAAAAAGCAACAGGTTACTCTCTTTTTAACGTAAGCCAACTAATCACTTTAAAAGCAACAGGTTTACTCTCTTTTTAAAGTAAAGTCAACTAATCACTTTAAAAGCAACAGATTTACTCACTTTTTAAAGTCAACTAATCGCTTTAAAAAGCAACAGATTTACTCACTTTTTAAAGTAAGTCAACTAATCACTTTAAAAGCAACAGGTTTACTCTCTTTTTAAAGTAAAGTCACTAATCACTTTAAAGCAACAGATTACTCACTTTTTAAAGTCAACTAATCGCTTTAAAAGCAACAGATTTACTCACTTTTTAAAGTAAAGTCAACTAATCACTTTAAAAGCAAAGATTTACTCACTTTTTAAAGTCAACTAATCGCTTTAAAAGCACATTTACTCTCTTTTTAAAGTAAAGTCAACAAATCGCTTTAAAAGCAACAGTTTTACTCACTTTTTAAAGTCACAATCGCTTTAAAAGCAACAGTTTTACTCTTTTTAAAGTAAAGTCAACTAATCGCTTTAAAAGCAACAGGTTTACTCTCTTTTTACAGTCAACTAATCGCTTTAAAGCAACAGGTTTACTCTCTTTTTAAAGTAAAGTCAACTAATCGCTTTAAAAGCAACAGGTTTACTCACTTTTTAAAGTAAAGTCAACTAATCGCTTTAAAAGCAACAGGTTTACTCTCTTTTTAAAGTAAAGTCAACTAATCGCTTTAAAAGCAACAGGTTTACTCACTTTAGTAAAGTCAACTAATCGCTTTAAAAGCAACAAGTTTACTCACTTTATAAAGTCAACTAATCGCTTTAAAAGCAACAGGTTTACTCTCTTTTTAAAGTAAAGTCAACTAATCACTTTAAGCACAGGTTTACATACTTTTTAAAGTAATGTCAACTAATCGCTTTAAAAGCAACAGGTTCACTCACTTTTAACGTAAAGTCAACTAATCGCTTTAAAAGCAACAGGTTTACTCACTTTTAAAGTAAAGCCAACTAATCACTTTAAAAGCAACAGATTTACTCACTTTTTAAAGTAAAGTCACAAATCACTTTAAAAGTAACAGATTTACTCACTTTTTAACGTAAAGCCAACTAATCACTTTAAAAGCAACAGATTTACTCACTTTTTAAAGTAAGCCAACTAATCACTTTAAAGCAACAGATTTACTCACTTTTTAAAGTAAGTCAACAATCACTTTAAAAGCAACAGATTTACTACTCACTTTTAACGTAAAGCCAACTAATCACTTTAAAAGCAACAGATTTACTCACTTTTTAAAGTAAAGCCAACTACACTTTAAAAGCAACAGATTTACTCACTTTTTAAAGTAAAGTCAACAAATCACTTTAAAAGCAACAGATTTACTCTCACTTTTAAACGTAAAGCCAACTAATCACTTTAAAAGCAACAGATTTACTCACTTTTTAAAGTAAAGTCAACTAATCACTTTAAAAGTAACAGATTTACTCACTTTTTAAAGTCAACTAATCGCTTTAAAAGCAACAGGTTTACTCACTTTTTAAAGTAAAGTCAACTAATCGCTTAAAAGCAAAGTTTTTACTCACTTTTTAAAGTAAAGTCAACTAATCGCTTTAAGAGCAACAAGTTTACTCTCTTTTTAAAGTAAAGTCAACAAATCGCTTTAAAAGCAACAGTTTTACTCACTTTTTAAAGTAAAGTCAACTAATCACTTTAAAAGCAACAGATTTACTCACTTTTAAAGTAAAGTCAACAAATCGCTTTAAAGCAACAGTTTTACTCACTTTTTAAGTAAAGTCAACAAAGCAATTTAAAAGCATCATTTACTCACGCTTTTTAAAAGTAAAGTCAATTAATCGCTTTAAAAAGCAACACGTTACTCACTTTATAAAGTAAAGTCAACTAATCGCTTTAAAAATAAAAGTTTTACTCACTTTTTAAAGTAAAGTCAACTAATCGCTTTAAAAGCAACAGGTTTACTCACTTTATAAAGTAATGTCAACTAATCACTTTAAAAGCACAGGTTTACTCACTTTTTAAAGTTAAGTCAACTAATCGCTTTAAAAGCAACAGGTTTACTCACTTTATAAAGTAAAGTCAACTAATCGCTTTAAAGCAACAGGTTTACTCACTTTTTAAAGTAAAGTCAACTAATCACTTAAAAGCAACAGGTTTACTCACTTTATAAAGTAAAGTCAACTAATCGCTTTAAAAGCAACAGGTTTACTCACTGTTTAAGTAAAGTCAACTAATCGCTTTAACAACAGGTTTACTCACTTTATAAAGTAAGTCAAACTCGCTTAAAAGCAACAGGTTTACTCACTTTATAAAAAGTAAGTCAACTAATCGCTTTAAAAGCAACAGGTTTACTCACTTTTAAAGTAAAGTCAACTAATCGCTTTAAAACAACAGGTTTACTCACTTTATAAAGTCAACTAATCACTTTTAGAAACAACAGGTTTACTCTCTTTTTAAAGTAAAGTCAACTAATCGCTTTAAAAGCAACAGGTTTACTCACTTATAAGTAAAGTCAACTAATCGCTTTAAAAGCAACAGGTTTACTCACTTTATAAAGTAAAGTCAACTAATCGCTTTAAAAGCAACAGGTTTACTCACTTTATAAAGTAAGTCAACTAATCGCTTTAAAAGCAACAGGTTTCCTCACTTTATAAAGTAAAGTCACTAATCGCTTCAAAGCAACAGGTTTACCTCACTTTATAAAGTAAAGTCAACTAATCGCTTTAAAGCAACAGGTTTACTCACTTTATAAAGTAAAGTCAACTAATCGCTTTAAAGCAACAGGTTTACTCCTTTATAAAGTAAAGTCAACTAATCGCTTTAAAAATAAAAGTTTTACTCACTTTTTAAAGTAAAGTCAACTAATCGCTTTAAAAGCAACAGGTTTACTCACTTTATAAAGTAATGTCACTAATCACTTTAAAAGCAACAGGTTTACTCACTTTTTAAAGTTAAGTCAACTAATCGCTTTTAAAAGCAACAGGTTTACTCACTTTATAAAGTAAAGTCAACTAATCGCTTTAAAGCAACAGGTTACTCACTTTTTAAAGTAAAGTCAACTAATCACTTTAAAAGCAACAGGTTTACTCACTTTATAAAGTAAAGTCAACTAATCGCTTTAAAAGCAACAGGTTTACTCACTTTATAAAGTAAAGTCAACTAATCGCTTTAAAAGCAACAGGTTTACTCACTGTTTAAAGTAAAGTCAACTAATCGCTTTAAAAGCAACAGGTTTACTCACTTTATAAAGTAAAGTCAACTAATCGCTTTAAAGCAACAGGTTTACTCACTTTATAAGTAAAGTCAATTAATCAATTCAAAAGCAATGAGTTTACTCACTTTATAAGTAAAGTCAACTAATCGCTTTAAAAGCAACAGGTTTACTCACTTTATAAAGTAAAGTCAACTAATCGCTTTAAAAGCAACAGGTTTACTCACTTTAAAAGTCACTAATCACTTTTAGAAACAACAGGTTTACTCTCTTTTTAAAGTAAAGTCAACTATCGCTTTAAAAGCAACAGGTTTACTCACTTTATAAAGTAAAGTCAACTAATCGCTTTAAAGCAACAGGTTTACTCACTTTTTAAAGTAAAGTCAACTAATCACTTTAAAAGCAACAGGTTTACTCACTTTATAAAGTAAAGTCAACTACTCGCTTTAAAAGCAACAGGTTTACTCACTTTTTAAAGTAAAGTCAACTAATCGCTTTAAAAGCAACAGGTTTACTCACTGTTTAAAGTAAAGTCAACTAATCGCTTTAAAAGCAACAGGTTTACTCACTTTATAAAGTAAAGTCAACTAATCGCTTTAAAAGCAACAGTTTACTCACTTTATAAAGTAAAGTCAACTAATCGCTTTAAAAGCAACAGGTTTACTCACTTTATAAAGTAAAGTCAACTAATCGCTTTAAAAGCAACAGGTTTACTCACTTTATAAAGTAAAGTCAACTAATCGCTTTTAAAAGCAACAGGTTTACTCACTTTATAAGTCAACTAATCACTTTTAGAAACAACAGGTTTACTCTCTTTTTAAAGTAAAGTCAACTAATCGCTTTAAAAGCAACAGATTTACTCACTTTATAAAGTAAAGTCAACTAATCGCTTTAAAAACAACAGGTTTATACACTTTTTAAAAGAAAGTCAACTAATCGCTTTAAAAGCAACAGGTTTACTCACTTTTAAAGTAAAGTCAACTAATCACTTTAAAAACAAAAGTTTACTCACTTTTTGTTGGTTCTGCTGTGGCGACCTCTGAAATACAGTCTAAGCGAAGGAAATGAATGAATGAATGAATGAATGAATGAATGAAAACACTTATTATTATTATTATATTATTATTATTATTAATTAAATAATAATTCAATAAACCTCTTTGCAAACAGTAAAATCATAAAATGTATTAAAGGGAAAAAAGGATGATTTTATTGATGGATGTTGTATTGTTTGTTTATAATATAATTTGTTGTTTTTTTATTTAGAGGTATATCCGCTGTGGCAACCAGCCGAAGGAAAATGAATGAATTAATGACATTTGAAAGAGACGTAGATAATTGTGTGCATAAGCTAGTTTTGGCCCAAACAAGTTAAAAATGTAGCCTGAGATAAAATAATAATAATGTCATAATGTAATTATTAAAAATGTGTGCACAGCTGAAGGCTTAATAAGATTCATTAGGCAACACATTCGAGACTGAGGCTAATAGTATTGATTTTATATTATTTGTAAAATGTTGAAACTGCTTTAATTCCAACCAAACTAAAAAATAAGACTTTCTTTTTAATAATAATAAAATAAATAATAATAATAATAATAAACGTAATGTAATATCAGACATACTGATAACTGACCCAGCCAAGGCTCGAACCAGCGACCTTCTTGCTGTGAGGCGACAGCACTACCTACTGCGGCACCGCGTCACCCTTTCCTACATTATGATTTAAGTAATTGAATGATTAAAAAATAAACAAATAAAATTATTTGAATAATTAAATAACTTAATTCTCATGACTTGATGACTATATTATTTCTATACTATTCCTAATATTCCTATACGTAATTTTCTTAATTTTCATACAAATTTTTTTAAAGAGACCCAATATTTAAATGCATAATAAATAAATAAGGTGTCATGGTGGTGCAGTGGGGGTTCATTGGCGGTTCATACCGCTGTGGCAACCCCTGATTAATAAAGGGACTAAAAAGAAAAAAAAAATGAATGAATGAATAAAAAATAAAACAAACAAACAAACCAATAAATATTCCTATTTTTGTGCTACCCACTGAGCCATCGTGTCGCCCTATATACCGTATACAGTGCATCCGGAAAGTATTGATAGCGCTTCACTTTTTCCACATTTTTTATATTACAGCCTTATTCCAAAATAGATTAAATTCATTTATTTCCTCAAAATTCTACACACAATACCCCAAAATGACAATGTAAAAACTTATTTTTAAAATTCTTGCAATATATTAAAAATTCACAGGCTTTGCTCAATACTTTGTTGATGCACCTTTGGCAGCAATTACAGCCTCAAGTCTATTTGAACATGATGCCACAAGCTTGGCACACCTGTCTTTGGGAATGTTTGCCCATTCCTCTTTGCAGTACCTCTCAAGCTCTATCAGGTTGGATGGGAAGTGAAGGTGTACAGCCATTTTCAGATCTCTCCAGAGATGTCAATAGGATTTAGGTCTGGCTCTGGCTGGGCCACTCTAGGACATTCACTGAGTTGTGGTAAGCCACTCAATTAATATTTGGCGGTGTGCTTTGGGTCATTGTCCTGCTGGAAGATGAACCGTCGCCCCAGTCTGAGGTCATGAGCACTTTGAAGCAGGTTTTCATTCAGGATGTGTCTGTACATTGCTGCATTCATCTTTCTCTCTATCCTGACTAGTCTTCCAGTTCCTGCTGTTGAAAAACATCCCCACAGCATGATGCTGCCACCACCATGCCTCACTGTAGGGATGATATTAGCCTGGTGATGAGCGCTGCTTGGTTTTCTCCAAACTCCAAAGAGTTAAATTTTAGTCTCATCAGACCAGAGAATTTAGTTTCTTCAATCCTGTCTCGGAGTCTACAGACAATTCCTTTGTCTTCATGCTTGATTTGTGCTTTGACATGCACTGTCAACCCTGGACCTCATAAAGACAGGTGTATGCCTTTTCAAATCATGTCCAATCAACTCAATTTTCCACATGTGAACTTCAATTAAGCTGTGGAAGATCTCAAGGATGATCTGTGGAAACAGAATGTACCTGAGCTCATTTATGCCTCCTTTCCACTGCACACGACAAACGACAAGCGACGGACCGGAAGTCATTCATTTGTAATGGAGAGTAGTCTGGGAGCTGCATGAAGTTCCGATCATCTCAGTATGCAGAAAATTCGGATCCGAATTGAGCTGCGGATCCATTGAATTATTGAACTCCTGCGACTAGACCGTATGCGACCGGCCGACGGATGTGATGTATTCCAGTGTTGTCCAAGCAGGTCGGTGTGCGCGAGATGAGAAACAGGAGTTTATTTGGTTATTTTTTAATCAGCAAAAGTCTCTCTCTCCTCTCTCTCTCTCTCTCTCTCTCTCTCTCTATTCTATATATTATATATATATATATATATATATATATATATATATATATATATTTCTATTCATAAACGTAAGTTAAAGTAATAAAAAATATGATGTTTTATATTGTCTCCACATTCCCTCCAAAATTTTTAGCGGTCTATGAGTATCTAGTATTCATTCATTCAATCATGGTATACACAGAGAATAAAGGCTCTTGCTTTTGCACTCCTTTATTTCAGACACTGCGAGAAACTTCTCTCCCATGGTGCACGTCAGAACTGAAAATTCTGTGCGACTGACACAAGGGGCATATTCCAACAGTCTGTCCAAATGTCGTGTGCAGTGGAAAGGCGATTTTAGAGCTTCACGCTAAAGGCTGTGAATACTGATGTACATGTGATTTTTCAGATTTTTTATTTTGAATAAATTAGCAACAATTTCAAAAACTCATTATTGTGTGTAGAATTTTGAGGAAATAAATGAATTTAATCTATTTTGAAATAAGGCTGTAACAAAAAAAAATGTGGAAAAAGTGAAGCGCTATCAACACTTTCTGGATGCACTATAGATATTCCATTCATTCCTAAATAAATCCATCTGCTACATTATCCCAATAAACCAATATATTATTCCATTAGAGGATAATTATTTCTCTGTAATATTCAGAAGGAAAGCTCTTCTGATAGATAAATAAACATTTTCTAATCGTCATTATTTCACAATTTCCCTCCTTTATGCATCACACAAGTTAAATGGATCATTCACCAAAAAAACTAAACAAAAAAAAACGTTAAAAGCATTTTAGCAGCTCTTGTAGGTTCTTTATTTAACTACAAAATAATGTATAAAACTAAAATCCAAGATTGTGATAAATGATTGCGATCTGATTACCCGCGGGTGTTTATCTCTTTCATTTTCGCCGTCAGGAAGTGTACTCTCTCCATAATAAGCGAGGCGCTGTGATTTTCCCAGATCTGTGAGGAAAGAGAGACGGAGAAGTGTGAATCTCCACACACTCTTCTCAGCCAGCAACAAACACACACAGAGATATGTACACACCAGCATTTACAACTTCTGGGAGGAAAACAGACTTTTCTTGCACTGAGTAAAGAAGTTTGATGTGACTTAATGGGACTTTCAGAACGCATTTATAGGGGGAAAAAACCATACATAAACATGAGCTCATTAACATATGACAACTCGCATTTAAAAGGGACCTATTATGCAAGAATCACTTTTATAAGGGTTTAAACACAGTTGTGTGGCAACACTGATTGAATAACCAGCTTCTAATGGTAAAAATTTATTATTTCAATGTTTTATAATCACACTTGATAAAAACAGCCTGCAGAAACACTTTGATTGACATTCTCCCTTTGTACATGTCATCAGAGGGGGAAGCCCCGCCCACTAGTGACCATCTCACCCTCATTAGCATAGGACGTTAGTCTTGTTTTTGAATCTGCCACTATGCTGATGCATAAGCATTTCTAGCTCCACCCTCTTTTGAAAAGAGCACAATCTAATTTGCATTTAAAGCAAACACACACCAAAATTGCACAATTAGGATCAAAGCCCAAATGGGTTAGTTTCAGAGTGTTATAGAACATTATCTGTGTGGTATTTTGAGCTGAAACTTCACACACACACTCTAGAGACGTCAGAGACTTATTTTACATCTTGTATAAAGGAGCATATAGGTCTACTTAAAAGTCTGTGTGAACTGGGAGTTGCGGCAGACTTTCATTTCAGTATGATTGTGGGCCCTATTATGCACACGGCACGTGTTTTTTTGCTATTTCAGAGCGGCGCAGGTTTCATTTTCATATTTTGCGTCACATTGCTTAAATAGTAAATGCATTTGTGCCTGTTTATATTCCTCTGGGTGTGCTGGGTCTGAATAGGAGGTGGGTTGTGGTGCGTTGTTGGTGTGTTGCTATTTTGATGCAACTAAAATAGACCGCACCACTGACCAACTGAAAGCTGGTCTAAAGTCAGTAGGGCAGGGTTTATATTTGTTATTTAAGGAGCGTGTTGAGGCGACATGGTGGTGCAGTGGTCAGCATTGTCATCTGAAAACAAGAAGGTTGTTGGTTCGAGTCTCGGCTGGGTCAGTTGGCATTTCTGTGTGGAGTTTGCATATTTCCCTCAGAGTTGAATAGACTAAATTGGCATAGTATATGTGGTGAATGAGTGTGTATGGGTGTTTCCCAGTACTGAGTTGCAGGTGGAAGGGCATCCGCTGTGTAAAACATATGATGGAATAGTTGGTGGTTCATTGCGCTGTGGTGAAAAGAAATGTTTGTGCTTCACAAATTCATTCATTCTTTCCTTCAGCTTAGTCCCTTATCAGGGGTCACCGCAGCGGAATGAACCGCCAATTATTCCGGCATATGTTTCACACAGTGAATGCCTTTCTGGCTGCAACTCAGTACTGGGAAACACCCATACACACACTCATTTACACACATACACTACGGACAATTCACCTATAGCGCATGTGGGGGAAACCGGAGCACCCAGAGGAAACCCATGTGCTACATGTGCGACACAGACACTGATGTAAACAAACTCACCGACAGAAACATAAACACACACAGCACATCACTGCTGACATTCAATAACACACACGCACAGGTGTGTGTTTTAAAATGATGTGATCAGTGCTCTGTAACTGTCTATTTCTTTAACACACACACCACGCACGCACGCACGCACGCACGCACGCACGCACGCATACACGCACACACACACACACACACAGCACAGGTGGTGTTTTAAAATGATATGTGTCAGGGTTGGTTGCCATGGTTATGCTGTGATCAGTGCTCTGTAACTGTCTATTTCTTTAACACGCGCACCACACGCACACACACACACACACATACACACACACACACACACACACTACAATCATACAAACAAACAAATTCACAGACACAAACAAACGTGATCACACAGACAGACAGACAGACACAGGCACACACACTAACACAGACAGACAGACACAAGCACACATTAACACACAGACAGATAGACCAACTGACCGACAGACAGACAAACAGACACACCAACAGACAGACAGACAGGCGCACAGGCAGACGCACATACAGAGATACACAGACAGGCAGACGGACACACAGACAGACAGACACACACACACACTAACACCACAGACAGACAGACGGACACACAGACAGACAGACACACACACACACTAACACAGAGACAGACAGACTGACACAGACAGCAGTGCCGTGCACAGACTGTTAAATGGGCAGGTGCTCACAGGGCTATGGTGACGGTCCTGAAAATCACGTTACACGCTTCAGCCAATAAGGGCAGAGGGGCAGTAGCTTTAGCCACCGTGCAACCCCCCTGTGCATGGCCCTGACAGACAGACAGACAGACAGACAGACAGACAGACAGACAGACAGACAGACAGACTGACTGACTGACTGACAGACGGACAGACAGACAGACAGACAGACTGACAGACAGACAGACTGACTGACTGACAGACAGACAGACACAAAGACAGACAGACAGACTGACTGACAGACAGACAAGACAGACAGACAGACAGACAGACAGACAGACAGACAGACTACTGACTGACTGACAGACAGACAGACAGACAGACACAAAGACAGACAGACTGACTGACTGACTGACAGACAGACAGACAGACAGACAGACAGACAGACACACAGACAGACGGACAGACAGACACACAGACAGACAGACAGACAGACAGACACACAGACAGACAGACAGACAGACAGACCGACAGACAGACAGACAGACCAACAGACAGACAGACAGAACCACAGACAGACAGACAGACAGACAGACACACAGACAGACAGACAGACACAGACCAACAGACAGACAGACAGACAGACAGACAGACAGACAGACAGACTGACTGACTGACTGACTGACTGACTGACAGACACACGGACACAAAGACAGCCAGACACACACGCTAACACACAGACAGACAGACTGACACAGACAGACACACAGACAGACCAATAGACAGATGGACGCACAGACAGACCCACATACAGAGATGCACAGACATGCAGACGGACGGACGCAAAGACAGCCAGACACACACGCTAACACACAGACAGACTGACTGACTGACACACAGACAGACCAACAGACAGACGGACGCACACACATTAACACACAGACAGAGAGAGACAGACAGACAGATGGACGCACAACCAGATAGACAGACAGATAGATTGATAGACAGACGGACACACACACTAACACACAGACAGACACAGACACGCACACACACAGGCTTTGAATAAAATCTTAATCCGCCCTACAGACTTATTCACACAAGACAACGTGTCGTTCCAAAGTTGCCATGGCGATGAGTTTCTCTGAAAGATTCCCTATTGAGAAGCAAACGGACCAGGATCGACGGCACGCAGAGAAAATGAGGCTTTCATCAGGACTGATACTCAAGGCTGATTAGCTACTGATTATTGTCCTTTTCAACGAGCCGCAGTGTGTTTAGCTCACAGACACACACACACACACACACACACACACACACACAGATGTAAGAGCTGTGTTTCACACCCACTGCGCTTCATTACAGCCGGCTCAGCATCAACAGGCCTGAGGAAAATAAAGACCTGCAGTATATCAGTATCAGATCAAAGCACTCACAATAAAATAATAATATAATAATAACATTATGATCAGCTTATGCGCATAATAACACAAACTTTATAACTATTGATATTTGCAACATTTGCAGTTCATTGACTCAGCATTGTAAAAACACTGCAAAACATATCCGTACATCAGCAGATGCATTTTGTGATTCATGTTTTAATTTTTCCCTGTTTGTGCTTTTGAATTGCATTATGGGAGCTTGATCTTTCCTCCAACTATTTTTAACCTTGAAAAGTTGGGGAAAAGTGGCTTTTAAGAACATTTTTAATAGTTTAAAGCGATATGTTGTCTGGGGTTGTGTTGTATATTTTGCTACAAACACCTGCAATAAGCTGCTGGTACATTTTCTGTTATTTACACACTAATTTCTCTATATAATTTTTCAAACTACTAAAATGTCAATAAAAGTCACATCAACATCCCAGAATGCAATTCACAACCATAAGTAAACGGAAAACACAAAATACGGAAACTTATTTACAGATATTTTTACAGTGTAGGCAAAAACAACATCACGTTTTTTTTTTTAGATTAAAATATACTGTACTGTACTGTTTTTATATTTACTTATCTAGCATTAGACAAAATGCATTTAATCAGCCTTTAGACACACAAACTGATAACTCTGGCTCAAACAATTATTTATCAATATTATTATTAATCTTTATTGTTTTATAACGGAGCAAAAAAAAAAAAAAAAAACGATAACGGGATTAAACATTAACATGTGATTATACATTTTAAAGGGCAGATTTTAGATAAATAAAACACAAAGATAAACATGCAATTGAATAAATGAGGAAAATCACTTTTCATTAAACCCTTGAGACATATTTGAAGGGTTAAAAAATAATAACAATTATATATTTATAACTTATAAAACCAGTTCATGGAATTAATCAAGAGAGTTTTTAAAATCTGACCTTTCAACAAAACGAATGAATGACCAGAAGGACTTTACATACCTAGAATACACAATTACTAACTGAAGTCATTAACTAGTTTAATCAACAAAAACAAACAACCAAACCAAACCAAACCAAACATGTCAAAACAACCAACCAACCAACCAACCACAACAACCAACCAACCAAAACCAACCAACTAACTAACAACTAACTAACTAACTAACTAACTAACTAACTAACCAATCAATCAAACCCAAGTCAACCCAAACTAAACTAAACCAACGCCAACCACCAAAACAAACTAAACTAACCAACCAATCAAACCCATCACAAACTAATCAACCAAACCAAACCCAAACCGAACACTAAATTAAACTAAACAATCAAACTCAACCAAAACCAACCATCAAACCACACCAAACGAACCAACCAATCAAATATAACCAAACTCAAACCAAACCAAACACTAAACTAAACAAAATAAACTAAACTAAACCCAAACCAAAGCCAACCACCAAAACAAACTACACTAACCAACCAATCAAACCCAACCCAACCCAACCCAACCAAAGCCAACCACCAAATCAAACTAAACTAACCAACCAATCAAGCCCAAAACAAACTAATCAATCAAACCCAATCCAATCCAATCCAACCCAAACCAAACCAAACCAAACCAACCACTAAGCTAAACTAAACTAAACCCGACTAACCACAACCCAACCCAAAGCCAACCACCAAAACAAACTACACAATCAACCAATCAAACCCAACCCAACCCAACCCAACCAAAGCCAACCACCAAAACAATCTAAACTAACCAACCAATCAAACCCATCACAAACTAATCAACCAAACCAAACCCAAACCAAACACTAAACTAAACTAAACAATCAAACCCAACCAAAGCCAACCACCAAACCACACCAAACTAACCAACCAATCAAATACAACCCAACTCAAACCAAACACTAAACTAAACTAAACTAAACTCAACTCAACTCAACTCAACTAAACTAAACTAAACTAAACTAAACTAAACTAAACTAAACTAAACTAAACTAAACTAAACTAAACTCAACTCAACTCAACTCAACTAAACTAAACTAAACCAAACTAAACTAAACTAAACTAAACCAAAGCCAACCACCAAAACAAACTACACTAACCAACCAATCAAACCCAACCAAACCCAACCCCAAACCAAACTAAACTAACCACCAAATCAAACAACTAACCAACCAATCAAACCAATCACAAACTAATCAATCAAACCCAACCAAAGCCAACCACCAAACCACACCAAACTAACCAACCAATCAAATACAACCCAACCCAACCACCAAACTAAACTAACCAACCAATCAAACCCAACCCAACCTAAACTAAACCAAACCAACCACCAAACTAAATTAAATTAAACTAAACAACTGAATTAAATTAAACTAAACTAACCAACCAATCAAACCTAACCCAACCAAAGCCAACCATCAAACTAAACCAAACTAAACTAACCAATCAATCAAACGCAACCCAAGCCAAACCGAACCAAACCAAACCAAACCAAACCAAACCCCAACCAAACCAAACCAACCAAACAAAACCTAACCACCAACCTAAAACAAAACAAACCAAACTCAACCCCCAACTCAACACTAACCAACCAATCAAACCCAATCAAACCCAACCCAAACCAACCAAAGCCAACCACCCAACCAAGCCAAACTAAACTAACCAACCAATCAAACCCAACACAAACTAATCAATCAAACCCAATCCAAGCCAACCCAAACCAAACTAAAAAAAAATCCAAACCAACCACCAAACTAAACTAAAGTAAACTCAAGTAAACTCAAGAAAACTAACCAATCAATCAATCAAACCCAACTCAAGCCAACCCAAACCATACCAATCCAACCCAAACCAAATCAAACCAAACCAAACCAAACCAAACCAAACCAAACCAAACCAACCACCAAACTAAACTAAACTAAACTAACCAATCAATAAAACCCAACCCAAACCAAACAAACTAACTAAACTAAACTAAACTAAACTAAAAAACTAAACTAAACTAAACTAAACTAAACTAAACCAAACCAAACCAAACCAACTAAACTAAACAACCAATCAAACCCGAGCCAAGCCAAACCAACCACCAAACCAAACTAAAGTGAACTAAAACTAATTAACCAATCAATACAACCCAACTCAAACCAAACCAACAACTAAACTAAACCAAACCAAACCAAACCAAACCAAACTAAACTAAACTAAACTAAACTAAACTAAACTAAACTAAACTAAACTAAACTAAACAACCAATCAAACCCAAGACAAGCCAACCCAAACCAACCACCAAACCAAACTAAAGTGAATTGGATTTTGTTGGATTTCAGGCACCCCAGCTGCCTGAAAAAATATAAAATCTATTTATCTACCCACCCACCCATCCATCCATTCATCCATCTATCTATCAACAAACAAACTAAAGTCTATTGTTAGAATACTCGTTTCCTAACAAAGAATTTTCACTAACTACCTACCTACTAACTAACTAACTAACTAACTAACTAACTAACTAACTAACTAACTACTAACTAACTAACTAACTAACTAACATTACATTGCTCACCATTTTTTATCTTTATACTTATCTTTATACTATCTTCATACACCAATTTTACTTTATCTAATAACTTACTAAAAGGAATAACTAAAGAACTTTTGTTTGTAGTGTGTAAAGCATGCCCCTGCAGTATGCTACAGTTTTTAAATGCATTTAATATGCATTCAGTGTTTATGTGCTCATTAAGGTTATATATATATTATGCACACAATGTGCGTCACCAGGAAGTTTTTTGCCCTCAGTCCCGGTTAAATTTCCAACTGTGATCTTTATTCATGATCATATTTGAATATTAGTCTTGATAAGGACCAGTAAACGTGTGTTTATCTCAGTTGACTTGCACATGAACTCTTGCTATCCGCTAATGTTTGTTCGCAGATAAAACTCAAGATAAGCACAAGAAAATCAAGGCCTGGTGTGAACGATAAAAACGTCATAAAACTGAATTCACCGCAGATTTAAAGGGATATTCTGTCATTATTTACTCAGCCAGGTGTTTCATTTCCTTCAAAAAATTAAGGGTTTGATTTAGGTCGTATTTACCTTATATTGAGGCATTTTGAAAAAAAATCAATTGTTAATAATCTGCAAAAGACACTGAACATTACAAATATATTACTTCATTACACACACTCAGAAATAAGGTGCAAAAGCTGTTGCTGGGGTGATACCTTTTCATCTTTTGCATTTAAAAGGATGGTTCACCCCCCAAAATTTATGAACTCACCATTTAGTCTCTCTCGTGTGTTTCAAACCGTTATGAGTTTCTTTTTTTGTTGAACTCAAAATGAGATATTTTAAAGAAAGCTGGAAACCTGTATCCATTGACTTCCATAGCAGGAAAAACAAACCATGAAAGTCAATGGTTACGGTTTCCAACATTCTTCAAAATATCTCCTATCAACAGAAGAAAAAAAAATTATCATGAACTAAACTAAAACCAAACCAAACTAAACAACCAACCAAACCAAACCCAAGCCAATCCAAACCAAACTAACTAACCAACCAACTAACTAGAAGAGAAAGAAACTCATCAAGGTTTAAAACAAGTAAAGGGTAACGAGTAAATAATGACAGACTTACATTTTCTTGGGCGTGAACTATCCCTTTAAAGATACAAATTAGTACCTAAAGAATCCATATTGGTAGCTTAAAAGTGCATATTAAGGTAACACTTTATTTTAAGGTACACTTCTGGCTATTATCAAACCATTCACTTTTAGCTCAATAAACTCCTAATGTGTTGCTTAATAATTATTAAAGTAGTAGTAGTTGGGTTTAAGCATACTAAAAAACATGTTCAAGCAGTTCTTCATTCAATTAATAATTCATTCGTCAATTCAGTTCAAATTATTTGCTTTATTTTTCAGTTAATTTTTTTTTTTTATAATCAAGACCTGAACTAAGACATATTCATTTAAATGAATGTATAAAAATTAAGATTACGCTCAAAGGTAGAGCATGCGTTAAACACAAGCTCGACTAGTCACATGCTGTGCAGTTTAACGAACTATCTGTGTGGATCGTCAAGGAAGCACTGGACTCCGACACGGTTTTGAAGGTGAGTAATTCTTCCGAATTACGTTGATAATGAATATAAATGCTGAATGTAGATGTTTTGCACTTAAGAGTATAACGTTAGGCTGAGATGAAAGTGTGCCACCATTGCCTGCTGTAGTAAGTAATGGGAGACCATGTGTAATAGCCCAATGTTAACAAGTTCCCACTCCCTTTTCTTTAACTAACACCTTGAGTTAGGCGACACAGTATTAATTTAAATCGTTAGTTACATTTTTTACAGTGTTATTTGCAAAATGATATATTAAGTAAACCGTCCGACTGGATAAGTAATCTAACCAATTAATGAATCATTTGTTTCAGTATATTAGCCTTGGTTGCATTAAATTATAGTTTTTTTATGGATTTTGCAGTCTTATTCGAAACTTTATGCAAGTAGTTGTGTTGTTTTTGGCTATACACTCACCAGCCACTTATTAGGTACACCTGTTTAACTGCTCGCTAACACAAATTTCTAATCAGCCAATCACATGGCAGCAACTCAATGCATTTAGGCATGTAGACATGATCAAGACGATCTGCTGCAGTTTAAATGACTTTGAACGTCGAATGGTTGTTGGTGCCAGATGGGCTGGTCAGAGTAATTCAGAAACTGCTGATCTACTGGGATTTTCACGCACAACCATCTCTAGGGTTTACAGAGAATGGTCAGAAAAAGAGAAAATATCCAGTGAGTGCCAGTTCTGTAGGCGCAAATGCCCTGTTGATGCCAGAGGTCAGAGGAGAATGGCCAGACTGGTTTGAGCTGATAGAAAGGCAAGGTTTGCAGAAGAGCATCTCTGAACACACAATATGTCCAACCTTGAGGCAGATGGGCTACAGCAGCAGAAAACCACACCGGGTGCTACTCCTGTAAGCTGAAAACAGGAAACTGAGGCTACATTTCACACAGGTCACCAAAATTGGACAATAGAAGATTGGAGAAATGTTGCCTTGTCTGATGAGTCTCGATTTCTGCTGCGATATTCGAATAGTAAGGTCAGAATTTGGCATCAAAACAACATGAAAGCAAGCATCATACTGCCTTGTATCAATGGTTCAGGCTGGTGGTGGTGGTGTAATGGTGTGGGGGATATTTTCTTGGCACACCTCAGGCCCATTAGTACCAATTGTATTACCAATTGCTTATTAGTACCAATTGCTACTGCTACTTCCAGCAGGATAACACACCATGTCATAAACCGGAAATCATCTCAGACTGGTTTCTTGAACATGACAATGAGTTCACTGTACTCAAATGGCCTTCAAAGCCACCATATCTCAATCCAATAGAGCACCTTTGGGATGAGGTAGAACGAGAGATTCACATCATGGATGTGCAGCCAACAAATCTGCAGCAACTGCGTGATGCTATCATGTCAATATGGAGCAAAATCTCTAAGGAATATTTCCAGTATCTTGTTGAATCTGTGCCACGAAAGATTAAGGCTGTTCTGAAGGCAAAAGGGGGTCCAACCCAGTACTAGTAAGGTGTACCTAATAAAGTGACCAGAGAGTGTATATTGTAATTGAGGATATAATCTGCTGAAATAAACAAAAAGTGTTCATTTTCATGAGCAAGATTCAAATATTTGAGTCAGTATTTTGATCCGATCTTCCCATCACTAAGCGCACAATGTTACTTGAATCAGAAAC
Organism: Danio aesculapii; assembly: GCF_903798145.1. Lineage (NCBI taxonomy): Eukaryota > Metazoa > Chordata > Actinopteri > Cypriniformes > Danionidae > Danio > Danio aesculapii. The sequence goes on along the minus strand of NC_079437.1, from coordinate 998,341 downwards.
GACGCACCATTCACTTCCATTTTGAAGGTAAGTAAAACCATTCCGAATTTGAATCTGAATATAATTGAGATTAGGACTAGGAAGACTAGGAATACAAATAAAATCATACATATTTTAAAGTAATTTATGCATTATTACATGAAAACTAATCCTAAACCTAATTCACATTCTAACCATATAAGTACAGGTAATTAATTAATATTGCTCAATAGTTACATTACACTGTAACAAGGACACCTTAAAATAACGTGTAACCAACATTAGTACACTGACCATGTGCTTTGCTTATTAAACACTCAATAAACTGCGATCAATTCTAAAATCTAATATAATGATTACATATTCATCATTTCATTCATGGTCAGACATTATGGCAACACTCTGGATAAGGACTAATTTATGACAGGCCATTAAATTATCAGAAAACAATGCACCACCTCAATGGTTTATTATTTTATAGAATCCATAGTCAATATTAAGCTTCTAGCATGGTCTATATTAGTTATGTTTGTTTGTTTACTCTTATTGTCCACTTATGTGAGAATTTGTCTTTATATTTAACATTAATCCATTAGGTAACGAACATTAACATGAGCTAACTTTTTAACCTAAATAACATTAACAAAGCTTATTAAATACAGTAAGAAATGTATTATTAATTAGTTGTGCATGTAAGTAATACATTAACTAATGGACCATTACTTTAAAGTGTTACCACATTATTTACTGAAATCTAATTGTAAAGTGTGAGATATTTTAGAGGCTTAAGACAATCATTTGAGAAAGAGTGAAAGTAAAGGTTCTGGAAATAAATGTTCAAGAAATTATAGTTTGAGGTATTTAGAGGCTTAAGAAGATCATTTGACCTCTGAGGAACAGTGAAAGTATAGGTTCTAGAAATAAATGTTAAAACATATATATAAATTAGAGGTATTTTAGAGGCTTAAGAAGATCATTTGACCTCTGAGGTAAAGGGAAAGTAAGATTCTGGAAATAAATGAAAAAATTATAATTTGAGATTTTAGAGGCTTAAGACGATCATTTGATCTCTGAGGAACAGGGAAAGTAAAGTATGTTGAAATAAATGTTAAAAAATATATAGTTTGAGGTATTTTAGAGGCTTAAGACGATCATTTGACCTCTGAGGAAGAGGGAAAGTAAAGGTTCTGGAAATAAATATTTAAGAAATTATAGTTGATGTATTTTAGAGGTTTAAGAAGATCATTTGACCTCTGATGAACAATGTAAGTAAAGGTTCTGAAATAAATGTTCAATAATTGGAATTTCAGGTATTTTAGAGGTTTAAGAAGACAATTTGACCTCTGAGGAACAGATAAAGTAAAGGTTCTGGATATAAATGTTACAAAATTGTAATTTGAGGCATTTTAGAGGCTTAATAAGATCATTTGACATCGAATGAACAGTGAAAGTAAAGGCTTTGGAAATAAATGTTACAAAAATTATAATTTAAGTATTTTAGATGCTTAAGAAGATCATTTGACCTCTGAGGAACAGTGAAAGTAAAGGTTCTGGAAATAAGTGCTTCAGAATTATTCAGTTACATATGGATAATCAAGTGAATGTAAATCGCCACAAGCAAAAAGACACATGAACCTCAAATTAAAGTGTGACTTATATAATGACCTCCAAATCAAATTCAAACGAACTTATTCTTGGCTTAAATCCATGTGAAAGAAAGTCACGTATTCACTGGGACAGAAGCAAAAGTGACCGAAAGCTGATTATGACCTGACTTCAGTCCCACAGTAATATTTCTCTTTATATCAGATGTACGTCATGTTTATTGGCCTAAGACGACCCTGTTACGAGCTGCAGCAGTAAAATTCTGTCTTACATAAACAGCATCTGTTTGGGATGAAGACGGAGAGATGATAAAGACGGGAGATGAATGAAGATGCTTGAGATAAACTAAAAAATAAATGTGTCTGTGAATAAAAGCTCCACACAGGTCGATCTGAGCTCATAATTAAACACAAAGTCTGGATTCTTATATACGCAATTCTATAATTCACAAGAAATCAGCCATAATTTATGATGCCAGTTTAAAAGACAGTTAGAAAAGATGAAGTAGAAAATGAAATTGGGTTCACTAATAAAAAGTTGCTCCTAGAAGTACTAAGAAACAACTAAAACAAAGTTTCTGGTAATGAACATCGACCAAAAGATGCTGTTTTAGAGACTTGGGATAATCGTGTATTGTGTCTGAATGTCTTTTTTTCTCGTTTTGTGTATATGTGTGGTAAATCAATAAGATTTTTCCCTCAATCTGAGAAAAGAGTACATAAACCTATCTGACACTTTGACAAAAGCAATGCATGATTCTCAGAAAATCGAAATGATTTATACCATGACATTTTGCAATTATTGTTAATTTTGGTTGTTTTAGGGTTATATTTAAAGGGATAGTTCGCTAAAAAAAATTTACTCACCTTTTAAACAAAAGATATTTTGAAAAATTTTGGAAACCAGTGACAATTGACTTTGTAGGAAAAGCAAATACTATGAAAGTTAATGGTTACAGATTTCCAACAATCTTCAAAATATCTTATTTTGTGTTCAACAGAGTAGATAAACTCAAAGGTTTGACACAAAAAGAATGAGTAAATTATGACAGAATTTAGATTTTTTTGGGGTGAACTATCCCTTTAAAGATTAATGGTCAGAGTTCATCATTTATAAAAATGCACAACGAAATATAATGCAATGATGAATTGGAGATAAACATTTGTCAAAAGATGTGATTTTAGATGTTTCAGATGTTTGGGAAGATCATTACACTGCTCAGGAACAGTGGAATTAAAGGTTGTGGAAATAAATGTTGGAAAAATATTATAAATGTAGATTTTAGAGGCTTAAGAAAACCATTTGACTCTGAGGAACAGCGAAAGTAAGGGTTCTGGAAATAAATGTGCGAGAAATTATAATTTGACATATTTTAGAGGTTTAAGATCATTTGACCTGTAAGGAACAATGAAAGTAAAAGTTCTGGAAATAAATGTTCAAGAAATTATGACTTGAGGTATTTTAGAGGCTTAAGAAGATCATTAACATCTGATGAACAGTATATGTTCTGGAAACAAATGTTGAGAACTTACAATTCTTAAGAGGCTCAAAGAGATCATTTGACCCCTGAGGAACAGTGAAAGTAAAGGTTCTGGAAATAAATGTTTGAGAAATTATAATTGTAGATATTTCAGAGGCTTAAGACAATCATTTGACCCCTGAGGAACAGTGTGAGTAAAGGTTCTGGAAATAAATGCAAACAAAATAGTAATATGAGGTATTTTAGAGGCTTAAAAATATAACTTGACCACCGAGGAACAGTGAACGTAAAGGTTCTGAAAATAAACGTTTGAGATATAATTTGAGATATCTCAGAGACTTAAGAAGATCATTTGACCTCTGAGGAACAGTGGAAGTAAAGGTTCTGGAAATAAATGTTTGAGAAAATATAATTTTAGATATTTTAGTGGCTTAAGAAGGTTGTTTGGTCTCTAAAAAAACAGTCAAATTAAAGATTCTGGAAATAAATGCTTGAGAAATTATATAATTTGAGATATTTCAGATGCTTATTTCACTTGACCACTGGAAATAAAGGTTGGCAAAATTATTATTTGAGATCATTTAGAGGCTGAAGATCATTTGACCACTCAGGAACAGTGAAAGTATACTTTTTACTGATACATTTGAAAAAGATATATCAAACAAATTACGTATGTATAATTAAGTAAGTGTAAATTGCCAGTTAAAAGGTAAAGGTGGACATTTCTGTGTAGTACATCCTTTGTTTGTAATAGTATGTAGGGGTTAATAAAAGCATGACATTAAAATATCAATTTGTAGTATTGGCAAATGCAGCCAATAAAGTATAAATAAGGCAACACTTGGCTTCTAAATGAATAAACCTAATAATTTAATAAAGCACTCTGTCCTGCATACAATCACCTATTACTTCTAAAGTCTACATGAAATCATGTACTTAAAACAAGAAAAATAATAATAAATAAATAAACAAATATATATATATATATATATATATATATATATATATATATATATATATATATTTTATTTTATTTATTTTTTTTTAGCCTGTGATTTAATTTAGCTTGATTTAAAGGGACAGTTCACCCCAAAAAAAATAATTCTGCTATCATTACTCACTCTACACTTGTTCAAAACCTATTAGATTTTAATTTTTCTGCTGAACACATAAGAAGATATTTTGAAGAATGCTGGTTGCAGCACTCATTGACGTTATTTTTTACATTTACTCTTCATTTTTGAGTGAACTATCTATTTAAGCATGTAAAACAAAATGTGTGTGAGTGAACTGTATGTGAAACATCTGTCCTCCTGCACTTGCTGTGTTTGTTTACAGTGAGCGTTAAATATGAAACTCAACATATGCTGCGGCTTCCACATTTCCCACCCAAACATCTGCACTCTCTCAGTCAGATGATGATGAGGGTTACAGTGAATGTTTGGGGTCCTGCAGGGACTCAAACATTAATCGATCTGCTATTGCTAACGAGCTGTTAAACTCAACAAGTGCAACTTAGAGGCCAATGAACCAAAACAAGTGATGTCAGCAGAATCCAGAGCAACCATTGGCTGCTCACATGCTTCCATCTTTAAAGGGATAGTTTACTCAAATATTAACGCACCAATTACTCGCCATAAATGTTCCAAACATTAGAACTGTTGAACACAAAACAACCAACATAAAAAAAAAATACTACAGTAAGTTATAGACAACAGCTTAGTGTTTATTTGCTAAAAATATATATTTTAAAAAATGTTGGAAACCTGTAACCATTTACTTTGATTGTAGGAAAAACAAAGACTATGGAAGTTAATGGTTGCAGGTTTCCAACATTCTACAAAATATCTTAAAGAAATATCTATGAAACGAAATGTGTACAAGTGTGTGAAAAATGAAAGAGAGTGAGTAATTGTGATTTCTAATTTAAATATTAACATAGTTAAAAGAATTTTTTTACTGTGTGTTTGATTAATTTAATTATAAAAGTGATGCACTTTTGAGTAAACGGCTGGTTGTGATTGGATACGATGCTCCAGACTGACCCTGGATCAGTGTTTTGGTGATGAATGACGTGAATGGATCTCTAATGTGTGTGTGTGTGTATGTGTGTGTGTGTGTGTGGCAGATGCAGACCCAGGTTGACACCGAGTAACATACTGTGCTGTGACGTACAACCACACATGAACACACACTTCTGTATTCCCTCAATATGATAATGCAAAACCAGAAACATATGCTGCATCCCTGTGTGTTGTTTTGTGTTTGTGTGTGTGTGTGGGTGTGTGTGTGTGTGTGTGTGTGTGTGTGTGTGTGTGTGTGTGTGATCTTACATCAACAAGTCTATGGAGAGCGATTTTTTTGAAAGCGTCTAAACGTGTAACGTTACACATGTAAAAATACTACAGTAATTTATTGTAAATATTCTATTATAAAACCATACTATTGTAAAGTGTAATATACTAATATATGATAGCATTTACAACATTGTTAATGAATTTTCCATGCAGCACAGTGCGGTATTAACTAGTGATCTGATAAACTGTAATAAATACTGTACTTTAAGCTTTTACTACAGTAAACTGTGGTGTGCTGTAAAAGTACAATATTGGGTAATTTGCTTGAATTGTTGTTACCATAGCAACTATAGAATAATCACGACAGTTTAATTCAAGTTGTCTACTATAGTATGATTTATATTCAATATGGTATTAACTAGAAATTACTATAGTATTTTATGGAAGATGTTCTTTACCAAATATTATTATTGAACTGCTATGATGTAAAACCTGAAGTTTTAAATTACGAAAGAAAGACTGTTTTCTGAGAAAGACTGTTTGTCTTTCTATGATACAATGCATGATATATGATATACAGTTAAAGTCTGAATTATTAGCCTCCTCTGTTTATTTTTACCCCAATTTCTGTTTAACAGAGCAGATTTTTTTCAACACATTTCTGAACACAATAGTTTTAATTACTCATTTTTAATAACTGATTTATTTATCTTTGTCATGATGACAGTAAATATTATTTGACTATATATTTTCAAGACATTTCTATACAGCTTAAAGTGAACATTTAAAGGTTTAACTAGATTAATTAGGTTAACTAGACAGGTTAGGGTAATTAGGCAAGTTATTGTATAATGATGGTTTGTTCTGTAGACTATCAGAAAAAAATATAGCTTAAAATGGCTAATAATTTGACCTTAAAATGGTGTTTACAAAATTAAAAACTGCTTTTATTCTAGCCGAAATAAAACAAATAAGACTTTCTCCAGAAGAAAAAATATTATCAGACACACTGTGAAAATTTCCTTGCTCTGTTAAACATCGTTTGGGAAATATTCAAAAAAGAAAAAAAAATTAAAAGGGGGGCTAATAATTCTGATTCAACTGTATATAATATATGATAGACAACACACAATATATAAGATATATGATATACAGGATATACGGCATACGATATAGGATATACGATAACACAATACACTATATATAAAATACATGATATTGATTTATTCTTCAATGCGGAAGTGCGCACGTTTTTGCGACTGTTTTAGAACTTCCGATTCAGCTGCCTATGGGAGAAATGACTAGGAATAATAAACGGCAGAAAACAGTCAAACTACTTACTCTACAAACAAGTGTTTGCACGACAATACAGACAAAGTAGAATAATATAATAAGAAAATATCAATTTGCCACACCAAGCAGCAAAACGAGCTGTTTTTAACGTTTAAAAATGAATGGAAGTGAATGAGACCGGAAGTCTCGAGCCAAAATGATTCAATTGGCTGCGCCCACTCGTACGCGGAGAATAAGGTGAATAGGATACATGGCATACGATATGATATGCGATACACAATCCACGATATACGATATACAATATATACGATACTTGATATATACTATACACGATATATGCAATATGATACATAATACTCAATATATGATATACGATACACAATATATATGATATATAGGATGTGATGCACAATATATTATATACAACATACAATACACGATATATGATACACATATACACGATACATGATATACGATATATACGACATACGATCCACGATATATGATATACGATATACAATATAAATGATATATGATACACAATACATGATATACAATACATAATTTATACGATACATGATATATGCGATTATATATATATACGATACACGACATACGATGCACGATATATGACATACAATATACAATACACAATATATGATATTCAATATATACGATATATGATATAAAATACATGATATTCGACATACGATACATGATATACAATATGATACCCGATATATGTGATAGAAGATATATACGATATATGTCATACGATACACGATATTTGACATACTGTGCGATATATAATACACGATATACGATACATGATATACGATATATGATACACAGTATACAGTATATATGTGATATACGCTACTTGATATACGGATTGCGATACACAACATATGATACACAATACACTATATAAAATATGTGATATAAAAGATACACAATATACGATAATACACAAATATGATATACGATACACGGTATATGATACACGATATCTGGCATATGATTTATGATACACGATATACGATACACAATACACGATTTATGATATTTATGATACACAACATATACAATATATGAGATTTACGATACACAATATACGAAGCACAATACAAGAGATATCTATATATATCTATATCTATATATACAATATATATATATATATATATATAATATATATATATATATTATATATATATATATATACACACAATATACGTTATGCGATAAACAATGTATGATATACAATACACGATATTTACGATACATGATATATATGATACACGATATATACGATATACCACCAACACTGCATGTTTTGGATATCTCCTTTGTTTGTCACACTCATTACAGCTCTTTCAGTCTCTGCTAATGATCATCAATTAAGTGTGTTTGGTTGAGGAGACATGGAATATGTGCAGAGCTGGTGGTCCTCCAGGTACATGGTTGAGAAGTACTGCGATATAGGGATACAGGATATACAACATATGATAACCAATATATGATATACTATATATGATATATGATACACAATACATGATATACGACACACGACAGATGTTATACGATACACGCTATATATAATAAATGAATGAATAAATAAACAAATGTTGTTCGAAACACATTTAAGGACTCCTTTCCACTTTGACTGTAAATGTTGACTACTACATTTATTACATTCTTTCAAACACAACACAAAAAAAATCAGTAATTCAGACTATATTTTATTCAGTGTATATTTGCACCTTTACACTGATCTCTCTATAAATAGCATTGTTCTGCTGCTCCTCTATGGGAGATCTGCTGTTGTCTGCCAGCAATCAGCAGTGAATGTGAGCTTCCTGCAGATATTTGAGTGTGTGCTTGTATCTCTGAACAGTGCACACACACTCACAGACCACCAGTGAGAGAAGCGGAGGCTGAGAGCGAGTGGGGAGTGAGATCCACACCACCGCTGCTCTTTTTTATCTTTTAAACAAGAATGCAGCCTTAGAGAAAACGAGAAATAACTAAACATAGACCTAAGAAAAATGATAACTTAGAAAGAAAAATGTAGACAGCACCTTTTGCATCTGTACTCATATATATGCAAATTTTTTCATAGCATACATTAACTCACTGGCCACTTTATTAGGTTTACCTTACTAGTACCGAGTTGGACCACTGTTGCCTTCAGAACTGCCTTAATCCTTCATTGCATAGACTCAACAAGATACTGGAAATATTCCTCAGAGATTTTGCTCCATATTGACATGATAGCATTACAACAGTTTGCTGCAGATTTGTCGGCTGCACATCATATGCTAATATCCTGTTCCACCACATCCCAAAGGTGCTCTATTGGATTGACATCTGGTGACTGTGGAGGCCATTTGAGTACAGTGAAATCATTGTCATGTTCAAGAAACCAGGCTGAGATGATTTGAGCTTTATGACATGGCTCGTAATCCTGCTGGAAGTAGCCATCAGAAGATGGTAACATTGTGGTCAAAAAAGGGATGGGACATGGTCAGCAACAATATTCAGGTAGGCTGTGGTGTTGATACGATGCCTCAATTGGTACTAATGGCATAAAGTGTGCCAAAAAATGATCCCCCACACCATTATACCACCACCTGCCTGAACCGTTGATACAAAGCAGGATGGCGCCATGCTTTCATGTTGTTGATGGCCAAATTCTGCCCCTACCATCCGAATGTTGCAGCAGAAATCGAGACTCAGACCCAGGCAATGTTTTTCCAATCTTGGGATTGTCCCAATTTTGGTGAGCCTGTGTGAATTGTAGCCTTAGTTTCCTGATCTAAGCTGACAGGAGAGGCACCCGGTGTGGTCTTCTGCTGCTGTAGCCCATCTGCCTCAAGGTTGGACATGTTGTGTGTTTCAGAGATGCTCTTCTGCAGACCTCAGTTGTAACGAGTGGTTATTTGAGTTACTGTTGCCTTTCTATCAGCTGGAACCAGTCTGGTCATTCTCCTTATACCTCTGTCATCAACAAAGCATTTGCGCCCACAGAACTTGCCGCTCAGTGGATATTTTCTCTTTTTCAGACCATTCTCTGTAAACCCTAGAGATGGTTGTGCATGAAAATCTCAGTAGATCAGCAGTTTCTGAAATACTCAGACCAGCTCGTCTGGCACCAAAAACCATTCGATGTTCAGAGTCACTCAAATCCCCTTTCTTCCCCATTCTGATGCTCGTTTGATCTGCAGCAGACTGTCTTGACCACGTCTACATGCATAAATGCATTGAGTTCCTGTCATGGTGATTGCCTGATTAGAAATTTGCATTAACAAGCAGTCGGACAGGTGTAACTAATAAAGTGGCCAGTCAGTGTACAAAAATCAATACCCTTATTATAGACGGGTTGCACTTTGAAATGCTTTACACTGATGTATACATTTAATCCCAGCATATTTTTTTTTTCCCCCACAGGCGATTCTAAAGTGCAGCTGATGGTTGCCATGGGTACAGGTGAGGAACATCACAACATTTCCACTTTGCATTAATCATTTTACAGCCCGATCGGATGCTAATAGATTTGTATATGAGGGAGAAAAATATCTCAAGGGCGTCTGACTCACCACACTGAGAAAAAAACACACTCTCCAACCGCACGCAAAGCTTTTCAATGAAACGCTTTTCAATTTGAGTCACCTTCAGCATTATTGAACTCCCACATACAGCCCGCCTCCAGCACACACACATTCAGAGTGACACGGTGTATAAAAAACTGCTCCTGCTGTTACTCAGGCACTCAGATTAATATAGATCCAGAAAAGGTTTCGCTTCAGTACCCACTGTGCCTTTTTGGCTCCAAAAAGAAACTTTCAGTGAACAATTCTGAAAATAACTTTAAAAAAAAAATCTATAAACATGCAATAAAATTTTTTTTCCAATATTAAAAACCCACGCGAACGCAGGGAGAACATGCAAACTCCACACAGAAACGCCAACTGACCCAGCCAAGGCTCGAACCAGCAACCTTCTTGCTGTGAGGCAACAGCACAACTTATCCAACACGTTTTTACGCAGCGGACCCCCTTCCAGCTGCAACTCATCACTGGGAAACATCCATACACACTCATTCACACTCATTCAATCTGTATATTTGCACTCACTACTTACTTCTATTTTTAAAAAAAATATATTTATTATCTGTTTTTTGTCCTGTCTCTGTAATCCTGTTGCACTGTAGAAGCTTTGTCACGAAAACAAATTCCTCGTATGTGTGAACATACCTGGCAATAAAGCTCTTTCTGATTCTGATTCTGATTCTGATACACTACGGACAATTAAGCCTTCCCAATTCACCTGTACCGCATGTCTTTGGACTGTGGGGGAAACCGGAGCACCCGGAGGAAACCCACGCAAACGCAGGGAAAACATGCAAACTCCACACAGAAACGCCAACTGACCCAGCCGAGGCTCGAACCAGCGACCTTCTTGCTGTGAAGTGACAACACTACCTACTGCGCCACCGTCACATTATTATAAAGCTCTCAGTAGGTTACATTTTTACATGCTTAGATTTAGCATTTTACATTATTAGCATAAATGACTACTTTCTGAGGCAATGTCAAGTAAAAATTACAGGTTACCAGCCATGAAGAGGCTGACGAACATCTCGACAGTGCTAACGTTTAGCTCATCCACAAACCCACTGTTGCAGCTATGGAGATTAGAGCTAATATCTCTAAACTCATAGTTGATAAATAGACCTGACAGCTACTGCACCGCCCTGAGCAAGACGAGCATAAAAAAAAAAATTGCAGAGGCTGAATCCAGGATCTTTGAGATGGAGGACGAACTGTCCACAATCAAAACTAAATTACAAAGGGGAGAATCTTGTGCACGACAGGGCGGACGATCTCGAAAACAGGGGCAAACGGAAGAATATCTGAATTGTGGGATTACCTGGGGGCATAGAAGGTGAAAATTCTACATGATTTTTTGAGTCATGCATGGCTTCTGAGACCTTCGTCATCACGTTGAAAAAGGGCTGAACAAAGTTAGAAAGAGCGCACCGGTCCCTCGCTCTTAAACCCTCTGCTACACAACAACCACATCCCATCTTGGTAAGATTTCACAATTTCTAAGACAAACAACGGTGTGTTAAATGCTTTGTGGGAGCTGGGTTCTAGTGGTTCTGCTTTAAAATTCGGTTAAAAATTGCGATGATTTTCAGGATTTCTCTGCGTATGTTCTTCGTAATGCAGAATGTTCGACGAAGGTCAATAAACGCCTAAAATCCGTTGTCTTCATCAGCACATGTAACCTCTTTTAGAGAGTAATTCCTTCATTCCGAGTTCATAATAGTCCAAAAAGGTGATAATAATAGTGAAACGTGGCAGTTTGTTCATCTTTTACGTTGCTGAAAGAATCATTTGCTCCTTTGTTTGTTCTGGCGTCTCCTTTGTTTTTTTCATATGTCACTCTCACGTTTGTCTGTTTCTGAAAGGACTGGATGTCAGAAGCACCTCAATAATCACGTGCATGTTGTTATCAGCTCAAAAAGTTCGTTATTTCATATATAGAAGCTCGGTGAACGCACTCAAGAAAGTGAAACCACTAACGCTTTTAGACGGGCTCGTAAAAACAAAAACAGGACACTGCAGATTTTGTTCTTCTTGGCTTTGTGGCTGTTCATCAAGACGACGACAAGATTTGTTTACCGCTCGGGTCGACCATGGCTCGTTATTATATGTATATATTATTACGGTGTAATGTCTCGGCTGTGTATTTAAAAATGGCGCTTCCTTTGTTTTCATTCTCCTGCTTGTGTGCGTAAGTGACATTTCTCTGTAAACAAATAGCGTTCAGCTGTGTGCTAGCGTTTTGGTACCCTTTTATTGTGCTAGGTACCCTTTGCCAGGGGTACCCAAAAAGTGTTATGGTACAGTTCGCTTTTTGTAACCTTTTGACAGTGGAAATGGCCATAAAAGTGTTCTGAACTGAACCATACCACTCAGTGGAAACGGGCCATCAGACACTCCAGACACGCTGATGTAAAGGCAGACATTGAGAATTTAACTGGGTATTTGAGAAGATTGGCTAGTAAGGCGTATTGTTCGGTTTAATAAACCATGCTGATGTAAATAGCGACACTAGCGCTTAATATTTAGGTTGGAGTTTTCTTAGTAGTTTCCTTTTGTTATTAAAGGGTCTCTTCTTCATAGTTACTCTCATAACGAGAGTTAAAGTGTTGAATATTTTTGATGTTAATGACTATTGTTCGAGTTCTGTGTCTGTTAAATACTTGGATGAATTCTTTTTCTTATTTTCTCCACCCCCCTTTTTCTATTTCGTTTTCTTTTTTTGTACGATATTCATGCAACTTAATCTATACAGAAGTCACATTGTTTAACATACACTTTACTCATTTTCTTTTCAGCTTAGTCCCTTTATTAATCTGGGTCGCCACCGCGGAATGAACCGCCAACGTATCAGCATATGTTTACGCAGCGGATGCCCTTCTAGCTGCAACCCATCACTGGGAAAGATCCATACCCACTTCATTCACACACATACACTACAGACTGTTACAGTCATATGTCTGTATGTTTTGTTTGTGTGGTGCGCTCTCTCCCCCTCTATCTCTCTCTCTCTCTCTGTGTCAATTCTCAGGATCGCCCACTCCATTATCCCATTCGTCCGTGAAGACGTCAATCTCTATTCCACGCTGTGACATCATCACCTTCGCAGCCAATCAGGATAGGAGCTCAAGTTTGAAAGGACGCTAGCGGGGAAGCTCGTTCTGTCTTGCTTGCTTTCTCTTGCTTGCCGTTTTATTCAATTCAATTCACCTTTATTGTATAGCGCTTATACAATGTAGAGATTGTGTCAAAGCAGCTTCACATAAAAGGTCACAGTAAATTGGAACAGTGTAGTTTTGATGTGTTTGGCTTGTTGTTATGTGCTATGATGTTGATATGAATTTAGAGTTTTGATTTTGGTCTTGTTTTTGGTCGCTGTTAACGTCTTGTATGTTTGTATGTGACAATTCCCTGATCTCTGGTGTCAGCCTTCCCCTGGGATTCAAGGAGTTTAGATGTCACGTGACATACACCTCGCATCACACAGATAACTTAACACACAAGTTTAGAAGTGAGTGCCAGCCGCTGTAAGTTTTCTCTGTATTTTTGGTTAGAAGAGTTATAGCGTTTAGTTATAGCGTGCAAAGCTGAAGATGTTTTGTTTGTTTATTTTGTATTAGATAGTTTAGAGGGTGATTTCAGCTAGATTCAGGGTTTTTGTTATAATGCATTCGTTTATTTTGTGCCACTTAATTCTCGTTTCCCATTCATAATATACATTGATTCATTAATTTTCTTTTGTGAGATAATAGTGAATAATATTTTTGCTGTTTGACTTCTTTTCACTTTGTAAATAAATTCTCTTATTTTTTTGGTTGTCGTTTTGCTATTTTGCCACCAACTTACCACAAAATTTAATCACATCAAATGTTACCATCTTTTAAACCCCAGAGCCAAACTCGAAAGTCGTAACAACTACGGACAATTTATTTAGCTTATTCAATTCACCTATAGCGCATGTCTTTGGACTGTAGGGGAAACCGAAGCACCCGGAGGAAACCCACACCAACACGGAGAGAACATGCAAACTCCACACAGAAAATGTCAGCTGACCCAGCCGGTGCTTAAACCAGAGACCTCCTTCTTGCTGTATGGCACAGTGCTACCCACTGCGCCACCGTGACGCCTTAATATATACTTAAAACGGTAAATTTGAAAGTCTGTACGTGGAATGTAAATGAATTGAGTTTTCGAGTGAACTATCCCTTTAAAAGCAAGAGACTTTCAAAGCAAAAAATAAAAAAGAGCACAAGTCTCCATTTAATCTCTTTGTTACGCAGAAACAATCGAGATGTCAAGATCTCATATGTGATTAGTCTTTCCTATGAGACAACAATGAAATAACCCACACACACACACACACACACAAACACAAAGAGAGATGCTGTAAATAGTAATACGCACTGGAACTCTTCCTGGTGGCCTGATGCCAGTATCTTTATCACGAGGAAACTATTACTAGGGCATCTGAGGTCTGCTGTTATGCAATCTCTAGTATAGGTTAGCAGAAACTGCAACAAGTACTTTACACACATACTAGGTTTATTTCCCCAAGGCCTCCGATCATTTACAGCACAAACATGACACCACAGGAGCTAAACACATGCACAAACTGGCACATCAGCAAAGAGAGAGAAAAATATATGTACAGTTGAAGTCAGAATTATTCGCCCTGCTGTGAATTGTTTTTTTTCTTATTCAAATATTCCCCAAATGATGTTTAACAGCAAGGAATTTTTCACAGCATTTCCTATAAGATTTTTTTCTTTTGGAGAAAGTCTCATTTGTTTTATTTTGGCTAGAAGAAAAGCAGTTTTATTTTTTAAACCATTTTAAGCTCAAAATTATTAGCCTCCTTAAACAATATTTGATTTGACTACAAAACAAACCACTGTTATGTATGACTTGCCCTTATTAACCTAGTTAAGCCTTTAAATGTCACTTTAAGCTGCTTTTCCACTATCGTGCTGAAACCGTTCTTATGCTGAACGGTTCCATTCTGTCCCAAACCGGGCCAGACAGCACGGATACGGTTTCATTTTCCCCTGTCGTGCTACAACAAAGCTCTTTGGAACGTTACACAAAACGCATCAGTTATTGCCTTGGTAACGCAATGTAAACGACTCCCTTTGTTTAAGTGAAGTTTTCAAACTAATTTCGAGAGGAGCACGTGATATGATTGACTGCAGCCGGCCACTGATCTACATTCACTAGTTAGTCAATCAGATTAACCCCAACTCACTATAAGTAGCCTAGCTAGAACTACTCTCTTATCTTCGTTTTCCGAAGAAACCCCCTATTCACCCCATCTCCTCCTCCTTTCTTCCTCTTACCACGGGGAGCTCTCGAGAACCACCTGATCTCGTACTCCCCGCATATGCTCTATGGACCAGGCGGGAGCCCTGGGCTCACCTATCTCCGAGCTCAGGGTTCTCTCCCGGGACAGCATGCCAAACCTGCTAACAGTTGTCAAACAATATCTAAGTGTGAACTCTTGAATTAAATTAAATACAAGCCAAAACTAGTTTTTTCATGTTCATGTGTAAAAGCGAAAGCAATCGCGTGACTAAACACCGCCGCTCTCTTGTATAGGGGTGCTAAATATAGCTACAAATCACAGCACCCATATTTATTCAGAGGTCATATGTTGCACGACTCTGGGCAAATTTTATTTAAAGGGAAAATGACCAAAATGATTATTATTATAACATTTATTTTACCAGGAGAGACACATTGAGATTAAGAATCTCTTTTACAAGAGCGTCCTGGCCAAGATTAGGCAGTACACATGTCACATGGGTCTAACAAACAAAAAAACAATTAACAGTTTACATGAAACACACTGACAAACTATTCAAACATCTACAAACCTGACAAACAAAATCATTATACTCTTTTTAAAAGCATTTAATGAAATCAACTCTTTAAACTGCAACTGTGCTTGCATATTATTCCATGCAAAAGGTGCTGCGTATTTAAAAGCCTTTTTCCCCATCTCAATCCACACTTTAGGAACAGACAGTAAATAAACATCCTGTGACCGAAGGCCATAGTTAAGAGCAAGCTTTTTACAAATGTAATACAGTAGATATGATGGGAGTAAACCCAGTATAGGTTTGTAAACAAGGATACGTCAATGCTTGTGCCTACGAATGGACAAAGCAGACCAACCTACCCTAGTGTACAGCACACAATGATGAGTAAGGGATTTAAAATTAGTTATAAATCTTAGTGCACTATGGTAAACAGTATCCAATGCATGCAGACTTTGAGACGAAGCATGCATATAGATAACACCACCGTGGTCCAATATCGACATAAATGTTGCATCAACCAGCATCTTTTTAGCACCAAAAGAAAAGCAGTTCTTAATTCTAAATAGAAGCCTAAAATGACTTTTACTCTTTCACTAATTGCTGAACGTGAGAACTAAAAGAAAGTGTATCATCAATTAAAATTCCAAGATATTTGTACTGGGACACCAATTCAATCTCTGTACCATAGAACCTAGCTTTTGCTTCGTTTGTTTTGATTTTGAAA
Source organism: Danio aesculapii (assembly GCF_903798145.1). NCBI lineage: Eukaryota > Metazoa > Chordata > Actinopteri > Cypriniformes > Danionidae > Danio > Danio aesculapii. Next base: position 981,539 of record NC_079437.1, on the reverse strand, counting down.
ATAGCACAAGGTTTTTGTTTTATTGGCATTTAAAAGTAGTTGTAACTCAGAGAAATTATGTTGAAGTACATTAAAAGCGATCTGTAGTTGAGAAAGGGTGTAGATGCAGCTGTGTATATGACTCTATAATCAGCATATTAATGATATATATATATATATATATATATATATATATATATATATATATATATATATATATATATATATATAGTAAAAAGAAGAGGCCCCAGTACTGAACCCTGTGGAACTCCTTTAGATACATTGAAAGTACTAAAAACAAGGCCATCCACTTGCACACATTGATTTCGATTTGTTAGATAATTTTGAAACCAACCAACAACATTATCAGATAAACAATACTTTGAGGCATTGTAACAGCAAGGTATAATCCACTATATGAAAACCTTTGGAGAGGTCGATTAACATGGCTGCACATTGTTTTTGAGTGTCCACAGAATCAATAAAATCATTTAATACCTTTAAAACCGCTGTAATAGTGCTGTGTTGCCTTCTAAAACCTGATTGAAATTTAGACATAATACTATTTACTTCAAGACAATCTTTAATTGATTGTTTATTAATGATTCAAGGACTTTAGCCAGGACAGACAGCTTAGAAATGGGACGGTAATTATTTGTTTGCGTGGCGTCTCCCCTTTTTAACAGGGGGAGAGCAAGCGTTGATTGAAAATGTAACGTGATGACTGAAAATGACTGGAGGGGAAATAAATAATATATTTCAAAAAGTGAACTTTATTTATAAACTAATTTCGAGAGGATCACGTGATTATGATTGTACACGGCTGGTTCCGCATTAACTAATGTATGATTCACCAATCAGATGATTCCTAATCCACTATAAAGAGCCAGGGTTTCTCACTACAGTCATATTAAAACTATTGCCTTAGTAATGTTGGTAAATAAAATAAAGAGGTTAAATAACAAAAAATCCTAATATTCCTAACTGAATTATTTAAAAATATTTAATAATTATTGATATAATTATTGAAATAAAACATGATATTGTGATAATGCAATATTGCCCAGCCCTAGCTTCAGCTCAATTTAAAGAAGTTGTTTGAACAAGTAGCAATATATATATATATATATATATATATATATATATATATATATATATATATATATATATATATATATATATATATATATATATATATATATATAAAACAGGAGTTGTGGGTTTAGTGTAACAGGAAGTAAAACTATACACTATATATGACCTTAACAGACTTGTACACAAACACACACACACACACACCCTGTGGTTAAAGTGTCAACTGTTTATCATTTTCGTGGAAGTGCAACCAAGCAATCTGAACTCTAAACACAGCACACATTTCTTCCTCTCCATATAAATAACTATTGCTGTTGACAAAAATACACAACTATATAAAAACACTCTTACTTTTACTGTATATGACTATGAGTGTATGACAGCGTTTAATAAAAGAAAGATACAGTCTGCAAATTTATTGTTCTGTCTTAGAAAAAAACACTTTAAAAGGTGAAATTTCTGCCATGAAACTCTATGCACGCGCAGGCTGATATGTCACCTAATCTGCTCCTGCGTCATTAACTACATTGGTTGGTGCCACCTCGGCAGCCAATGAGCTTGCTTCTAAT
>NC_079437.1:969896-974896 GCF_903798145.1 Danio aesculapii | reverse complement strand
ACAACATTTTTAAAATTATCTACTCTAACAAAATCGCAACAAGAAATAAACCACTCAGACCACCCTAGCAACCTAGTATGCATGCTGACACCTACTTAAAGACATTAACACAACACCAGAGCAATGCACAAGTCAAAGGCATCAAGAAAGTCACACAGAATGTTTTACTAAAGTGATATTTTGGGGTTTCCGCCAGGATTTTGCCTACCCAAACTCAAAAGTAACCCAAATCCACATGCAGAGGTGCAAATGCTAAAGTTTGATATCATTTTAAAGAAAACCCTTTGAATTTTCATAAAACACTGTTGAAAGTGATTAAAATAGTTGTGGATGTAGCACACTCACTGATTTTTTTCGGAAATATTCAAAACATAATGCAAAATGATGTCCAAATAAAATGATTCCAACTCTCTACAACCGTGCTGAAAATGATTTGACAACAGCAGAACATCATAAAACAGTAAACGTTTTATTAATTAGTATACTATTTCAGTAAAGGATGATATGGCTACTGCTTTGTTGGGACCTTTTTGAGCCATTTCCACTTAGTGGTACTGTTTTGTACACTCCATTAAGGTATTTAATTATTTCTATTTCCACTGTCAAAGGTATCAAAGTAAACCATACCATACCACTTTTTAGCACCATTTCCTAGGGGTACCCAACAAAACAGTATGGTGCTAAAAGGGCGCAGCTAGACCCACTGCTGGATGCCACTGGTTTACAGAGAATTGTCAAAGTACTTATTTAAAATAAGCTGAAACAACACAATTCTTGAAAAAAAATTTCAGATAACTGATTTGTTTTATGTTCAATCCACTTAAATTTGTAAAAACTAACAAGTTAACTTAATTACTTCACATTGTCCCAACACCCAGCATTTTTATAGTGTATTCTGAAGAAAACGCTAAATTTCTGTATTTCATAAAAGCATATTACACATAAACACTACTGTATATTGTATAACGAAACAATTTTTCAACACAAATTTTTATATTTTTTTGTATATGATTTTATTTTTTTTTTTATGCATGGTTAAAAGCACTATATATATATATATATATATATATATATATATATATATATATATATATATCTATATATATATATATATATAGATATATATATATATCTATATATATATATATATATATATATATATATATATATCTATATATCTATAGATATATATATATATCTATATATCTATAGATATATATATATCTATAGATCTATAGATATATATATATATATATATATATATATATATATATATATATATATATATATATATATATATATATATATATACATATATATATATATATATATATATATATATATATATATATATATATATATATATATATATATAGATAGATAGATACACATACATATATATATATATACATATATACATATATATATACATATATATATATATATATATATATATATATATATATATATATATATATATATATATATATATATATATATATATATATATATATATATATATATATATATATATTCTGGAGTATATACATACATATATATATATATATATATATATATATATATATATATATATATATATTTATATATATATATATATATATATATATATATATATATATATATTTATATATATATATATATATATATATATATATATATATATATATATATATATATATATATATATATATATATATATATATATATATATATATATATATATATATATATATATATATATATATACCGGAGCACTCAGAGGAAACCCATGCCAACACGGGGAGAACATGCAAACTCCACACAGAAACGCCAACTGACCCAGCCGAGGCTCGAACCAGTGACCTTCTTGCTGTGAGGCAAATGTGCTGCCCCTTGTGTACATTTAATGAAGTGTATTTGTGTATTTAAGTGTATGTGTTGTCATTGAAGCTTTCGATGGTTGGCGACATCTCTTCATCTCTTCGAATGTGTTGATTTAAGTCAACGGTTTAACTCTAGGAGACTTGTAAAATGACCCTGTTAAAAATAAAAATAATAATAACAATAATAATAATAATAATAATAATAATAATAATAATAATAATAATAATAATAATAATAATAATGATAATAATACTGATAATAATAATAATAATAATAATAATAATAATAATAATAATAATAATAATAATAATAATAATAATGATAATGATAATAATAATGATAATAATAATAATAAAAATGATAATAATAACAACAACAATAAAATTATAATAACAATAATAACAACAACAATGATAATAATAATAATAATATTAATAATAATAATAATAATAATAATAACAATAAAAATAATAACAATAATAATAACAATAACAATAATGACAACAACAACAACAACAACAATAATAACAACAACAATAATAATGACAATAATAATAATAATAATAACAATAACAATAATAATAATAATAATAATAATAATAATAATAATAATAATAATAATAATAACAATAACAATAATAATAATAATAATGACAATAATAATAATAATAACAATAATAATAATAACCATAATAATAATAATGACAATAATAATAATGACAATAATAATAATAACAATAATAATAATAATAATAATAATAATAATGATAATAATAATAATAATAATAATAACAACAACAACAATAATGATGATGATGATAATATTAATAATAATAATAATAATAACAATAATAATGATGATGATGATAATAATAATAATAATAATAATAACAATAATAATGATGATGATAATAATAATAATAATAATAATAATAATAATAATAATAATAATAATAATAATAACAATAATAATGATGATGATAATAATAATAATAATAATAATAATAATAATAATAATAATAATAATAATAATAATAATCACAAGTGGAGTGTTCCTTTAATGGTTCTAAAATCAGTATATAGTTTTGGGTGAATGATATTTTGAAGAATATGCTATATTTTTGGATTGCATAAATGCACGTTGCACATAAACGCTCTTCTGTTTTAATGCATATTTAATAAGTTTAATGCATCATCTTTTTGTTTTTTTCCCACAATAACTAATGCTCTATTTGGCCTCCCGGAGCTCTTTTCCTGTGCGGACTTCCTCTGGCTGAGGAATGCAGCAAACAGAGAGCCAGAGAGGAAAGTACATTGGGTCATTATCGCAGGGAACCGAGCCATTTTCGGGAGGGGAACAGTAGCATGCTGTGTGGACAAGGCCTGCTGGGAACCACGGATTGTGTCGCAGGAATGCAGCCCTGATTTCAGCTGACAACCTTCGGTACGAGGAGCAGTGACTCCTGCTAATGAGCCATCGAGACATGGGCTGGCATGAAACTGCAAAACACACACACACAGAGTGAGAAGGCCTGGATGTGCATGCATGCCTGAGATTGCATTAAAGATCTCTCTCTCTCTCTCTCAATCTCCAATCAGCCCAGTTGCTGAATAATACAAAGCAAACACTGACCTACTTTTACACACAGGGAACATGCGAGAAGCAAAACCTGGACTGGATTAGCTTGAAGAGTTGGATGTGAGCGAGAGTGCTGAGAGTCACAAGGGAAACGCGCTGATCTGTGTTTGTTGAATGGAGTTGGATGAGAGACAATCAGGCGCAACAGGTTTTTGGAGAAGATCAGAATGCATGTTTTCGTACATTTTTTGAACAAAAATGTCCTTTTAGGCCTCATTATGTATATGTACAGTTGAAGTCAGAATTATTAGCCCCCATTAAATTACTTTTTTATAATCTTTTTTTAAATATTTGATGTTTAACAGAGCAAGGAAATGTTCACAGTATGTCTGATAATATTTTTTCTTCTGGAGAAAGTTTTATTTGTTTTATTTCAACTAGTATAAAAGCAGTTATTAATTTTTTAAAATCCATTTTAAGGTCAATATTATTAGCCCCTTTATGCTATTTTTTTTGAGAGTCTACAGAACAAACCATCGTTATACAATATTAATATTTACCCTAACCTGCCTAGTTAACCTAATTAACCTAGTTAAGCCTTTAAATGTCACTTTAAGCTGTATAGAAGTGTCTTGAAAAATATCTAGGCAAATATTATTTACTGTCATCATGGCAAAGATAAAATAAATCAGTTATTAGAGATGAGATCTTAAAACTATTATGATTAGAAATGAGTTGAAAAAAAATCTTCTCTCCGTTAAACAGAAATTGGGGAAAAAAATAAACGGGGCTAATAATTCAGGGGGGCTAATAATTCTGACTTCAACGGTATATGTATAGATATGTATATAGTGGCATGTTGGTCTTCAAAGGCAAACAAAAAACATTTTATCAGACTTTAAATCATTAGTATATGGCTTTAGGTGTAATTATATTGTAGAAAGCACTCAAATATAGATTCAAAACATGTGAAGTAAAAAAAAAAACAAGTGATTTTAACAAATGTATATATTGTTTTTTAATTTTTTTGTTAAAAGCACTATATATATATATATATATATATATATATATATATATATATATATATATATATATATATATATATATATATATATATATATATGAATAAATATAAATGAGAAAATAATAAACAATGACATTTGTCATTTCTTTTTAATGTATACATATTAGATTATTTTCATTTCATATGCATTTGTGCATTTTATTTGTTAATATTTCTTATAGATTAGATTTTTTATCATTTATTATGGTTTTGCATAACTTTCAACTTCAGACCCCTCATTAAGCAAGGCTAAAATGCATAATTTAATTGCTTTAACACTCTAAAACTAAACCAAAGGTGACTTCATTTCTTGAAGTCCAGATTACGCAAATAAAATATGTTTTGTTTTGTTTTTTGGGGGAGGGGGTTGCTTAATTTCTATATGCATAATGTAAACCATAAAGGAACACTAAACTGTTTTAATAGGATTTAAATAGGAAAATTGTTAAAAGACTTTTTTTTTTTTTTTTTACA
>NC_079437.1:897396-964896 GCF_903798145.1 Danio aesculapii | reverse complement strand
TGAGACGCAATGCTTCAGACTGGTTTAAAAACAAAGCACAGTATCGGACACAGCCACTGAGTGCTTGTAAACGTTGCATCAAAACCCCACTTCCTTCTAATTGGTCCTTCCCACTTCCTTCCCACTCTTCTAATTGGTCCACTGCTTTGGAACTTCCAGTGATGAGGAGAGCAAACAGTGAAAGTTGATCTTCTAACTTTACACGCCATCTAACAACATAGGGTCACACTTTATTTTGATGGTCTGTTTGTTGAATTTAAGTTACGTTGCATCTACATGCCAACTAATTCTCTAATTAGATTATAAGTAGACTGTTAGGTTGGGGTTAGTGTAAGTTGACATGTACCTGCAAAGTTTCTTATAGTCAGTTAAATGTCTGTTGAAGGAGCAGTATTAACAGATATTAAGCAGACAGTCTACTAATACTCTAACGGACCATCAAAAGTCTTACCCAACATGCTGTGTATGTCACGAGATGTAAACGTTACGATTACACATGTCTGCCAAGCACGTGTTTACATTGAAAACCAATAGAAAAGTAGAGCATTGAAAAGTAAAACGCATTTTATGTGAACTGTTCCCTAACAGTTGGCTAAACATTAGTGGAATAGAAGAGGTTTGTGTTTTTAAAAGGACTTACCGATGTAAACAAGGAAAACCAAAAACAAAGAGAGTTTATCAGTGAGTTATTAAATTGTTAATACAGCCTCCATGTTGGTTTGGTTTCACAATCATTACGTCTGCCGTGTTGTGGCATGATTTTTTATGTGTCCGTTTGATTGCTTATTAGGCTATGTAGTAAACTCAATATAATCTGACTTAATTGACTTATTCACCCAAAAATTAACATTTACTCAACACAAAAGTAAGCATAGGGCAACTGGCCATACCTGTCAACCCTCCCGTTTTTCCCGGGATCCTTCCGTATTTTACAGTTCTCTCCCACTATCATCCCTTAAAGGTATTTTCCCATATTTCTCCCGTATTTTCAGTCTTTCTCTGAAGGGTGGTAATAAATATTAGAGAGTTGATCCTCCCTATACGCAACTTATACCGCCGAACAACCAGGTGAAGTCCCTCGCTCTTAAATGTGAATATGTTCTGTGCTTTCGTTTTATTTAGGCATAAAAACACTTTGAAATTATTATAAAAACTGTGGGATTCCCCTCCTTTCCATTACAGGCGCCGTCGCCCCTCCTATGCAATCCTCAAAACAGTCAGTTCATGTAGCAGTGCGTGACTGTCAGCTGATACACTCCATAGTGATAAAGAGTTGCTATTTCCCAAACGCATTCTGTAGACACGATTTGAAGCGGAGCGGGTTTTCGGTGTGTGTTTGAACAGACGTATACACAAAATTAATAATAATAACATCTAAAGATGTCGATCTTAGTGTTTTTTTTTTTTTATTTTGTCCTAAATGAGCATAAAAAGTTAGGAAAGAAATCAAATGCTTTTCATTATAACATTAGATGTGTGCAATTTTAAAGTGACAATTAAATTCACCTTTATTTGTATAGCGCTTTTACAATGTAGATTGTGTCAAAGCAGCTTCACATAAAAGATCAAAATTGAAACAGTGTAGTTCAGTTTTCAGAGTTTAAGTTCAGTTTAGTTTAGCTCAGTTCAGTGTGGTTTAATAATCACTACTGAGAGTCCAAACACTGAAGAGCAGATCCATTGATGCCCAGCTCTACAGATCCCGAACCATGCAAGCCAGTGGCGACAGCGGCGAGGAAAAAACTTCAATTGGTGAAAGTGAAGAATTAAAAAATCTTGAGGGAAACCAGACTCAGTTGGATACGACCATTTATCCTATGGCCAAATGTCTTGTGCAGAGCTGCAATCTAGGCGCTGGAGGCTGGAGAAAGCTGGACATTAGCGAAGACTTGTCTGTCCCTGGAGCATCACAGGAATCAGTCTCATGTTCTCCACTCCTCCAAGACCACCACAGCGGCTGCTCAGGATACCGCCTGGTCCAGTATTATGGAAACCATGGGATCGTCTCGTCGGTGGTCTTGGATCAAATCAGTGGCACTGCATAGTCTGAGGGCCTCGGGATGAGTATCCCCAGGCGGAAATAAAGAATAAGGAGAAAAATTAGCGTAGCTGCTGTCCAAAGTGTATATAAACGAGATGCAAAAACCTGCGTGGGGCACATTCATGCATCATACCGCTAAGTGATGCACTGAGTGTATGCTTTACTAAAAAGATTCATCTAGTTTTGAACTGTGAGAGTGTGTCTGAGCCTCGGACATTATCAGGAACGCTATTCCAGAGTTCATGTGCCATAAATGAGAAGGCTCGACCTCCTTTACTCGACTTTGCTATTCTAGGTACTACCAGAAGCCCTGAAACCTCTGTTATTTAATGTAATCAAACGAAAAATCCAAATAAATGAGATTTATTCGTTGCTCTTTAGTCAGAATGTTTAAATTATACAGCGAAGAAAAGGTTAATGACATTTGATAACTTGATTCTATTTCTTTATAATAGCTATTAATTTTAATAAGCTGAACTGTTTGCTAATTTGTTTATATTTATAATTTTATATAATAATTTTATAATTTGTATATTTAAAAAATATAAATGACTCTAAGCAGTAAAATTAAACTAAACTGAACTTGGACTCTGAGAACTGGACTGACACAGTTTCAATTTATTATATTTTTTGATGTTAAGCTGCTTTGACACAATCTACATTGTAAAAGAATTATTGCTATAGAAATAAAGATGAATTGAATTGAACATGTGCACTTTAAAAATCTAAAATTCGGAACACCCAACATTGGGGTAATATTTTACCAATTATATTTAAACTATAAATTCTCAGCTATAAACTATAAATACTCAGCAGTTGGATTTGTTCACATTTCACCCAACATTGAATTAATACAACCCAACATTTAAAACTAAAGTTTCCATGGTAACTTTTTATTCCAAATATATATATATATAGTAAATTGGTTGCTATAGGAGATTTGTGACGTGATGTGCACACTAAAATTATCTGACTGGATAGATTCAAAGCCTGAAGCTGGAAAAAAATCTGAGTTTGTGCCCGTCATGCACTATAATATTCCCTGTCAAAATCTGCCAACTCTAACTGCACACAATCTGCAGACTGGCTCTAATAACTTTGATTCATCCAGACTGCAAGAAAAATGTGCAAAAGTTGCAAAGCATATTCCCGCTTTCCTATAACACATAGCAGGTCTGCAAAAAATTAAGAGCACTAAAAAATTCCCTGTAAGAAAATAAAGATGTGAATAAAGTGCCATCTGAAATTTCCATTGAAAATGAAAATTTTTCTCAAATCCTTTTGTTTATGTTAAGTTATTTAATTTTAAAGACTGTGAAAAGGACTTATTCTTTGCCATAAAAGTGATGAAAATAAAACCTACACACTGGAGCCTGATAAAAATGTTCATTTTAAAAGAAAATTCCAGATGGCATTTAGAGGTTTTTGCATCTAAACTCTTTATGTATAACAAAATTATATACAGTATGTCACGAAAGTGAATACACCCCTCACATTTCTGCAAATATTTATCTATAATTTTTCCAAGGACAACACTGCAGAAATGACTGTTTGACACAATTAAAAGTAGTTAGTGTAAAGTTCGTTTAACAGTGTACATTTATTGTCCCTTCAAAATAACTAAAAATACAGCCAATAAGGCAAGGCAAGGCAAGGCAAGTTTATATATATAGCACATTTCATACACAGTGGCAATTCAAAGTGCTTTACATAAACAGGAATAAAAGAAACAAGTATAAGAGAATAAAAACAAATAATAGAAATGGTAAAAATTAAATTAAATAAAAGCTGATAAAATGTGTTATAAAAGAATTAAAAAGAAGAGAAAAACATAGTAGTTCGATTTGTCGGACGTAGCACAGTGCTCATTCAGTAAAGGCACAGCTAAACAGATGTGTTTTCAGTCTTGATTTGAACGTGCCTAATGTTGGAGCACATCTGATCATTTCTGGAAGCTGATTCCAGCAGTGAGGGGCGTAGTAGCTGAAAGCCGATTCACCCTGCTTTGACTGAACTCTTGGAATTTCTAGTTTATTTGATCCTAAAGATCTGAGTGATCTGTTAGGTTTGTATTCAGTGAGCATATCTGTAATGTATTGAGGTCCTAGGCCATTTAGTGATTTATAGACCAGTAATAATACTTTAAAATCTATTCTGAATGTAACTGGGAGCCAGTGTAAAGACCTGAGGACAGGTTCAATTCAATTCAATTCAATTCACCTTTATTTGTATAGCGCTTATACAATGTAGATTGTGTCAAAGCAGCTTCACATAAAAGGTCACAGTAAATAGGAACAGTGTAGTTCAGTTTGTAGTGTTTAAGTTCAGTTCAGTTTAGCTCAGTTCAGTGTGGATTAATAATCACCACTGAGAGTCCAAATACTGAAGAGCAAATCCAACGATGCGCAGCTCTACAGATCCCGAACCATGGAAGCCAGTGGCGACAGCGGAGAGGAAAAAAAAAACTTCACTAAAGGCGGAAGTGAAGAAAAAAAACCTTGAGAGAAACCAGGCTCAGTTGGGCACGATCATTTTAATTTCTCCGCTGGCCAAACGTCTTGTGCAGAGCTGCAGTCTCAGTGGCGGAGGCTGGAAGCTGGCCTCAGCGAAGACTCGTCTGTCTCTGGAGCGTCACAGGAATCAGTCTCATGTTCTCCACTCTTCCATGACCATCACAGTAGCTGCTCAGGATTCGGCCAGGTCCAGGATATAAAAAACCTTGGGATCATCTCGTCGTTGGTCTTGGATCGAATCAGTGACTCTGCATAGTCTGAGGGCCTCGGGAAGAGTATCCCCAGGTGGAAATGGAGAATAAAGAAAATAATTAGCGTAGCTGATGTTCACAGTGTATATCAACAAGATGCATAATCTGCGTGGAAGCCCCCTAAGTGGTGCACTAAGTGTATGCTTTACTGAACAGATAGGTCTTTAATCTAGTTTTGAATTGGGAGAGTGTGTCTGAGCCTCGGACGTTATCAGGAAGGCTATTCCAGAGTTCATGTGCCATAAATGAGAAGGCTCGACCTCCTTTACTCGACTTCGCTATTCTAGGTACTACCAGAAGCCCTGAGTTTTGAGACCTTAGAGAGCGAGTTGGATTGTAGCGAGACAGAAGATTGGTTAGATAAACAGGAGCTAGATTATTTAAAGCTTTATATGTAGGAAGCAATATTTTAAATTCAATACGAAACTTAACAGGCAGCCAGTGTAAGGAGGATAAAATTGGGGTGATGTGATCAAATTTGATCAAATTTGGTGTGATGTGCTCTGATTTCGTGGTTCTGGTCAGAATTCTGGCCGCAGCGTTCTGGATGAGCTGCAACTGTCTGACTGTCTTTTTGGGAAGGCCAGTGAGGAGGCCATTACAGTAATCCACCCTGCTGCTGATAAAAGCATGAACAAGTTTCTCTAAGTCTTCACTGGAAACAAAGCATCTAATTCTTGCAATGTTTTTGAGATGATAGTATGCTGATTTACTAACTGCTTTGATATGACTATTAAAACTCAGATCTGACTCCAGAGTCACACCAAGATTTTTGACCTTATTTTTTGTTGTTTGACCCTTAGAGCCAAGGTACGCATTCACCTTGAGAACCTCATCTCTGTTCCCAAACGCAATCACTTCAGTTTTCTCTTTGTTTAACTGAAGAAAGTTTTGGCACATCCAATTGTTAATTTCATTAATGCATTGGCAGAGGGTGTCAATGGGGCTGTAGTCATTAGGCAGTAAGGCTAGGTAGATCTGAGTGTCATCAGCATAGCTGTGGTAGGAGATTTGGTTTTTTCTCATTATTTGGCTCAGAGGGAGCATATAAAGGTTGAACAGGAGTGGTGCCAGAATCGAGCCTTTTGGGACTCCACATGTCATGGGTGTCCACCTCGACCTATGGTCACCTATACTGACATAGTAACCTCTTTCTTCAAGGTAAGATCTGAACCATTTGAGGACCGTCCCAGACAGCCCAACCCAGTTTTCCAGCCTATCCAGAAGTATGCTGTGATCGACAGTGTCAAATGCGGCACTGAGATCGAGCAGTACCAGCACTGTTAGTTTGCCTGAATCTGTATTTAGGCGGATGTCATTGATTATCTTTATAAGGGCGCTCTCTGTACTGTGATGTGGTCTGAAACCAGATTGAAAATTGTCCAAACACCCCTTGAAGTTTAAGAACTTGTTAACCTGGTTAAACAATAATAGCTGAACCCCTGGCAACAAAAGTGAGTACACCCCTGAGAGAAAAATTGAAATGTTAATATTTTGTGTGGCCACCATCATTTTCCAGCATGGTTTTAATTCTCGTGGGCATTGAGTTGACCAGAGCTTTACAGGTTGCCACTGGAATTCTCTTCCACTCCTCCATCACAACATCACGGAGGTGGTGGACATTTGACACCTTGTGCTCCCCCACCTCTCTTTTCAAGATGCCCCAGAGGTGTTCTATGGGATTTATGTCTGGAGACATGCTTGGCCAGTCCATCACATTTAACCTGAGTCTCTTTAGCAAGCCACTGGTCATCTTGGAGCTGTGACTGGGGTTATTATCATGCTGGAACACTGCTTTGCGGCCAAGTTTCCGGATGGAGGGGATCATGCTCTCCTTTAGTATGTCAGAATACATGTTAGAATTCATGTTTCCCTCAATAAAACGTAGCTTCCCAATGCCAGCAGCACTCATGCAGCCCCACATCATGACACTCCCACCACCATGTTTAACGGTAGGCAAGACACTTTGTACTCTTCACCTGGTTGCCGCTACACACGCTTGACACCATCTGAACCAAAAAGGTTTATCTTGGTCTCATCAGACCACTGGACATGGTTCCAGTAATCCTGGTCCTTAGTTTGCATGTCTGCAGCAAATTGTTTATGAGCTTTCTTGTGCATCATCTTTAGAACAGGTTTCCTTCTAGGACGACAACCATGCAGACCAATTTGATGCAGTGTGCTGCGTACGGTCTGAGCACTGACAGGCTGACCTGTCAGTGCCCCATCCCCATCCCTTCAATCTCTGCAGCAATGCTGGAAGCACTCATCCGTATGTTTTTCAACGACAATCTTTGGATGTGACGGATGAGAAGGTGCACTCAGCTTCTTTGACCGACCATGGCGAGGCCTGTTCTGAGAAGAACCTGTCCTCTTAAAGTGCTGGATGGTCTTGGCCACAGTGCTGCAACATAGTTTCAGATGTTGGCTATCTTCTTACAGCCTAGGCTAATCAATTGGCGGCCCGCGGGCCACATGCGGCCCAGAATCAACCTCCGAGCGGCCCAGCCAGTGGTTCCACCCTTAGATAATAAATTAATATATATTATTCATTAATTGTTATTTAATATAATTTAATATATTATATTAATATAAATATAAAGTATTTATAATGTCTATGGTCCCCCCCAAAACAAATTCCTATGTAAATTACGTAGCCTGCAACACGCAAACAATGCAGAGCGTGCCCGATTGGAAGAGGTGTGCCTGAGCACGGTTCACTTGGGGTACACTTGTAGGGTGCAATGCGTACCTGAGCCCGAAACTGAAGACGAGACGTGACTTTTAAGGGCCTGTTTCATATGAATTTATTAATCATTCTTACTGTTTAATAAACGCAAACTGTCGTAGATTATTAAAGATGCAAACCCCTCACTGCACCACAGCTGCACCTTTAGCAAACCTCCTAATTCCGTCAGTATGAGGATTTTATGATTGTTTATGAGCGTCAAAAGTGGCTGATCTGTTCGGCGAAAAATTTGACGGCTTGTTAATGCATCCTAAACCACTAAAATGATATAAAAATATAAAGAAATCTTGACTGTGCTGAGCGAGAGCGCTTCTTAAACTGAACAGCGCATCATCAATAACGACGCAATCGTGCTCAGACCCGAATGCAACGTGAGTGCAGGCCTTCAGGGGAGACGGGAGGGGGGACAAGCATGCCTGGTTCAAGGCAACTGTACATCGTGTGAGTACGCCCTCAGATTCTGTTAATTCAGCTCTTTTAGTATGCACCTTTTGCTCTGCAAACTGACCAAAGTTAAAAGAGGAACAACGAATAAACCTTATGTTTTTCAATAAATTTGTTTGTGCTGGTTTTAAAATTTGTCCATATGAGCTGCTTTGCCTCTAAAATGACTGGCCCAGCTAACCTTCTTGGTTTGACAATCAGGCCCAACTAAATTTGGCCTAGGCCATCTTTACGCAAAGCAATAATTCATTTTTTCAGGTCTGAGAGTTGTTTGCCATGTACAGACTGTATATTCTCTCTTCCTACCTCAAAACCAACCCTTACAGGAAACAATCTGCAATTTTACATTTTTAAAATACTTCCGTCAGTGTGATTTATGAGCCATTTTCCTGATAGAGACCAAAAAAATGTCTCAGGGTCAAAATATACTGATATTGCTATACTTGTGTGGACATTTGGTCCCCACACCATAATGAATACAAGGTACACACACACTTTGGGGTTTCATATTTAATGGGAACTCTTTATAGATGTAGTATTTGTACAATCTGTATAATCTGTCCTCTTCCCCCAACTCTACCCTTTAACCCAAAACATTCTGCACTTTAGCATTTTCAAAATACTTTGTCTAATTTATGAGCCGTTCATGGTGACTAAATAAAAACTGTCCCCACAAGGTGATGAATACCAGAACTACACATACAAACACACATGCACAGCAGGACTCTATATCTTCAGACACTGGCAATGACACACAGTTTGACTTTTCACCTTCACACAAAACACCTTCCAGCCTCTAGAACTGTTCTTCTCTGCATTTTGAAGCCACTATATATAAATGTACTTTTAAGAGCTGTTGAGGAGCAAATTATAAGAACGAACCAGTGTTATGCTATTGTGTATAATAAAATGTAACCCAATGTATAGGTTTGTCTAGATTTTTACCCAATTAGAGTTGAAATAACCCAGCATGTTTTAGAGTGTAGACTCTACAATTTTTAAATTATATTTCCCAAGTGATTTTTAACTGTTTGAAGTAATATTAAAGCAAATTTTCATGAAATACGGATATGGATAACTGGACTCTATTCTTTTCCATTTGATGTTTAACAGTTAGAAGTAATTTAAATTCAATTTGGGGAAAATATAGATAAAACCAACTGCTTTTTATAATTTATAGACCTAAATTCGACCCAATGATTGGGTATGTTTATATTTTTACCAGATGCAAGTTGAAATAATCCAGCATCTTTTAGTGTGTAGACTCTACAATTATTTATATTTTCCAATATAAGCTGTATTACAGTTAGAAGTAATGTCAAACCAATTTTGAGTAAAATATGACTGAAATTTAACCAAATGATTGGGTTTGTCCATATTTTTACCCAATTAGAGTTGAAATAACCCAGTATTTTTTAGAGACTCTACGTTTTTTTTATTATGTTTTCCAATTGCTGTTAAACAGTTAGAAGTGATTTAAATACAATTTGGGGTCAAATGTGGATAAAACCAACTGATTTTTATAATTTATAGACCTAAATTTGACCCAATGATTGGGTATGATTGGGTAAATTACTAATGCTTTGCTTCTTAGACTTTACACACCTGAAACTTGTCTATAGCACTTGCTCACTGCTGCTCTTATAGTTGTGTAAATTGCTTCCTTGTCATTTGTAAGTTGCTTTGGATAAAAGCGTCTGCTAAATGACTAAATGTAAATGTATGTTTATATTTTTACCCCATTCAAGTTGAAATAATCCAGCATCTTTTAGTGTGTAGACACAACAGTTATTTATATACATATTTTCCAATTGCTGTCTAACAGTTAGAAGTAATGTCAAACCCATTTTGAGTAAAATATGAATACAATTTAACCCAATGTTTGGGTTTGTCCATATTGTTACCCAATTTTAGTTGCAATAACCCAGCATTTTTTTCCAAGAGTAAACTCTATACATTTTCTATTATATTTTCCAATGGGTGTTAAACAGTTAGAAGTCATTTGAAACCAATTTTGTGTAAAATATGCATAAGCCAACTGCTTTTTGTATAGTTTATAGACCCAAATTGAACCCAATGATGGGGTTTGTCTATATTTTACCCAATTAGATTTAAAATAAACCAGCATCTTTTAGAGTGTAGACTCTATACATTTTTATTGCTATGTTTTCCAATAGGTGTTTAACAGTCAGAAGTCATTTCAAACCAATTTTGGGTAAAATATGCATAAAACAACTGCTTTTTGTATCATTTATAGACCCAAATTTAACCCAATGATTGGGGGTGCCCATATTTTTACCCAACTAGACTTTTTACCTTCATACCAACATCTTCTAGCCTCTAGATCGGTTCTTCTCTGCATAGTTTTCAAGCTGTTGAGGAGAAAATCATAAGAACAAATTAGTGTGAGGATATTTTGTCGTATCACAAAGTAACTACAAGTTAATTTCTGGAGTTCAAAACACCTCACCAAAAAATAGGACAAAAAATAAATAAAATAAAAAACTAAACAACATAAATAAATAAAAATTGCCTCCAACTAATACTATATATATATATATATATATATATATATATATATATATATATATATATATATATATATATACAAACATACACACAGTATAGCGGTGTGACAAGATCTCGAGCTATGAAATCTCACCGCGATTTAATCTCAAGACATTTCTCATCGAAGTGAAAAGTTGTCTCCTGAGTTGTGACGTTATGATGGAGTGTGAGGGTGAATTTTGCGAGATTGGATTTGAAGCACAAATCAAATGCTTTGCACACATCGGGCAATTGGCTACCCGGGCAGCCTCGGTGTTGTGCGTCACTCATTTGCTTGGGCAGGTGTGAAGCAACTGCTTTTTTTAAAAGGTTGCCGCATCCAAAAGCAAAGGCTGATAAAACTGCCACAACACACAATAACCATGTGATGGAATAGCACTTTAGATATACTTAAATTTATAATCGGCATAAACACAAATCAAATTAAGACGTGAAATTTTCCTATTTTAGTCGCATTATTGAAGTGCTGTTTAGACATGTAAACACCGTAATCAAACTATCAGTGTCCTGTAGGACATTCAGCTGCATTTTGTGACAGGACAGCCCATAGCACACCCCTATTATATATATATATATTTAGTTATTTCACTTTAAAGGCAGTTAAAAATAACATTCTTTGCACTACGACTAAAATTACTGAAACGACACACAACAGTCAGAGAAAAATGCTAATTTTAGATGAAAATTTCAGATGGCACTTCATATATGTTTTTTAAGTATGTAAACATGAAATTCAACCAAATAAATAAGAAGTAGATCATATGAAAATGTATAAAAGAGTACAAATTAGTCATTAATTCACTAAAATGTAAAATACTTGCAAATTGCCATTTAATTGTGTCAGAAAGTAAAGTAAGTTGTCAAACTTCATCTTAATTTGACTGTGTTAAAAAATTAAGAAAAACACACCAAATTTCTCTTTGTTTTTCACTTCAGTTCCCACACAATTCATTAATGTTGTCCCAACACAAATCTATTAAGTTAGCGTAACTAATTTAGGTGGATTTAACATAAAACAATTAAGTTTTAAGTTAATTGTCCTAGAAAATCTCCAGAATTGTGTGTTGTTTCAGCTCATTATAAATAAGTAGTTTGAGCAAGCAGCAAAAATCATGTTTTGAGTGTACACCAAAGCCTTTAAACAGTAGCTTGTATGATTATTTGTTCAGTTAAACAACGGTCTGTCTTGCAATGAAATGAAATCCTTATTTTGAGAAGGAAAAGTGCTTAATCTTTTTTGTTTTACCTTCCTGCATATGTAAAA
Organism: Danio aesculapii; assembly: GCF_903798145.1. NCBI lineage: Eukaryota > Metazoa > Chordata > Actinopteri > Cypriniformes > Danionidae > Danio > Danio aesculapii. The sequence goes on along the minus strand of NC_079437.1, from coordinate 953,066 downwards.
TATTGACAGAAGCAGAAAGCCAGGAAAGCGGCATCCCGGGATAGGAGGCCGGAGCAGAGGGAGTGGGTCCCAGAGGCCTCTGGGGTCTGGAGATGTGGAATATTTGCTCATTCACGCAGAAGACAGACATCACAGCCAGACAACCGGCCTTTTATCCTGACCAAAGCCGTTTAGTCCTGCTAATGGAAATGGACAGAACAAGAAAGAGGTTTTAAACCAACTTTGAAGAAGGATTTGCGTACATACAAAACGATTAGTCCTCCTGTGAAATTTTTATATTTTTTAATTATTTCCCCAAGTGATGTTTAACAGAGAGAAGTCATTTCAAACCAATTTTGGATAAAATGTTGCTTTTTATAACATTTGTAGACCCAAATGTAAGCCAATGTTTGGGTTTGTCCATATTATTACCAATTAAAAGTTGAAATAACCCAGCATTTATTAAAATGTAGACTCTATTATTATTGTATTACTTTTCCAATTGCTGTTTAACAATTAGAATTAATTTCAAACCAATTTTGATAAAAGTTGCATAAAACCAACTACTTATTACAATTTATAGACCTAGATTTAACCGACTGATTGGGTTTGTCCATATTTTTACCTAATTAGAGTTTAAATAACCCAGCATTTTTTAGAATGCAGACTCTTATTATTATTATTATATTTTCCAATTGCTGTTTATCAGTTAGAAGTCATTTAAAACCAATTTTGGGTCAAAGTTCTATCCATATAACTACTTATTACAATTTATAGACCTAGATTTAACCCAATTAATGGGTTTGTCTATGTTTTACCAAATTACAGTTGACATGACCAGACATTTATTTAGAGTTTAGACTTCCAACATTTTTTAATTGCTGTTTAACAGAGAGAAGTCATTTCCAACTGATTTTAAGTAAAATATGAATAAAACTTAAGTTATGATTGGGTTTTTCCATATTTTTACCCAATTAGAGTTTAAATAACCCAGTATTTTTTAGAGTGTAGACCTATTTTTTAAATGCTGTTGTCATTTCAAATCAGTTTTGGGTAAAATGTTACTTTTTATATCATTTGTAGACCCAAATGTAACCCAATGTTTGGATTTGTCCATATTTTTACCCAATTAAAGTTTTTCATAATTTATAAACCTAGATTTAACCCAATAATTGGGTATGTTCATTTTTCTACCCAATTAAAGTTGAAATAACTCATCATTTATTACAATGTATTATTACTATATTACATTTTTCAATTTCTGTTGAACAGTTAGAAGTAATTTCAAACCAATTTTGCATAAAATATCAATACAATTTAACGCAATGTTTGGGTTTGTCCAGATTTTAACCCAATTAAAGATGAAATAACCCAGCATTCTTTTGAGTGAAATAATTTCAAACCAATTTTGGGTAAATTATGCATAAAACCAACTGCTTTTTGTATTGTTTATAGATTAAAATTTAATCCAATGTTTGGGTTTATCTATATTTTTACCCAATTACAGTGGAAATAACCCAGTAATTTTAGAGTTTAGACTTTTCCAATTCTTGTTTAACAGAAGTAGTTTCAAACCAATTTTAGGGAAAATATGGATAAAAACCAACTGTAGACCTAGACGCAACCCAGTGATTGGGTATGTTTATATTTTTACCCAAATTGAGTTGAAATAACCCAGCATTTCTTAAGAATGTAGACTCTACAATTTTTTTCAATTTCCCAATTTCGGTTCACCTGTTGGAAGTAATTTTAAAGTGAACTTGCATAAAATATGCATAAAACAGACTGCTATTGCATGATTTATAGACTTAAGTTTAAACCTAATGATTGGGTTTGTGCATATTTTTACTCAGTAAGTTTTGAAATAACCCAGCATTTTCCAAGTGTATACTCTACAACTGTTCAATATATTCCCCAATTGCTGTTTAACAGAGTGAGGTACAGTATTTTCAAACCAATTTTGGGTAAAATATGCATAAAACCAACTGCTTTAAAGGTCCAAATCTAAAACTAATGTTTGAGTTTGTCCATATTTTTACCCAATTAGAAGTGAAATAACGCAGCATTTTTTTAGAGCATAGATTCTTTACATTTTCATTATATTTAACAGTTAGAAGTAATTTCAAACCAATTTGGGCTAAAATATAGATAAAAACCACCTGCTTTTTGTATCATTTATAGACCCATATTTCACCCAATGTTTGGTTGTGTCCATAAATTTACCCAATTTGTTTAAATTACCCAACATTTTGTATAGATTGTAGACTCTACACTTTTTTTTTTTTTGCATAAAATGTTCTATAAAATATGGATGCAAAAATACTTTTTGCATCATTGCATAATTTTGCACCCACATTTAACCCATTGTTTGGGTTTGTCCATATTTTTACCCAATTACAGTTGAACCCAGCATTTTTGTAGAATGTAGACTCTAAATTTTTCATTATATTTAACAGTGAGTTGAATTTGAATTTATAGTTGTTTTTTAATAGAGAAGTAATTTTAAACCAATTTTGCATAAAATATAGATAAAACCAGCTGCTTTTTATATAATTTGTAGAACCAAATTTAACCAAATGTTTGGGTTTTACCATATTTTTACCCATTTTGAGCTCAAATAACCCAGAATGTTTTAGAGTGTAGACTTAATTTTTTTTCGAATCCTGTTTAACAGTTAGAAGTAATTTGAAACCAATTTTAGTAAAACATGGATGCAACCAACTGCTTTTTGTGTAATTTATAGACCCATATTTTACCCAGTGTTTGGTTTTGTCCATATTTTTACTCAATTAGAGTTGAAATAACCCAGCATTTTTAGAATGTAGACTCTATAATAATTATTATATTATATTTTCCAATTGGTGTTCAACAGTTAGAAGTAATTTCAAACCAATTTTGGGGGAAATATGGATAAAACCAAGTGCTTTTTGTATCATTTATAGACCTAGATTTAAACCCAATGATTGGGTTTGTCCCAACATAGTTACAATCATCCTGTATTTTTGAAGTGACTCAACTTTTATTTGTTTTTAATGTGACACTTTTTTTGCTGCCAATTTAGCCAGGACTCAATGGAAAATTATATGTTAAATTAAACATTAAAAGAAACAAGACTTACTCCTGAAGAAAACTACAACAAGAAATAATGTGGAAAAAGTTTGCTTTCTCTGTTAAAAAGTATTTTAAAAAATTCTAATAATAGAGGAATAAAAAATTTGCAGTCAACTGTATTTGTCCTTGTCGTAATGTAAAACCAATGAACAGGCTTGCAAAAAAAAAACAAATAAAAAATACACACGTATTATACAAAAGTATAGCCTGATATGACAGTGAGTGTCTGTAAAATATTGCGGACGAAATTGACTTTTTCCCAGTCTGCTTGCTGCTTGCTTGGCTTTTAACAATGTCTGAGAGGTTTATATCAGTCCAGTAATGGACATCATGTTTACACGTTCCCAAACAGTTCCAATAAGCATTTCTGAGGAAAATTTGGCATGGCTCTTTGTCAAAGTATCATGACGTCAAATACTAGACTTTTGTTTAGGAGGAACAAGTAAACTAGATATCCACAAGAAGAACTGCATACTCATCGTATCAGAGCCAAATATAATACTAGAATAGTATTCACAAATAAAGTGAGAGATTGCTTCTGGTGTTTCACTGTATGATGCAAACAAAGCGAGATTATCTAGAATCTTGCATCTTTTTAATCTGTAATTTAAGAGGCTGGTTATACATAAAAAACCAACATGACCCTCGAAAGGTCAAATTTTGAGGGAATTATGATTTATGCATCACCTGAAAGCTAAAAAAGCTTTCCATTGATGTGTGGTTTGTTAGGATATTATTTCAGTGAGATTGAACTATTGAAATTATTAGGATATTTTTATTGTAATCCTTTTGTAAATCACTGTTTACCCCAAAATAAAGAGTTTTATTGGAATTTGTAAAACTATTTTGTAGCATGGACAGCTTAATTTAATTTAATTAGTTTTATTGACTCAAATATTAATCAGTCCCTCCAGTAATTTTTAATATACGTTTAAACATTTTTATACACTGCAAAAAAAAATATTTTTTCTTGAATATTTTGTCTTGTACCTAGCCCAAATATCTAGACAAGCAAAAAATATTGTCTTGTTTTAAGAAATAATATGCTAAAATTATTATTTTTTTCTTAAAACAACTATATATATATATATATATATATATATATATATATATATATATATATATATATATATATATATATATATATATATGTGTGTGTGTGTGTGTGTGTATTTTACTACAGTAAACTATATATATATATATATATATATATATATATATATATATATATATATATATATATATATATATATATAACAGAAATTAGTCCAAGGCACTCGGAAAATGTGGAAAATTTAAAAAGCCTTTATTCACATAGCTTACTCTTAAAAGAACCCTACGCGTTTCGGCAAGGATCTGCCTTCATCAGGGTAACAATGATCAGGTGCGTTTAGAGTCTCTTTTGAGTACTACTTGTGTACATGTTTTTATACGTTTATGTTTGTGTATATATATATATATATATATATATATATATATATATATATATATATATATATGTATGTGCACATGTAAATGTGTTCGGATGTATGTACATGCCATGTTTAAGCATTTTTTTTGTATGTCTGTGCATGGTTTAAAGTCACCCTCTATCTATGCTGAATAAATCATGAAAGTTGACTGTCAGTTAAATTATTTGAGTGTTGTTGAGATGTTTGAATGAGTCATGTGACCATAGTACTCAAAAGAGACTCTAAACGCACCTGATTACTGTTACCCTGAAAAAGCAGATCCTTGCTGAAACGCGTAGGTTTCTTTTAAGATTAAGCCATGTGAAGATTAAGCCATTTTCTGAGTGCCTTGGATTAATTTCTGTTGTTGTTTTGATGAATCCCTTACCCAAAGAGCACCGACCAAATATTTGAGTTACCCCTGAGCGCTTTTTATTTGTTTTTCTGGATTTAAATATATACAGTTTACTGTAATAAAAAACATTATGTAGTGTAATTTATTAATGAAGAGTTGTAAATATATATACTATAATATTTACTATAAATTACTATCGTATTTTAAATGTGTAACACCTGGTTTTATTGGATTTTTTGTTTTTGCTGTTATATATTATAATTTGTTTCTGTTTATTACAGCATATAATTTGCAGTATATAACAGAACTGAACAATTATTCCTCATATGATTCATTGACAGTTTTATTGATCACTAAGATCTGATTGACTTGGATTTAGGTTGCTTTAAAAAATGAAAATTGCAAAAATAGTATATATATATTTAAAAAAAAAATTATTGCAAATGCCACAAAAATCACCCAGCACAACTAACTAAAATTTAGATTTTGTAACAACAGTAAACTTTTTTGTTATAAGGTCTGGTTTTGTGTTGGCTGAACTTTAAAATTAAATGAATATAATCTTAATTCAAGTGATTCTAACAGTGAACAGAGCTACTGCAAGGTCACACATGCTTGGTATAAATGCTTAAAAATGATTAAGTTGAAAATCTCCATTAGAAGCTTAAAAGTAATCCAAAAGTAATCAGACGTAATCAGTTACTTTACATTCATAAAGTAATTGAAAAGGCACACTACTACATTTTAAATAGGGTAATTTGTAATCTATTTCCAAAGTAACCTCCCTAACACTGCCCCTGGTCTAGAAAATGCTTCTTGATTTAAGATTTAAGAAACTCAACTAGGTTAGAATGTAAACCAAGTCAGAATATTCATTTCTTTTGGCTGAACTATCCCTTTCAACTGATTAAAAAACAGTTTTCTATACATAATCACTGGCTGTGCTACCTTTTTGTCCCAGGATGTGTTCAGTGCATTTACAGTCGACAGTTTCCAGCTCCTCTGAAGTCAAAAAACATCGTCGCAAATGAAATTAGGAATTTTGCCCCCATGCGTTTCAATATTTGAAGCGTTGCCACGGCGCTCTCCTGTAAACAGAACCAAAACAGGAAGAGGCCTTTGTCAGATGCTACATTACAGTCATCTGAGGTTTTGTAGAGTTGATCCCTTTTGTGCGTCTCAAGACAAAGATGACCTGGGAGTTTTATACCACAGATACTTTACAAATTACACGGTAAATGTAGATGTAGTGTTGAAGTAATAGAGATTTAGATCAGATCCAGGAAGGCATATCGAGCGAGCTCAGATTGGCTAATGGGAGATGTCACAGCATGCATATATATTCACTTTGTTTCCGTGGGAACAGCAGACAGCTCTTGTTGCTGAGTAAACCTCATCAGTGTGTGTGACAGGATGTGTGTGTGTGTGTGTGTGTGTGTGTGTGTGTGTGTGTGTGTGTGTGTGTGTGTGTGTGTGTGTATACAGTTGAAGTCAGAATTATTAGCCCTCATTAGAATACCTTTTCTTTTGCCTAACCGACATTAAAACCTGGATGATAATAACTCTCTGCAACTAAATGAAAATAAACTTGAAGAACTCTTATTAGGTCCTGCTGCTACCAACGACTCAATTAAAACTCAGCTAGGATTCCTAAACGACAATCTGAACAATCATGCCAAGAATCTCAGAGTTATTTTTTATCCACTTTTGCAGTTTGACAAGCATGTAGAGAGCATCCGGAAAGTATTGATAGCGCTTCACTTTTTCCACATTTTTTATATTACAGCCTTATTCCAAAATAGATTAAATTGATTTATTTCCTCAACATTCTACACACAATACCCCATAATGACAATGTGAAAAGAGATTTTTTTAAATTGTTGCAAATTTATTAAAAATAAAAAAGCTGAAGAATCACATGTACATCAGTATTCACAGCCTTTGCCGTGAAGCTCTACATTGAGCTCAGGTACATTCTGTTTCCACTGATCGTTCTTGAGATGTTTCAGCAGCTTCATTGGAGTTCACCTGTGGCAAATTCAGTTGGACATGATTTGAAAAGACATACACCTGTCTATATAAGGTCCCAGGATTGACAGTGCATGTCAAAGCACAAACCAAGCATGAAGACAAAGGAATTGTCTGTAGACCTCTGAGACAGGATTGTCTTGAGGCACAAGGCTGGGGAAGCTTACAGTAAAATTTCTGCTCTAAAATTTCTAATGAGCACAGTGGCCTCCATCATCCATACGTGGAAGATGTTTGGAACCACCAGGACTCTTCCTAGAGCTGGCCGGCCACCTAAGGTGAGTGATAGCGGAAGAAGGGCCTTAGTCAGGGAGGTGATCAATAACTCGATGATCACTCTGTCTGAGCTCCAGCGTTCTTCTGTGGAGAACCTTACAGAAGGACAACCATCTGTGCAGCAATCCACCAATCAGGCCTGTATGGTAGAGTGGTCAGACTGAAGCCACTCCCCGCCTGGAATTTGCCAAAAGGCATCTGAAGGACTCTCAGACCATAAGAAACAAAATTCTCTGGTCTGATGAGACTAAAATGTAACTTTTTGGAGTGAATGCCAGGCGTTACATTTGGAGAAAACCAAGCAGCGCTCATCACCAGGCAAATACCATCCCTACAGTGAAGCATGGTGGTGGCAGCATCATGCTGTGGGGATGTTTTTCAGCAGCAGGAACTGGAAGACTAGTCAAGATACAGGGAAAAGATGAATGCAGCAATGTACAGAGACATCCTGAATGAAATCCTGCTTCAGAGTGCTCTTGACCTCAGACTGGGGCGACGGTTCATCTTCCAGCAGGACAATGACCCAAAGCACACCGCCAAGTGGAGTGGCTTTACAACAACTCTGTGAATATCATTGAGCGGTCCAGCAAGAACCCAGACCTAAATCCTATTGAACATTTCTGGAGAGATCTGAAAATGGTCCCTTTATTAATCCGGGGTCGCCACAGTAGAATGAACCGCCAACTTATCCAGCATATGTTTTACACAGCGGATGCCCTTCCAGCTGCAACCCAACACTAGGAAACACCTATATACTCTCACATTCACACATTCACACACTACGGCCAATTTAGTTTATTGTTCACCTATAGAGCATGTTTTTGGACTGTGAGGGAAACCGGAGCACACAGAGGAAACCCACACCATCATGGGGAGAACATGCAAACTCCACACCGAAATGCCAACTGACCCAGCAAGGGCTCAAACCAGCGATCTTCTTGCTGTGAGGCAATCGTGCTGCCCACTGTGCCACCTTGACGCCCCATTTCTAAACATAACGTCAAATTTGTTATTAAAGGCACACACAAGTTATCATTCAATCAATCTATCTAATATTTTTGAACGGTGTAATAAAATAACAGTATTAACCGGGACTTCTTTCTAGTTTTTAGAATGTATTGTTTAATAAGGAACGCAAAAATAGCAACGTTAAAATATCGATTCTGCTCCGAGAGAACCGTATGGATTTTTATTTAGTTTTTAAGCCTTCATAAGGGGGCTAATAATTTTGACCTTAAAATGTTTCACATAAAAATTAAAAACTGCTTTTATTCTAGCCGAAATAAAACAAATAAGACTTACTCCAGAAGAAAAAAATTTACAGGAAATACTGTGAAAAATTCCTTGCTCTGTTAAACATAATCTTGGAAATATTTAAATAATAAATTCACAAGAGGGCGAATAATTCTGACTATATAGGTCTGTGCAGCTGTGGTGAAAAATAATCATGAGGCTTTCACTGACATACAGACCCACTGGTTCAGAATAGCATGTTACCATACTATTTTTGCAGTATGTAAACTATCCTCAATATGCAAACTCCTGAATGCAGGCCTATTTAAATGATGGACAACATATTTATTTTTAAACTGTGCACTCAATGAACTCCACAAACCTTGACCTTGGACTACAAAACGCAGTTATTTGAGACCATTTTAAATTTTGGGGACAATTTTATAGTTTGTTAAGATTGGACAATATTTGGGTGGGACACAACTATTTGAAACACTGGAAACTGGGTGTTCACAAATTCCTAATTAAAGTTGTCCATATTAGGTTCAGAATTTGAGTTTTGATATATTTACAGTATGACATTTACACAATGTCTTCATGAAACGATTCCCTATTCCTACAAATGTATGTGTGGTATAAAGTTTTCCAATCCAGGGCTACAAATGGTAAAATGCTATAAATATAAGTACTCCCTGAATTACACCTAAACCTTACTGAGGTCAGGAGACAAAAAAAGTGTTGCATACTGTTTACACAGCACCATTTAAAACTAAAAACAGGAAACTTGTTTGTGTTCTGACCACATGTGCTTGGTTCTGTACTATATCAATAAAGTCTTTTAAAAACACTGTTGTAATACATTGAGCCACTAAAGCATTATTCTTATAATGTTTTTCTAGGAGGAAAGCACAAATTACCTACTTAAATTAAACACTTAAAATATAGTCTGTGTGAGTAAATGCAAGACTATTTATGAAATCCAGGCATAACACTGTATGACAGCGTTTCAGATGACTGATCTATAGCCTACAGCTAATAAATCTGTCAGATTCTGGAGTGTATTACAGGTCTAAAGCGATGATGATGATAAATTATAAATTATCTTAAGTAAAACAAATACATTTATAGAGATGGTATACAAGTATATAATTTCACTCACCTGGGAAATGGAGGAAACTTGAATAGTTTGTGAGCACAATTAAGTGCACACAGCATGCCATATTATCTGATAATTGTAGGAAACAATTCCAAAAGGCAATTGACTGTGTAAAGAATCATTAACCAAAACAAAAATAGGATATATATGCTGTTCAGTGGCCAATCAGCCGGAATGACTGTGGCCACGCCCTTAATTATGCAGACTTAATATAACTGAATAAAAATAAATGGATGAGTTAGAAAAAAAAATTCACCCCCTCACAGTTATTATGAAGGGTAATATTAGCTTTATACACCAAAAACATTGTTTGTACCAGGATGCAAACATGTTTTATCAGCTGTAAAATTGGGCAATTTAGTATTGCAGTCAGTGGACATCTGGAGTTTGTGGTACCAGCCCCCGAAGGCCAGTCGATGAATTGCAGTTTCAGTTACTTCCGTATTGGCTTCACAAGGGACAGTGGGAGGTTGCTGCTTGTTTATACTAGGGCTGAACAATATATTGTTTGAGCATCGATATCGCAATGTGTGTATCCGCAATAGTTACATCGCAGGATTAGATTATTAAAAGGACAAATGTAGTAATAAATATTATTTTATATTTCTGTATATAATTGTTTATACAATAATAACCAAGTAATTTTACATTTGATTGTTTAATTTCTATATTTCAATACCTTTAGACACCACAGAAAACCACAAAGCATTATTTATTTAACTTATTTTTGCTCTGTCGTTTTTATATATGCGTGTAATTTATTAGTTTTTTATGCAGATGCACTGCATAGAAATAGGCTATTCACCCCAGTCGATCTAATTAATCAGATCTTTCCAAATAGAGCGATTTTAAATCATCTGGTGAAATTATATTCATAAAGCCATATATATCGCAGCGAAGCAAAATATCGCAATGTCAGATTTTTCCAATATCGTACTGTATAGTACTGTACTTTAAAACATATTTCAAGTGCAAAGTTTTTAGAAAATCATTACTCTCCCAACCCGATCATTGCTGACTATGAACTAAACATATTTAAAATGTTATGTTTTTGGTATATGATTATCATCCAAACATATTTGTCAGGCCCGTAGCCAGCGGAGGTTCGGGTGGTCCGAAAGACCCACCCCCACTGACAAAGGTCTAGGTTTTTTTCCCAAACATGAGCTCATCTGTCCTATTTTGACTGCTCAAGACATCATAAATTGTGAAAATAACCCATCACAGGCTTTAAGGCCAAGCTGAATCTGACGTAAGAGAAGTCTTCTTTCGCTACTGTATTGTTGTTAAATAGAGAAAACATTTAACAAGGAACTTTTATTCTAAATTTTGGGCATTATGGTTAAAACTATGACCAAATTTTAATACTGCCAGAAAAATCCTCAAGCTCTACATTATTATTATTATTATGTTTTAATTGTTCAAAAATCAAATGGCCAAATTCTGACTGAGAAAAGTTGAATGTGCTGCTCAGTTTGTTATTTGCCTAATAAGTGACAATAATAGGCTACAGGTTTAATTTAAAACTTTAATTCATAAAATTTATATTACAACTTCTTATAAATTTCTTGAAGTTATAAATGATGAAATAAAAAAAACTATTTCATTTATTTCATTTTTGTTTTCTTAATGATATATGATGTAATAAATTTATATCAGAAAATGAGGCAAATAACTGAAAAAAATGACCACTTTTTGAGAAAAAAGAACCACCCCTTTCACCAGGGGGCTACGGGCCTGTTTGTTGTTGTATTATATGTAGAGAAATTTATTTTTAGTAAGTTTTATGAGGAGAAATTATTTTTAAGACCAATCAAATTTTAATTTCTCAGAAAACAAGGCTTAATCTGTTTTTCTCACATCTAAATGCATTTTGATGTAGTGTTTAGACATTTCTACTGGGAAAACAAAACAACTAATGATTTTTTTGCAGGGCACTCATGCAATGCTACTTTGTGAATTTAAGACTTTCTGATCTGATTAAATACCCTTTTAGGCCTTAATTCATTGTGTGAATTAAGCCTTTCTAAGACCCATAAACCCTTCCACAATTAGGCTACACTTAACCACATAAAATGAAAATTCAGAGCAACTCCAGTCATTAAAAAACAACATCACCTGCACAATAACAAGCTTTAAGCCAATTCACATCAACCATCCAAGCAGTAAACACACAGTGAAAACAACCTGAGGGTTTCGAGCATACACACCTGCTTATAGACGTGCTGTATTATATGATCTTTATCAGTCAGTGGGCGTTTGTCCTCTCTAACAGGAAACATCCTAGTGCACATAATATCGAAAATAGGTTAGCGTTCGTATTAAATGGTTTACACTGGAAACTATCATCCTTTTCAGTGTAAACAGACAACAAAATTTGACTCTGCGTCGTGTTTTGCGAATTCGCGCCTTTTTTTGTTTGTTTATTCCGCCGTCGCGTCAGCTTGAGTTAACGAACATCAATAATATTTTGCCTTCATATCTTAATAGCGAATTATTTATCTGTAAATGGCTTTTAATACCTGAAGTGGAACTCAGCCTCCATGGGTAGCAACGGAAGAATGACGAAAGCACACAAGCCGACTTCAAAATATCATAATTAAAGGCCCATGAATGGGAAAAGGAAAATAATACTTATTTCATAAACCTTGTTTTTTTTTTTTTTTTTTTTTTTTTTTTTGGCCAAATTTCATATTCACAAGAGCAAGTTTTGTTAGTGCAAACCTTTTTTTCCTAAGTTTAAAATTGAAATGAAAATGTATTTTGAGTGTATTAAGGGATCAACAAACTTAAAAGCAAAACGAACAAGGACTTTGATGAAGGACTTGGCACTTATCTTGGACTAAATGACTGAAACCCCCTGGATTGTTGTTGTTTGATGACATTTGTTAATGTTTTTTCAAGCATTCAATAAAAAAAATAATTTTAATTAAAGGCCCGTTCACACCAAAAATGACAACCAGCTATAATGACGATAAAGATAGCTTAGCTTAACGCACTGTGCAAAATAGCATACAAACACAGCTATAACAGCAAAGAGGAATACTTTCAGGATGTTTTTCTAGCTGATGAATGATAAAACATTGACAATATAACAATACATTCAAATATAAAAGAGCTGGGGCGACGCAGTGGTGCAGTAGGTAGTGCTGTCGCCTCACAGCAAGAAGGTCGCTGGTTCGAGTTGGGTCAGTTGGCATTTCTGTGTGCATGTTTTCCCTGCTCCGGTTTCCCACAGAGTCCAAAGACATGTGGTACAGGGGAATTGTCCTTAGAGTATGAGTGTGAATGAGTGTGTGTGTGTGAATGTTTCCCAGAGATGGGTTGCGTCTAGAAGGGCATCAGCTGCGTAAAAACGTGCTGGATAAGTTTTCGGTTCATTCCGCTGTGGTGACCCCGGATTAATAAAGGGATTAAGCCGAAAAGAAAATGAATGAATGAATAAAAGAGCTGGGTAATAATAAACAACACAATCTAATTTCCATATGCAAATTGATTTCATTATGTGAATGGGCTTTAACAGCATTCTTAGTATTTCAGCCAACAAACAATGTAGACATAATAATAGTGTTAAGTTTACTATAGCCTATATAGGCTACTTAATGAGTACTGTAAATGTTTGGTCGTAGTTCTCAACCATACATAGTACACAAAATATTGGGTCAATAAGTTTCTACGCTCACTGGCCACTTTATTAGGTACACCTTACAGGTATCGGATTGGACCCCTTTTGCCTTCAGAACTGCCATAATCCTTCGTGGCATAGATTCAACAAGATACTGGAAATAATCCCTTAGAGATTTTGGTCCATATTGACATGATAGTAACACGCAGTTGCTGCAGATTTGTCGGCTGCACATCCATGATGCTAATCTCCCGTTCCACCACATTCCAAAGGTGCTCAATTGGATTGAGTACGGTGACTGTGGAGGCCATTTGAATACAGTGAACTCATTGTCATGTTCAAGAAACCAGTCTGAGATGATCATCCTGCTGGAATTAGCCATCAGAAGATGGATATACTGTGGTCATAAAGGGATGGACATGGTCAGCAACAGTACTCAGTTAGGCTGTGGCGTTGACACGATGCTTAATTGGTACTGATGGGCCCAAAGTGTGCCAAGAAAATATCCCCCACACCATTACACAACCACCACCAGCCTGAATCATTGATACAAGGCAGGACGGATACATGTTTTCATGTTATTGATGCGAAATTGGAATGTCGCAAATCGAGACTCATCAGACCAGGCAATGTTTTTTCCAGTCTGCTATTGTTTAATTTTGGTGAGCCTGTGTGAATTGTAGCCTTAGTTTCCTGATCTACGCTGACAGGAGAGGCACCCGGTGTGGTTTTCTGCTGCTGTAGCCCATCTGCCTCAAGGGTGGACGTGTTGTATGTTCAGCGATGCTCTTCTGCAGACCTCGGTTGTAACGAGTGGTTATTTGAGTTACTGTTGCCTTTCTATCAGCTGGAACCAGTCTGCCCATTTTCCTCTGGCATCAACAAGACATTTGCGCCCATAGAACTGCCGCTCACTGGATATTTTCTCTTTTTCAGACCATTCTCTGTAAACCCTAGAGATGGTTGTGCGTGAAAATCCCAGTAGATCAGCAATTTCTGAAATACTCAGACCGGCCCGTCTGGCACCAACAAACCGTGCCACGTTCAAAGTCACTTAAATCACCTTTCTTCCCCATTCTGATGCTCAGTTTGAACTGCAGCAGATCATCTTGACCATGTCTACATGCCTAAATGCATTGAGTTGCTGCCATGTGATTGGCTGATTAGAAATTTGCGTTAACAAGCAGTTGTACCTAATAAAGTGGCAGTTGACTGTACCTATACATGGAGTTATTTATGTATTGCATTCCTGTTTGAAACTGTACTGTCCTACAATAAAATACTGTCCAGGTAGCCAGTTCCCTCAAACTTAAAAACGGAGCTATAAATGGTCCAGTGGGTGTTTTGATATTAAACAATCAGAAGTGACTCATGCGAGAAATATTTAAACAGTATGTCAGTGGGAAGCGGGGCATGGAAGTGCTCAAGCAGATTTTCGAGCTGTTTTAATTCAGGTTGTGGATTCTTTGCTCTATTTTTGGGAGATGGATAAGTCGGGGACATCGCCGTCTGCCAAAAACAAGTCTTTGTAAACACTCATTGTTTATCCGCTCAGGCCTCCCTAGACTGCACCTAGAGGAAGAATTTCCTGAGTTTCATTAGTGTGGCGTTGATGTCATGATCGGGGAAAGCTTCTGTTTGCTGATTAGTTTACATGTCACAACCTGCTTGTCTAAAGTCATGTGTATTACACTGGGTATTAAGGTGCATTTTTGTAGATGCAATAAAAAAATGGATGCCGCTTAAACACAGGTGTACATAGAGTGGAAACTAATTTGAGCTTATTTACTTTTGACTGCTTACAGGGACCCGTTTCAGAAAGGAGGTTAAGTGAAAACTCAGAGTATTTTAACCCTGAGATGAGAGAAACTCTGAGGTTTTTGTTTCAAAATGGCAGGTTTGTCAAACTCGAGAAAGCAGAGTAAGTCAAACCTGTTTCTGAAAGAGAGGTTACTTTAACTCAGAGTCAGTTACTGTGGTAACATACTCTGTGAACCTAACCTGGTCAGGAGCAGGTTTTAATCTCTAAACTTAGAGTTTCTGTCAGTCTCCTCCCCTTTTTTATAGACAAAGCGGTATTTCTGGCCTTAGCCTTATGTTTCCACCCACCTCATTTTGGATATGCACATAAAAAACGATTGATGGAAATGGCATGATGCACATAACTTTGAAATACCAATTAAAAAACATATGCGCATAAATAAGTAGGATAAACTTTTATTCGATGAAAAAGATGCGCATAAACTACAATGGAAACACTTTTACTGAACAAATTCCAGTATGTGCATTAAAAAAAGGTGTGTTATAAGAGATCATGTGATGATGATAATGTGTGTGAATGGATTTTTTAAAAACCATTTAAGGTCAAAATTAATAGTCCCTTTAAGCTAATTTTTTTGGGTAATCTACATAACTATTAGGTTTAGAAATGTGTTGACAAAATATTCTCTCCGTTAAAACAGAAATTGGGAAAAAAATAAACAGGGGTCAAATAATTCTGAAGTCAAAACCTAAAAGATGAACGAACTGCCATGTTTAACTATTACCATCACCTTTTGGACTATTATGAACTTGAAATGACAGAATTATTCTCTAACAGAGGTTACATGTGCTGGTGAAGTTTAAAGACACAGATGACAGGTTTGCACTGACTGTGGGCTGTATGGTGCGTGTTGTTTTTGAACCCAAATAAGGACTAAATGTATGCCGTGTGTAGTTTATCTGTAATTGATAACATATCGGAGACTGTAAGGGCCTGTATGTGTTAATATGTGTTGCATTTATTTATTCATTTTCTATAAGACGATAACACATATTTTTATGTTGCTTTAACATACAAAGTTATACAAAGTTTAACTTAATATTTTTAGTCCATTTGACTAATGTAAGTTGAGATGAGTAGTTTAAAAGTTTATTTGATTCAACAAAAAAAAATTAAGGCACCAAACATTTTTTTTACAGATGTTAGTATACTTAATGCATGAAGTATACTTAAATTTTTACTTTAGTATACTTTATGCTTAATTACACTATGTGGTGAAATGTGTTTTAACACAATGGGCTCTATTTTAACGATCTTGGCGCAAAGCGCAGGGCGCAAATGCATTAAGGGCGTGTCAGAATCCACTTTTGCCATTTTAAGGATGGAAAAATCCACTTTGCGCCATGGCGCATGGTCTAACAGGGTTGAGCTTATTCTCTTAATGAGTTATAGGTGTGTTTTGAGAATAAACCAATCAGAGTCTCATCTCCCATTCCCTTTAAGAGCCAGTTGTGCCGCGCCATAGCGCATTTGCTATTTACATGGTGGACTTTGTAAGAGGAAAAACTGAACCCTTCACTAGAGAGAAAATGGTTAAACAGAGCCTCTATACAGGCGAGAATTCAGTTCTAATTTCCAGCAAACGAATAATTAACAATAATTCGAAAAACTGAGTTATATCCAAACACACATGCTGTGCCCCATATGGTCTAAAACCTGACAGGTGGGCAAAGCTAAGCTTGTTTTTAATAAAACCAATATAAATATGCATATAATGAATAATACTGCTAATAATAATAACCTTATACGAAATCAAATTGTTATGAATAAACTGAAAAAGCCCCCCAAGATGAAGAAGGCATGGAGGCGGTGGTGTTTATATTTATATATTTTAATATTTTAATTATTTTTCATTTGTAAAGATATTTGCGTATTGCTGTACACCCTGTGTGTATTAAGCAATGTTTAAGCGAGGCGCACAAATAATGCACTCTGCGCTGGACAATAGACCAGTTTAGATCTGATCTATTAAACCGACTATTAAGTTCCTCAAAATAACAATGCGCCAGCAATGCGCCTTAACACACCTTTTTTAGATCAGAACGCCAATGGGCGCACATATGAGCGCAACTGCACTTGCCATTTAAACAGCGTGGTGCAAAACGTCAAAACGGACTCTTGCACCAAGCTAAGTCGCGCCTTGCACTGGGTGTATGATAGGGCGCCAGTGTGTCACAAAAGACATCATACTCTTTATACCAGAGCCCCAAAACAGTTCGTTTATACTTCCCTGCATTGCATCTAAATCTGGATTTTGGAGACTGAAATATTAGTTACTCTCCACATGCTTTTCATTTACTTTGCTTTGTAGTTTTATTTATTAGTGATTTAGTCAAAGTAGATAATACTTTAATTAAATATTTCCACCTGAACCATTCGTAAGGTTATGTGACTGCTGTCATCTCAATTCACCGCTGACAGGACTAATGCAACACAGCCCACGAGGAAATGCTAAAAATAGTTTAATAAGAGCAATAATTATCATTGTACTGACTAATTGAGCTGCTCTGATAGGAAAGGAAAAGACAATTCATCAATTTGCCTTTTGCTTCATTTATCTTATGATGTGATTTGCAAAAAGGAACTCTGGCGGGTTAAAGCAGTCCTCTGAAGCTGATTGTTGTGGTAATAATATCTCTGATAGACAGGGAAATACCGTCTGTGGCCTGGATCATGGGGTCATGCTGATACTAACAGCAGCAGGGATACCGTAAGTGCTTAATCTCACAGTCACTCTAACTGCAAGTCAAATGGCCTGTAATACAGCTAATGTAAAAATCCATACTAACAGTAAGTTTTCTTAAAGGCGACCAATTATTCGCCTTTATACAAGATGTGAAATAACCATCTTATGTCTCTAGAGTGTGTTTGAAGTTTCAGCTCAAAATACCACACATATAATGTTTTCTAACACTTTGAAACTGAACCTTTTAGGATTTGATTCTCATTGTGGCATTTTGGTGACTGATGCTTTAAATTCAAATGAGATTGTCCTTCTTAAAAGAGGGCGGAGCTACAAATGAATGTGTGTCAGCATGGTGGCTGATTCAAAAACAAGACTAATGTCCTATGCTAATGAGCCAGAGATTTTCATTAATGGGCAGGGCTTTTCCCCTCTGATGACACGATGAAGGGAGGATGTCAATCGAAGTGTTTATGCAGGCTGTTTTTATCATGCGTGATTATAAAAAAATAAAATTAGTTTTTACCATTAAAATTTGGCTATATTCGCACACTTTTGCCATGTAACTGTGTTTAAACCCCTTATAAAAAGTGATTTTTGCATAATAGGCCCCTTTTACTATATACAGTATTCAATTACCATAAATTGACTTTCCCAAAACTCCCTGCACGACATTTTTATTTTATTTTTTTTGTTTAGAGTCCTGTAGTTACTTTTATTAATTTTTTCTCGTCAGTTATGCATAATTATAAATAACACTGTTTAGAACTGGGTAAGTAACTGTACTGTGGTGTTAGTAACTGTACTCTTTACGGAACGGTTTTCAGACCACCGCCGCGATCGGATACTATTCCAAAGTTGGCAACCCAGTGGTGTTACAGACTACCAAAAACCGAAGGACCGACGGAGGTGTGGATGAGGGGGTAGGGGTGAAATTACTGAACTTTTTTGGGAGAAATAACAAAAATGGGAGGGTGGCTGGAGATGAGTCTGAAATCCGGGAGACTCCCGGGAAAATAGGGAGTGTTGGCAGGTATGATTATGATTATACATTATAGTTTTAAGTTACATCTAATTTGTTATTTCACTAATTTAATGTGTGCTTCCATGGTTGTGTTTAGCAGTGAATAGCACTGAATGCGTTATGAAAATGTTGTCTGTGATGAGCACTGGGTCATTACTTTCTCATAAACAAATGCTCATGATTGTGTTTTTGTTAGTGTAACAAAGGTACGATGTGTTTGTACTTCAAAACATTGGAGAATAACACTATAAATCAAACAAACTACTGTACAAAATACTGTAACAAAATACTGTAGATTGCTGTAAAAAAAGCTTATTTTATGGTTTTTATCATATTTTACGATAATATTCAACCACAGCATTTTTATCGTAAATTTTTACAGTTTTTTACAGTTTTTTTCCAGTGTAAGCGAATAGATTTTAGTTTAATACAAGCTAAATTGGTTATTGTGCTAACATGGAAAAGTTCTCAATGACCCTCCTGTTCATAATGTTAATTTTGAAAAACATACATTTATAATTAGAGGGAAAGGTATCATTTGCAAAGGCAGACATAATAGATCATTAATTCTGTTTATTTGTTACTAATTCTATCTTGTTCTGTACCCCAGCACACACACGTGCAACACATTTCTAAACATAATAGTTTTAATAACTCATTTCTAATAACTGAATTATTTTATCTTTCCCATGATGACAGTAAATAATATTTTACTAGTTATTAAGCAAGATACTAGTATTCAGTTTAAAGTGACATTTAACTTCCGTTATTTTACGGTAAATTTCAGTAATTTAACTTTCGTTATTTTATGGTAAATTTCTGTAATTTAATTCCGTTATTTTATGGTAAATTTCAGTAATTTAACTTTCGTTATTTTATGGTACATTTCTGTAATTTAATTCCATTATTTTACGGTAAATTTTATAATTCAACTTTCGCTATTTTATGATACATTTCTGTAATTTAATTACGTTATTTTAAGGTAAATTTGTTGTAATTTAACTTCCTTTGTTTATGGTACATTTCTGTAATTTAACTTCCGTTATTTTACGGTAAATTTTTATAATTCAACTTTCGTTATTTATGATACATTTCTGTAATTTAATTACGTTATTTTAAGGTAATTTTTTTGTAATTTAACTTCCTTTATTTATGGTACATTTCTGTAATTTAACTTCCGTTATTTTACGGTAATTTTTATAATTCAACTTTCGTTATTTTATGATACATTTCTGTAATTTAATTACGTTATTTTAAGGTAATTTTTTGTAATTTAACTTCCTTTGTTTATGGTACATTTCTGTAATTTAACTTCCGTTATTTTACGGTAAATTTTTATAATTCAACTTTCGTAATTTTATGATACATTTCTGTAATTTAATTACGTTATTTTATGGTAAGTTTTTTGTAATTAACTTCCTTTATTTATGGTACATTTCTGTAATTTAACTTCCGTTATTTTACGGTAAATTTCAGTAATTTAACTTTCGTTATTTTATGGTAAATTTCAGTAATTTAACTTTCGTTATTTTATGGTACATTTCTGTAATTTAACTTCTGTTATTTTACGGTAAATTTTTATAATTCAACTTTCGTTATTTTATGATACATTTCTGTAATTTAATTACGTTATTTTAAGGTAAATTTTTTGTAATTTAACTTCCTTTATTTATGGTACATTTCTGTAATTTACTTCCGTTATTTTATGGTAAATTCTGTATTTAACGGCCGTATTTTACAGGTTTTTTTGCCATAAAATAACAGAATTTTAAAAAATTTCAAAATTTAATTCTGTTTATTTTAAAGTAAATTTTTTGTAATTTTAACTCACGTTATTTCACGGTAAATTTCGGTTATTTAACTTCCTTTATTTTACGTACATTTCTGTAATTTAACTTCCGTTATTTTATGGTAAATTTCAGTAATTTAACTTTCGTATTTTATGGTAAATTTCAGTAATTTAACTTTCGTTATTTTATGGTACATTTCTGTAATTTAACTTCCGTTATTTTATGGTAAATTTCTGTAATTTAACTTCCGTTATTTACGGTAAATTCAGTAATTTAACTTTCGTTATTTTATGGTAAATTTCAGTAATTTAACTTTCGTTATTTTATGGTACATTTCTGTAATTTAACTTCCGTTATTTTACGGTAAATTTTATAATTCAACTTTCGTTATTTATGATACATTTCTGTAATTTAATTACGTTATTTTAAGGTAATTTTTGTAATTTAACTTCCTTATTTAGGTACATTTCTGTAATTTAACTTCCGTTATTTTATGGTCAATTTCTGTAATTTAACGGCCATTATTTTACGTTTTTTTTTGCCATAAAATAATAGAATTTAAAAAAAATTTAAAAATTTAATTCTGTTATTTTAAAGTAAATTTTTGTAATTTAACTCACGTTATTTCACTGTAAATTTCGGTTATTTATCTTCCTTTATTTACGGTACATTTCTGTAATTTAACTTCCGTTATTTTACGGTAAATTTCAGTAATTTAACTTTCGATATTTTATGGTACATTTCTGTAATTTAATTCCATTATTTTACGTACATATTTATAATTCAACTTTCGTTATTTTATGATACATTTCTGCATTTAATTACGTTATTTTATGGGTAATTTTTTGTAATTTAATTTCCTTTATTTATGGTACATTTCTGTAATTTAACTTTCATTATTTTATGGTAAATTTCTGTAATTTAATGGCCGTTATTTTACGGGGGTTTTTGCCACCCCAGCTGCTGGTAAAAAAAACAAAAATACATAAATACAATTCAGAATTTTTTTATTAAAAGCAAAGTCATTATTCAGTTCAATTCATACTTTATTTCTATAGCGCTTTTACATGTAGATTAGTCAAAGCAGCTTCACATAGAAAGATTATAATAAATTGAAAAGTGGTTTAAACAACAGTGGTTAGTTTCTTTAGCAATCGAGTAAAAATGTGATCTTAAGGAGGCTAATAATAATATTGACCTAAGTTGGACTAAGTGTTTTTTTTAATGTTTTTATTATTAGTTTTTTTTTTTATTCCAGACTAACCGAAAGAACCAAAGACTTTCTGACGAAGAGAAGTATAATAGGAAATAACGTAAAACAAATCCTTGCTCTGTAAACACCACTTGGGAAAATATTTGAAAAATAATTTAAATAAACGCACATGTACTGTGGAGTACACTGTAAAAAATATAACAAAAAGTCAAGACAACAAATATTATTTATGTTGCTTTAAGTTATTTTAATACATTAATCAGCTTAATCAACTACATTTTTTAAGTTATACAAAGTTTAACGTAGCATTATTAGTCCAGTTGATTGATGCAAGTTGAGATGACTAGAACAGTTCATTAGATTCAACAAAAAGGTATTAAAGGCAGCAAGAATTTTTTACAGTGTACACTTGAAGTCAAAATTATTAGCCTTCCTGAATGATTAGCCCTCCTGTATATTTCCCCCACATTTTTCTAACACGAAACTGAAGACGAGAACGTGACTTTTAAGGGCCTGTTTCATATGAATTTATTAATCATTCTTACTGTTTAATAAACGCAAACTGTCGTAGATTATAAAGATGCAAACCCCTCACTGCACCACAGCTGCACCTTTAGCAAACCTCCTAATTCCGTCAGTATGAGGATTTTATGATTGTTTATGAGCGTCAAAAGTGGCTGATCTGTTCGGCGAAAAATTTGACGGCTTGTTAATGCATCCTAAACCACTAAAATGATATAAAAATATAAAGAAATCTTGACTGTGCTGAGCGAGAGCGCTTCTTAAACTGAACAGCGCATCATCAATAACGACGCAATCGTGCTCAGACCCGAATGCAACGTGAGTGCAGGCCTTCAGGGGAGACGGGAGGGGGACAAGCATGCCTGGTTCAAGGCAACTGTACATCGTGTGAGTACGCCCAGATTCTGTTAATTCAGCTCTTTTAGTATGCACCTTTTGCTCTGCAAACTGACCAAAGTTAAAAGAGGAACACGAATAAACCTTATGTTTTTCAATAAATTTGTTTGTGCTGGTTTTAAAATTTGTCCATATGAGCTGCTTTGCCTCTAAAATGACTGGCCCAGCTAACCTTCTTGGTTTGACAATCAGGCCCAACTAAATTTGGCCTAGGCCATCTTTACGCAAAGCAATAATTCATTTTTTCAGGTCTGAGAGTTTTTGCCATGTACAGACTGTATATTCTCTCTTCCTACCTCAAAACCAACCCTTACAGGAAACAATCTGCAATTTTACATTTTTAAAATACTTCCGTCAGTGTGATTTATGAGCCATTTTCCTGATAGAGACCAAAAAAATGTCTCAGGGTCAAAATACTGATATGCTATACTTGTGTGGACATTTGGTCCCCACACCATAATGAATACAAGGTACACACACACTTTGGGGTTTCATATTTAATGGGAACTCTTTATAGATGTAGTATTTGTACAATCTGTATAATCTGTCCTCTTCCCCCAACTCTACCCTTTAACCCAAAACATTCTGCACTTTAGCATTTTCAAAATACTTTGTCTAATTATGAGCCGTTCATGGTGACTAAATAAAAACTGTCCCCACAAGGTGATGAATACCAGAACTACACATACAACACACATGCACAGCAGGACTCTATATCTTCAGACACTGGCAATGACACACAGTTTGACTTTTCACCTTCACACAAAAACACCTTCCAGCCTCTAGAACTGTTCTTCGCTGCATTTTGAAGCCACTATATATAAATGTACTTTTAAGAAGCTGTTGAGGGAGCAAATTATAAGAACGAACCAGTGTTATGCTAATTGTGTATATAAAATGTAACCCAATGTATAGGTTTGTCTAGATTTTTAACCCAATTAGAGTTGAAAATAACCCAGCATGTTTTAGAGTGTGACTCTACAATTTTAAATAATATTTCCCAAGTGTTTTTAACTGTTTGAAGTAATATTAAAGCAAATTTTCATGAAATACGGATTGGATAACTGGACTCTATTCTTTTCCATTTGATGTTTAACAGTTAGAAGTAATTTAAATTCAATTGGGGAAAATATAGATAAAACCAACTGCTTTTTATAATTTATAGACCTAAATTCGACCCAATGATTGGGTATGTTTATATTTTTACCAGATGCAAGTTGAAAGTAATCCAGCAATCTTTTAGATGTGTAGACTCTACAATTATTTATATTTTCCAATATAAGCTGTATTACAGTTAGATGTAATGTCAAAAACCAATTTTGAGTAAATATGACTGAATTTAACCCAATGATGGGTTTGTCCATATTTTTACCCAATTAGAGGTTGAAATAACCCAGTATGTTTTAGAGACTCTCGTTTTTTTTATTATGTTTCCAATTGCTGTTAAACAGTTAGAAGTGATTGAAATACAATTTGGGGTCAAATTTGGATAAAACCAACGTATCGTTTATAATTATAGACCTAAATTGACCCAATGATTGGGGTATGATTGGGATAAATTGATAATGCTTTGCTTCTTAGACTTTACACACCTGAAAGCTTGTCTATAGCCATTGCTCACTGCTGCTCTTATAGTTGTGTAAATTGCTTCCTGTCATTTGTAAGTGCTTTGGATAAAAGCGTCTGCTAAATGACTAAATGTAAATGTATGTTTATATTTTTACCCCATTCAGAGTTGAAATAATCCAGCAGCTTTTAGTGTGTAGACACAACAGTTATTTATATACATATTTTCCAATTGCTGTCTAACAGTTAGAAGTAATGTCAAAACCCATTTTGATAAAATATGGAATACATTTAACCCAATGTTTGGGTTGGTCCATATGTTTACCCAATTTTAGTTGCAATACCACCCAGCATTTTTTTCCAAGAGTAAACTCTATAACATTTTCTATTATATTTTTCCAATGGTTGTTAAACAGTTAGAAGTCATTTGAAACCAATTTTGTGTAAAATATGCATAAGCCAACTGCTTTTTGTATAGTTTATAGACCCAAATTGAACCCAATGATGGGGTTGTCTATATTTTACCCAATTAGATTTAAAATAAACCAGCATCTTTTAGAGTGTAGACTCTATACATTTTTATTGCTATGTTTTCCAATAGGTGTTTAACAGTCAGAAGTCATTCAAACACAATTTTGGGTAAAATAGGGCATAAAACAACTGCTTTTTGTATCATTTATAGACCCAAATTTAACCCAATGATTGGGGTGCCCATATTTTTACCCAACTAGACTTTTTACCTTCATACCAACATCTTCTAGCCTCTAGATTCGGTATCTTCTCTGCATAGTTTTCAAGCTGTTGAGGAGAAAATCATAAGAACAAAATTAGTGTGAGGATATTTTGTCCGTATCACAAAGTAACTACAAGTTAATTTCTGGAGTGCAAAACACCTCACCAAAAAAATAGGACAAAAAATAAATAAAATAAAAAACTAAACAACATAAATAAATAAAATTGCCTCCAACTAATACTATATATATATATATATATATATATATATATATATATATATATATAATATATATATATAATATACAAACATACACACAGTATAGCGGTGTGACAAGATCTCGAGCTATGAAATCTCACCGCGATTTATCTCAAGACATTTCCTCATCGAAGTGAAAAGTTGTCTCCTGAGTTGTGACGTTATGATGGAGTGTAGAGGGGTGAATTTTGCGAGATTGGATTTGAAGGCACAAATCAAATGCTTTGCACACATCGGGCAATTGGCTACCCGGGCAGCCTCGGTGTTGTGCGTCACTCATTTGCTTGGGCAGGTGTGAAGCAACTGCTTTTTTTAAAAGGTTGCCGCATCCAAAAGCAAAGGCTGATAAAACTGCCACAACACACAATAACCATGTGATGGAAATAGCACTTTAGATATACTTAAATTTATAATCGGCATAAACACAAATCAAATTAAGACGTGAAATTTTCCTATTTTAGGAGTCGCATTATTGAAGTGCTGTTTAGACATGTAACACCGTAATCAAACTATCAGTGTCCTGTAGGACATTCAGCTGCATTTTGTGACAGGACAGCCCATAGCACACCCCTATTAGATATAGATATATTTAGTTATTTCACTTTAAAAAGGCAGTTAAAAATAACATTCTTTGCACTACGACTAAAATTACTGAAACGACACACAACAGTCAGAGAAAAATGCTAATTTTAGATGAAAATTTCAGATGGCACTTCATATAGTGTTTTTTAAGTATGTAAACATGAAATTCAAACCAAATAAATAGAAGTAGATCATATGAAAATGTATAAAAGAGTACAAATTAGTCATTAATTCACTAAAATGTAAAATACTTGCAAATTGCCATTTAATTGTGTCAGAAAGTAAAGTAAGTTGTCAAACTTCATCTTAATTTGACTGTGTTAAAAAATTAAGAAAACACAACCAAATTTCTCTTTGTTTTTCACTTCAGTTCCCACACAATCATTAATGTTGTCCCCACACAAATCTATTAAGTTAGCGTACTAATTTAGGTGGATTTAACATAAACAATTAAGTTTTAAGTTAATTGTCCTAGAAAATCTCCAGAATTGTGTGTTGTTTCAGCTCATTATAATAAGTAGTTTGAGCAAGCAGCAAAAATCATGTTTGAGTGTACACCAAAGCCTTTAAAACAGTAGCTGTATGATTATTTGTTCAGTTAACAACGGTCTGTCTTGCAAATGAAATGAAATCCTTATTTTGAGAAGGAAAAGTGCTTAATCTTTTTGTTTTACCTTCCTGCATATGTAAAATATTGACAGAAGCAGAAAGCCAGGAAAGCGGCATCCCGGATAGGAGGCCGGAGCAGAGGGAGTGGGTCCCAGAGGCCTCTGGGGTCTGGAGATGTGGAATATTTGCTCATTCAACGCAGAAGACAGACATCACAGCCAGACAACCGGCCTTTTATCCTGACCAAGCCGTTTAGTCCTGCTAATGGAAATGGACAGAACAAGAAAGAGGTTTTAAACCAACTTTGAAGAAGGATTTGCGTACATACAAAACGATTAGTCCTCCTGTGAAATTTTATATTTTTTAATTATTTCCCCAAGTGATGTTTAACAGAGAGAAGTCATTTCAAAACCAATTTTGGATAAAATGTTGCGTTTTATAACATTTGTAGACCCAAATGTAAGCCAATGTTTGGGTTTGTCCATATTATTACCATTAAAAGTTGAAATAACCCAGCATTTATTAAAATGTAGACTCTATTATTATTGTATTACTTTTCCAATTGCTGTTTAACAATTAGAATTAATTTCAAACCAATTTTGGATAAAAGTTGCATAAAACCAACTACTTATTACAATTTATAGACCTAGATTTAACCGACTGATTGGGTTTGTCCATATTTTTACCTAATTAGAGTTTAAATAACCCAGCATTTTTAGAATGCAAGACTCTTATTATTATTATTATATTTTCCAATTGCTGTTTATCAGTTAGAAGTCATTTAAAACCAATTTTGGGTCAAAGTTCTATCCATATAACTACTTATTACAGTTATAGACCTAGATTTAACCCAATTAATGGGTTTGTCTATGTTTTACCAAATTACAGTTGACATGACCAGACATTTATTTAGAGTTTAGACTTCCAACATTTTTAAATTGCTGTTTAACAGAGAGAAGTCATTTCCAACTGATTTAAGTAAAAATATGAATAAAACTTAAGTTATGATTGGGTTTTTTCCATATTTTTAACCCAATTAGAGTTTAAATAACCCAGTATTTTTTAGAGTGTAGACCTATTTTTAATGCTGTTGTCATTTCAAATCAGTTTTGGGTAAAATGTTACTTTTTATATCATTTGTAGACCCAATGTAACCCAATGTTTGGATTTGTCCATATTTTTACCCAATTAAAGTTTTTCATAATTTATAAACCTAGATTTAACCCAATAATTGGGTATGTTCATTTTCTACCCAATTAAAGTTGAAATAACTCATCATTTATTACAATGTATTATTACTATATTACATTTTTCAATTTCTGTTGAACAGTTAGAAGTAATTTCAAACCAATTTTGCATAAAATATCAATACAATTTAACGCAATGTTTGGGTTTGTCCAGATTTTAACCCAATTAAAGATGAAATAACCCAGCATTCTTTTGAGTGAAATAATTTCAAACCAATTTTGGGTAAATTATGCATAAAACCAACTGCTTTTTGTATTGTTTATAGATTAAAATTTAATCCAATGTTTGGGTTTATCTATATTTTTACCCAATTACAGTGGAAATAACCCAGTAATTTTAGAGTTTAGACTTTTCCAATTCTTGTTTAACAGAAGTAGTTTCAAACCAATTTTAGGGAAATATGGATAAAAACCAACTGTAGACCTAGACGCAACCCAGTGATTGGGTATGTTTATATTTTTACCCAAATTGAGTTGAAATAACCCAGCATTTCTTAAGAATGTAGACTCTACAATTTTTTTCAATTTCCCAATTTCGGTTCACCTGTTGGAAGTAATTTTAAAGTGAACTTGCATAAAATATGCATAAAACAGACTGCTATTGCATGATTTATAGACTTAAGTTTAAACCTAATGATTGGGTTTGTGCATATTTTTACTCAGTAAGTTTTGAAATAACCCAGCATTTTCCAAGTGTATACTCTACAACTGTTCAATATATTCCCCAATTGCTGTTTAACAGAGTGAGGTACAGTATTTCAAACCAATTTGGGTAAAATATGCATAAAACCACTGCTTAAAGGTCCAAATCTAAAACTAATGTTTGAGTTTGTCCATATTTTTACCCAATTAGAAGTGAAATAACGCAGCATTTTTTTAGAGCATAGATTCTTTACATTTTCATTATATTTAACAGTTAGAAGTAATTTCAAACCAATTTGGGCTAAAATATAGATAAAAACCACCTGCTTTTTGTATCATTTATAGACCCATATTTCACCCAATGTTTGGTTGTGTCCATAAATTTACCCAATTTGTTTAAATTACCCAACATTTTGTATAGATTGTAGACTCTACACTTTTTTTTTTTTGCATAAAATGTTCTATAAAATATGGATGCAAAAATACTTTTTGCATCATTGCATAATTTTGCACCCACATTTAACCCATTGTTTGGGTTTGTCCATATTTTTACCCAATTACAGTTGAACCCAGCATTTTTGTAGAATGTAGACTCTAAATTTTTCATTATATTTAACAGTGAGTTGAATTTGAATTATAGTTGTTTTTTAATAGAGAAGTAATTTTAAACCAATTTTGCATAAAATATAGATAAAACCAGCTGCTTTTTATATAATTTGTAGAACCAAATTTAACCAAATGTTTGGGTTTTAACCATATTTTTACCCATTTTGAGCTCAAATAACCCAGAATGTTTAGAGTGTAGACTTAATTTTTTTTCGAATCCGGTTAACAGTTAAGAAGTAATTTGAAACCAATTTTAGTAAAACATGGATGCAACCAACTGCTTTTTGTGTAATTTATAGACCCATATTTTACCCAGTGTTTGGTTTTGTCCATATTTTTACTCAATTAGAGTTGAAATAACCCAGCATTTTTAGAATGTAGACTCTATAATAATTATTATATTATATTTTCCAATTGGTGTTCAACAGTTAGAAGTATTTCAAACCAATTTTGGGGGAAATATGGATAAAACCAAGTGCTTTTTGTATCATTTATAGACCTAGATTTAAACCCAATGATTGGGTTTGTCCCAACATAGTTACAATCATCCTGTATTTTTGAAGTGACTCAACTTTTATTTGTTTTTAATGTGACACTTTTTTTGCTGCCAATTTAGCCAGGACTCAATGGAAAATTATATGTTAAATTAAACATTAAAGAAACAAGACTTACTCCTGAAGAAAACTACAACAAGAAATAATGTGGAAAAAGTTTGCTTTCTCTGTTAAAAAGTATTTTAAAAAATTCTAATAATAGAGGAATAAAAAATTTGCAGTCAACTGTATTTGTCCTTGTCGTAATGTAAAACCAATGAACAGGCTTGCAAAAAAAAAAACAAATAAAAAATACACACGTATTATACAAAAGTATAGCCTGATATGACAGTGAGTGTCTGTAAAATATTGCGGACGAAATTGACTTTTTCCCAGTCTGCTTGCTGCTTGCTTGGCTTTTAACAATGTCTGAGAGGTTTATATCAGTCCAGTAATGGACATCATGTTTACACGTTCCCAAACAGTTCCAATAAGCATTCTGAGGAAAATTGGCATGGCTCTTTGTCAAAGTATCATGACGTCAAATACTAGACTTTTGTTTAGGAGGAACAAGTAAACTAGATATCCACAAGAAGAACTGCATACTCATCGTATCAGAGCCAAATATAATACTAGAATAGTATTCACAAATAAAGTGAGAGATTGCTTCTGGTGTTTCAACTGTATGATGCAAACAAAGCGAGATTATCTAGAATCTTGCATCTTTTTAATCTGTAATTTAGAGGCTGGTTATACATAAAAAACCAACATGACCCTCGAAAGGTCAAATTTTGAGGGAATTATGATTTATGCATCACCTGAAAGCTAAAAAAAGCTTTCCATTGATGTGTGGTTTGTTAGGATATTATTTCAGTGAGATTGAACTATTGAAATTATTAGGATATTTTTATTGTAATCCTTTTGTAAATCACTGTTTACCCCCAAAATAAAGAGTTATTGGAATTTGTAAAACTATTTTGTAGCATGGACAGCTTAATTTAATTTAATTAGTTTTATTGACTCAAATATTAATCAGTCCCTCCAGTAATTTTTAATATACGTTTAAACATTTTATACACTGCAAAAAAAAAAATATTTTTTCTTGAATATTTTGTCTTGTACCTAGCCCAATATCTAGACAAGCAAAAATATTGTCTTGTTTTAAAGAAATAATATGCTAAAATTATTATTTTTGCTTAAAACAACTATATATATATATATATATATATATATATATATATATATATATATATATATATATATATATATATATATATATATATATGTGTGTGTGTGTGTGTGTGTATTTACTACAGTAAACTATATATATATATAATATATATATATATATATATATATATATATATATATATATTATATATATATATAACAGAAATTAGTCCAAGGCACTCGGAAAATGTGGAAAATTTAAAAAGCCTTTATTCACATAGCTTACTCTTAAAAGAACCCTACGCGTTTCGGCAAGGATCTGCCTTCATCAGGGTAACAATGATCAGGTGCGTTTAGAGTCTCTTTTGAGTACTACTTGTGTACATGTTTTTATACGTTTATGTTTGTGTATATATATATATATATATATAGATATATATATATATATATATATATATATATGTATGTGCACATGTAAATGTGTTCGGATGTATGTACATGCCATGTTTAAGCATTTTTTTGTATGTCTGTGCATGGTTTAAAGTCACCCTCTATCTATGCTGAATAAATCATGAAAGTTGACTGTCAGTTAAATTATTTGAGTGTTGTTGAGATGTTTGAATGAGTCATGTGACCATAGTACTCAAAAGAGACTCTAAACGCACCTGATTACTGTTACCCTGAAAAAGCAGATCCTTGCTGAAACGCGTAGGTTTCTTTTAAGATTAAGCCATGTGAAGATTAAGCCATTTTCTGAGTGCCTTGGATTAATTTCTGTTGTTGTTTTGATGAATCCCTTACCCAAAGAGCACCGACCAAATATTTGAGTTACCCCTGAGCGCTTTTTATTTGTTTTTCTGGATTTAAATATATACAGTTTACTGTAATAAAAAACATTATGTAGTGTAATTTATTAATGAAGAGTTGTAAATATATATACTATAATATTTACTATAAATTACTATCGTATTTTAAATGTGTAACACCTGGTTTTATTGGATTTTTTGTTTTTGCTGTTATATATTATAATTTGTTTCTGTTTATTACAGCATATAATTTGCAGTATATAACAGAACTGAACAATTATTCCTCATATGATTCATTGACAGTTTTATTGATCACTAAGATCTGATTGACTTGGATTTAGGTTGCTTTAAAAAATGAAAATTGCAAAAATAGTATATATATATTTAAAAAAAAAAATTATTGCAAATGCCACAAAAATCACCCAGCACAACTAACTAAATTTAGATTTTGTAACAACAGTAAACTTTTTGTTATAAGGTCTGGTTTTGTGTTGGCTGAACTTTAAAATTAAATGAATATAATCTTAATTCAAGTGATTCTAACAGTGAACAGAGCTACTGCAAGGTCACACATGCTTGGTATAAATGCTTAAAATGATTAAGTTGAAAATCTCCATTAGAAGCTTAAAAGTAATCCAAAAGTAATCAGACGTAATCAGTTACTTTACATTCATAAAGTAATTGAAAAGGCACACTACTACATTTAAATAGGGTAATTTGTAATCTATTTCCAAAGTAACCTCCCTAACACTGCCCCTGGTCTAGAAAATGCTTCTTGATTTAAGATTTAAGAAACTCAACTAGGTTAGAATGTAAACCAAGTCAGAATATTCATTTCTTTTGGCTGAACTATCCCTTTCAACTGATTAAAAAACAGTTTTCTATACATAATCACTGGCTGTGCTACCTTTTTGTCCCAGGATGTGTTCAGTGCATTTACAGTCGACAGTTTCCAGCTCCTCTGAAGTCAAAAAAACATCGTCGCAAATGAAATTAGGAATTTTGCCCCCATGCGTTTCAATATTTGAAGCGTTGCCACGGCGCTCTCCTGTAAACAGAACCAAAACAGGAAGAGGCCTTTGTCAGATGCTACATTACAGTCATCTGAGGTTTTGTAGAGTTGATCCCTTTTGTGCGTCTCAAGACAAAGATGACCTGGAGTTTTATACCACAGATACTTTACAAATTACACGGTAAATGTAGATGTAGTGTTGAAGTAATAGAGATTTAGATCAGATCCAGGAAGGCATATCGAGCGAGCTCAGATTGGCTAATGGGAGATGTCACAGCATGCATATATATTCACTTTGTTTCCGTGGGAACAGCAGACAGCTCTTGTTGCTGAGTAAACCTCATCAGTGTGTGTGACAGGATGTGTGTGTGTGTGTGTGTGTGTGTGTGTGTGTGTGTGTGTGTGTGTGTGTGTGTGTGTGTGTGTATACAGTTGAAGTCAGAATTATTAGCCCTCATTAGAATACCTTTTCTTTTGCCTAACCGACATTAAAACCTGGATGATAATAACTCTCTGCAACTAAATGAAAATAAACTTGAAGAACTCTTATTAGGTCCTGCTGCTACCAACGACTCAATTAAAACTCAGCTAGGATTCCTAAACGACAATCTGAACAATCATGCCAAGAATCTCAGAGTTATTTTTTATCCACTTTTGCAGTTTGACAAGCATGTAGAGAGCATCCGGAAAGTATTGATAGCGCTTCACTTTTTCCACATTTTTTTATATTACAGCCTTATTCCAAAATAGATTAAATTGATTTATTTCCTCAACATTCTACACACAATACCCCATAATGACAATGTGAAAAGAGATTTTTTTAAATTGTTGCAAATTTATTAAAAATAAAAAAGCTGAAGAATCACATGTACATCAGTATTCACAGCCTTTGCCGTGAAGCTCTACATTGAGCTCAGGTACATTCTGTTTCCACTGATCGTTCTTGAGATGTTTCAGCAGCTTCATTGGAGTTCACCTGTGGCAAATTCAGTTGGACATGATTTGAAAAGACATACACCTGTCTATATAAGGTCCCAGGATTGACAGTGCATGTCAAAGCACAAACCAAGCATGAAGACAAAGGAATTGTCTGTAGACCTCTGAGACAGGATTGTCTTGAGGCACAAGGCTGGGGAAGCTTACAGTAAAATTTCTGCTCTAAAAATTTCTAATGAGCACAGTGGCCTCCATCATCCATACGTGGAAGATGTTTGGAACCACCAGGACTCTTCCTAGAGCTGGCCGGCCACCTAAGGTGAGTGATAGCGGAAGAAGGGCCTTAGTCAGGGAGGTGATCAATAACTCGATGATCACTCTGTCTGAGCTCCAGCGTTCTTCTGTGGAGAACCTTACAGAAGGACAACCATCTGTGCAGCAATCCACCAATCAGGCCTGTATGGTAGAGTGGTCAGACTGAAGCCACTCCCCGCCTGGAATTTGCCAAAAGGCATCTGAAGGACTCTCAGACCATAAGAAACAAAATTCTCTGGTCTGATGAGACTAAAATGTAACTTTTTGGAGTGAATGCCAGGCGTTACATTTGGAGAAAACCAAGCAGCGCTCATCACCAGGCAAATACCATCCCTACAGTGAAGCATGGTGGTGGCAGCATCATGCTGTGGGGATGTTTTTCAGCAGCAGGAACTGGAAGACTAGTCAAGATACAGGGAAAAGATGAATGCAGCAATGTACAGAGACATCCTGAATGAAATCCTGCTTCAGAGTGCTCTTGACCTCAGACTGGGGCGACGGTTCATCTTCCAGCAGGACAATGACCCAAAGCACACCGCCAAGTGGAGTGGCTTTACAACAACTCTGTGAATATCATTGAGCGGTCCAGCAAGAACCCAGACCTAAATCCTATTGAACATTTCTGGAGAGATCTGAAAATGGTCCCTTTATTAATCCGGGGTCGCCACAGTAGAATGAACCGCCAACTTATCCAGCATATGTTTTACACAGCGGATGCCCTTCCAGCTGCAACCCAACACTAGGAAACACCTATATACTCTCACATTCACACATTCACACACTACGGCCAATTTAGTTTATTGTTCACCTATAGAGCATGTTTTTGGACTGTGAGGGAAACCGGAGCACACAGAGGAAACCCACACCATCATGGGGAGAACATGCAAACTCCACACCGAAATGCCAACTGACCCAGCAAGGGCTCAAACCAGCGATCTTCTTGCTGTGAGGCAATCGTGCTGCCCACTGTGCCACCTTGACGCCCCATTTCTAAACATAACGTCAAATTTGTTATTAAAGGCACACACAAGTTATCATTCAATCAATCTATCTAATATTTTTGAACGGTGTAATAAAATAACAGTATTAACCGGGACTTCTTTCTAGTTTTTAGAATGTATTGTTTAATAAGGAACGCAAAAATAGCAACGTTAAAATATCGATTCTGCTCCGAGAGAACCGTATGGATTTTTATTTAGTTTTTAAGCCTTCATAAGGGGGCTAATAATTTTGACCTTAAAATGTTTCACATAAAAATTAAAAACTGCTTTTATTCTAGCCGAAATAAAACAAATAAGACTTACTCCAGAAGAAAAAAAATTTACAGGAAATACTGTGAAAAATTCCTTGCTCTGTTAAACATAATCTTGGAAATATTTAAATAATAAATTCACAAGAGGGCGAATAATTCTGACTATATAGGTCTGTGCAGCTGTGGTGAAAAATAATCATGAGGCTTTCACTGACATACAGACCCACTGGTTCAGAATAGCATGTTACCATACTATTTTTGCAGTATGTAAACTATCCTCAATATGCAAACTCCTGAATGCAGGCCTATTTAAATGATGGACAACATATTTATTTTTAAACTGTGCACTCAATGAACTCCACAAACCTTGACCTTGGACTACAAAACGCAGTTATTTGAGACCATTTTAAATTTTGGGGACAATTTTATAGTTTGTTAAGATTGGACAATATTTGGGTGGGACACAACTATTTGAAACACTGGAAACTGGGTGTTCACAAATTCCTAATTAAAGTTGTCCATATTAGGTTCAGAATTTGAGTTTTGATATATTTACAGTATGACATTTACACAATGTCTTCATGAAACGATTCCCTATTCCTACAAATGTATGTGTGGTATAAAGTTTTCCAATCCAGGGCTACAAATGGTAAAATGCTATAAATATAAGTACTCCCTGAATTACACCTAAACCTTACTGAGGTCAGGAGACAAAAAAAGTGTTGCATACTGTTTACACAGCACCATTTAAAACTAAAAACAGGAAACTTGTTTGTGTTCTGACCACATGTGCTTGGTTCTGTACTATATCAATAAAGTCTTTTAAAAACACTGTTGTAATACATTGAGCCACTAAAGCATTATTCTTATAATGTTTTTCTAGGAGGAAAGCACAAATTACCTACTTAAATTAAACACTTAAAATATAGTCTGTGTGAGTAAATGCAAGACTATTTATGAAATCCAGGCATAACACTGTATGACAGCGTTTCAGATGACTGATCTATAGCCTACAGCTAATAAATCTGTCAGATTCTGGAGTGTATTACAGGTCTAAAGCGATGATGATGATAAATTATAAATTATCTTAAGTAAAACAAATACATTTATAGAGATGGTATACAAGTATATAATTTCACTCACCTGGGAAATGGAGGAAACTTGAATAGTTTGTGAGCACAATTAAGTGCACACAGCATGCCATATTATCTGATAATTGTAGGAAACAATTCCAAAAGGCAATTGACTGTGTAAAGAATCATTAACCAAAACAAAAATAGGATATATATGCTGTTCAGTGGCCAATCAGCCGGAATGACTGTGGCCACGCCCTTAATTATGCAGACTTAATATAACTGAATAAAAATAAAATGGATGAGTTAGAAAAAAAAATTCACCCCCTCACAGTTATTATGAAGGGTAATATTAGCTTTATACACCAAAAACATTGTTTGTACCAGGATGCAAACATGTTTTTATCAGCTGTAAAATTGGGCAATTTAGTATTGCAGTCAGTGGACATCTGGAGTTTGTGGTACCAGCCCCCGAAGGCCAGTCGATGAATTGCAGTTTCAGTTACTTCCGTATTGGCTTCACAAGGGACAGTGGGAGGTTGCTGCTTGTTTATACTAGGGCTGAACAATATATTGTTTGAGCATCGATATCGCAATGTGTGTATCCGCAATAGTTACATCGCAGGATTAGATTATTAAAAGGACAAATGTAGTAATAAATATTATTTTATATTTCTGTATATAATTGTTTATACAATAATAACCAAGTAATTTTACATTTGATTGTTTAATTTCTATATTTCAATACCTTTAGACACCACAGAAAACCACAAAGCATTATTTATTTAACTTATTTTTGCTCTGTCGTTTTTATATATGCGTGTAATTTATTAGTTTTTTATGCAGATGCACTGCATAGAAATAGGCTATTCACCCCAGTCGATCTAATTAATCAGATCTTTCCAAATAGAGCGATTTAAATCATCTGGTGAAATTATATTCATAAAGCCATATATATCGCAGCGAAGCAAAATATCGCAATGTCAGATTTTTCCAATATCGTACTGTATAGTACTGTACTTTAAAACATATTTCAAGTGCAAAGTTTTTAGAAAATCATTACTCTCCCAACCCGATCATTGCTGACTATGAACTAAACATATTTAAAATGTTATGTTTTTGGTATATGATTATCATCCAAACATATTTGTCAGGCCCGTAGCCAGCGGAGGTTCGGGTGGTCCGAAAGACCCACCCCCACTGACAAAGGTCTAGGTTTTTTTTCCCAAACATGAGCTCATCTGTCCTATTTTGACTGCTCAAGACATCATAAATTGTGAAAATAACCCATCACAGGCTTTAAGGCCAAGCTGAATCTGACGTAAGAGAAGTCTTCTTTCGCTACTGTATTGTTGTTAAATAGAGAAAACATTTAACAAGGAACTTTTATTCTAAATTTTGGGCATTATGGTTAAAACTATGACCAAATTTTAATACTGCCAGAAAAATCCTCAAGCTCTACATTATTATTATTATTATGTTTTAATTGTTCAAAAATCAAATGGCCAAATTCTGACTGAGAAAAGTTGAATGTGCTGCTCAGTTTGTTATTTGCCTAATAAGTGACAATAATAGGCTACAGGTTTAATTTAAAACTTTAATTCATAAAATTTATATTACAACTTCTTATAAATTTCTTGAAGTTATAAATGATGAAATAAAAAAAAACTATTTCATTTATTTCATTTTTGTTTTTCTTAATGATATATGATGTAATAAATTTATATCAGAAAATGAGGCAAATAACTGAAAAAATGACCACTTTTTGAGAAAAAAGAACCACCCCTTTCACCAGGGGGCTACGGGCCTGTTTGTTGTTGTATTATATGTAGAGAAATTTATTTTTAGTAAGTTTTATGAGGAGAAATTATTTTTAAGACCAATCAAATTTTAATTTCTCAGAAAACAAGGCTTAATCTGTTTTTCTCACATCTAAATGCATTTTGATGTAGTGTTTAGACATTTCTACTGGGAAAACAAAACAACTAATGATTTTTTTGCAGGGCACTCATGCAATGCTACTTTGTGAATTTAAGACTTTCTGATCTGATTAAATACCCTTTTAGGCCTTAATTCATTGTGTGAATTAAGCCTTTCTAAGACCCATAAACCCTTCCACAATTAGGCTACACTTAACCACATAAAATGAAAATTCAGAGCAACTCCAGTCATTAAAAAACAACATCACCTGCACAATAACAAGCTTTAAGCCAATTCACATCAACCATCCAAGCAGTAAACACACAGTGAAAACAACCTGAGGGTTTCGAGCATACACACCTGCTTATAGACGTGCTGTATTATATGATCTTTATCAGTCAGTGGGCGTTTGTCCTCTCTAACAGGAAACATCCTAGTGCACATAATATCGAAAATAGGTTAGCGTTCGTATTAAATGGTTTACACTGGAAACTATCATCCTTTTCAGTGTAAACAGACAACAAAATTTGACTCTGCGTCGTGTTTTGCGAATTCGCGCCTTTTTTTGTTTGTTTATTCCGCCGTCGCGTCAGCTTGAGTTAAACGAACATCAATAATATTTTGCCTTCATATCTTAATAGCGAATTATTTATCTGTAAATGGCTTTTAATACCTGAAGTGGAACTCAGCCTCCATGGGTAGCAACGGAAGAATGACGAAAGCACACAAGCCGACTTCAAAATATCATAATTAAAGGCCCATGAATGGGAAAAGGAAAATAATACTTATTTCATAAACCTTGTTTTTTTTTTTTTTTTTTTTTTTTTTTGGCCAAATTTCATATTCACAAGAGCAAGTTTTGTTAGTGCAAACCTTTTTTTCCTAAGTTTAAAATTGAAATGAAAATGTATTTTGAGTGTATTAAGGGATCAACAAACTTAAAAGCAAAACGAACAAGGACTTTGATGAAGGACTTGGCACTTATCTTGGACTAAATGACTGAAACCCCCTGGATTGTTGTTGTTTGATGACATTTGTTAATGTTTTTTCAAGCATTCAATAAAAAAAAATAATTTTAATTAAAGGCCCGTTCACACCAAAAATGACAACCAGCTATAATGACGATAAAGATAGCTTAGCTTAACGCACTGTGCAAAATAGCATACAAACACAGCTATAACAGCAAAGAGGAATACTTTCAGGATGTTTTTCTAGCTGATGAATGATAAAACATTGACAATATAACAATACATTCAAATATAAAAGAGCTGGGGCGACGCAGTGGTGCAGTAGGTAGTGCTGTCGCCTCACAGCAAGAAGGTCGCTGGTTCGAGTTGGGTCAGTTGGCATTTCTGTGTGCATGTTTTCCCTGCTCCGGTTTCCCACAGAGTCCAAAGACATGTGGTACAGGGGAATTGTCCTTAGAGTATGAGTGTGAATGAGTGTGTGTGTGTGAATGTTTCCCAGAGATGGGTTGCGTCTAGAAGGGCATCAGCTGCGTAAAAACGTGCTGGATAAGTTTTCGGTTCATTCCGCTGTGGTGACCCCGGATTAATAAAGGGATTAAGCCGAAAAGAAAATGAATGAATGAATAAAAGAGCTGGGTAATAATAAACAACACAATCTAATTTCCATATGCAAATTGATTTCATTATGTGAATGGGCTTTAACAGCATTCTTAGTATTTCAGCCAACAAACAATGTAGACATAATAATAGTGTTAAGTTTACTATAGCCTATATAGGCTACTTAATGAGTACTGTAAATGTTTGGTCGTAGTTCTCAACCATACATAGTACACAAAAATATTGGGTCAATAAGTTTCTACGCTCACTGGCCACTTTATTAGGTACACCTTACAGGTATCGGATTGGACCCCTTTTGCCTTCAGAACTGCCATAATCCTTCGTGGCATAGATTCAACAAGATACTGGAAATAATCCCTTAGAGATTTTGGTCCATATTGACATGATAGTAACACGCAGTTGCTGCAGATTTGTCGGCTGCACATCCATGATGCTAATCTCCCGTTCCACCACATTCCAAAGGTGCTCAATTGGATTGAGTACGGTGACTGTGGAGGCCATTTGAATACAGTGAACTCATTGTCATGTTCAAGAAACCAGTCTGAGATGATCATCCTGCTGGAATTAGCCATCAGAAGATGGATATACTGTGGTCATAAAGGGATGGACATGGTCAGCAACAGTACTCAGTTAGGCTGTGGCGTTGACACGATGCTTAATTGGTACTGATGGGCCCAAAGTGTGCCAAGAAAATATCCCCCACACCATTACACAACCACCACCA
Organism: Danio aesculapii; assembly: GCF_903798145.1. NCBI lineage: Eukaryota > Metazoa > Chordata > Actinopteri > Cypriniformes > Danionidae > Danio > Danio aesculapii. The sequence goes on along the minus strand of NC_079437.1, from coordinate 912,832 downwards.
GCCTGAATCATTGATACAAGGCAGGACGGATACATGTTTTCATGTTATTGATGCGAAATTGGAATGTCGCAAATCGAGACTCATCAGACCAGGCAATGTTTTTCCAGTCTGCTATTGTTTAATTTTGGTGAGCCTGTGTGAATTGTAGCCTTAGTTTCCTGATCTACGCTGACAGGAGAGGCACCCGGTGTGGTTTTCTGCTGCTGTAGCCCATCTGCCTCAAGGGTGGACGTGTTGTATGTTCAGCGATGCTCTTCTGCAGACCTCGGTTGTAACGAGTGGTTATTTGAGTTACTGTTGCCTTTCTATCAGCTGGAACCAGTCTGCCCATTTTCCTCTGGCATCAACAAGACATTTGCGCCCATAGAACTGCCGCTCACTGGATATTTTCTCTTTTTCAGACCATTCTCTGTAAACCCTAGAGATGGTTGTGCGTGAAAATCCCAGTAGATCAGCAATTTCTGAAATACTCAGACCGGCCCGTCTGGCACCAACAACCGTGCCACGTTCAAAGTCACTTAAATCACCTTTCTTCCCCATTCTGATGCTCAGTTTGAACTGCAGCAGATCATCTTGACCATGTCTACATGCCTAAATGCATTGAGTTGCTGCCATGTGATTGGCTGATTAGAAATTTGCGTTAACAAGCAGTTGTACCTAATAAAGTGGCAGTTGACTGTACCTATACATGGAGTTATTTATGTATTGCATTCCTGTTTGAAACTGTACTGTCCTACAATAAAATACTGTCCAGGTAGCCAGTTCCCTCAAACTTAAAAACGGAGCTATAAATGGTCCAGTGGGTGTTTTGATATTAAACAATCAGAAGTGACTCATGCGAGAAATATTTAAACAGTATGTCAGTGGGAAGCGGGGCATGGAAGTGCTCAAGCAGATTTTCGAGCTGTTTTAATTCAGGTTGTGGATTCTTTGCTCTATTTTTGGGAGATGGATAAGTCGGGGACATCGCCGTCTGCCAAAAACAAGTCTTTGTAAACACTCATTGTTTATCCGCTCAGGCCTCCCTAGACTGCACCTAGAGGAAGAATTTCCTGAGTTTCATTAGTGTGGCGTTGATGTCATGATCGGGGAAAGCTTCTGTTTGCTGATTAGTTTACATGTCACAACCTGCTTGTCTAAAGTCATGTGTATTACACTGGGTATTAAGGTGCATTTTTGTAGATGCAATAAAAAAATGGATGCCGCTTAAACACAGGTGTACATAGAGTGGAAACTAATTTGAGCTTATTTACTTTTGACTGCTTACAGGGACCCGTTTCAGAAAGGAGGTTAAGTGAAAACTCAGAGTATTTTAACCCTGAGATGAGAGAAACTCTGAGGTTTTTGTTTCAAAATGGCAGGTTTGTCAAACTCGAGAAAGCAGAGTAAGTCAAACCTGTTTCTGAAAGAGAGGTTACTTTAACTCAGAGTCAGTTACTGTGGTAACATACTCTGTGAACCTAACCTGGTCAGGAGCAGGTTTTAATCTCTAAACTTAGAGTTTCTGTCAGTCTCCTCCCCTTTTTTATAGACAAAGCGGTATTTCTGGCCTTAGCCTTATGTTTCCACCCACCTCATTTTGGATATGCACATAAAAAACGATTGATGGAAATGGCATGATGCACATAACTTTGAAAATACCAATTAAAAAACATATGCGCATAAATAAGTAGGATAAACTTTTATTCGATGAAAAAGATGCGCATAAACTACAATGGAAACACTTTTACTGAACAAATTCCAGTATGTGCATTAAAAAAAGGTGTGTTATAAGAGATCATGTGATGATGATAATGTGTGTGAATGGATTTTTTAAAAACCATTTAAGGTCAAAATTAATAGTCCCTTTAAGCTAATTTTTTTGGGTAATCTACATAACTATTAGGTTTAGAAATGTGTTGACAAAATATTCTCTCCGTTAAAACAGAAATTGGGAAAAAAATAAACAGGGGTCAAATAATTCTGAAGTCAAAACCTAAAAGATGAACGAACTGCCATGTTTAACTATTACCATCACCTTTTGGACTATTATGAACTTGAAATGACAGAATTATTCTCTAACAGAGGTTACATGTGCTGGTGAAGTTTAAAGACACAGATGACAGGTTTGCACTGACTGTGGGCTGTATGGTGCGTGTTGTTTTTGAACCCAAATAAGGACTAAATGTATGCCGTGTGTAGTTTATCTGTAATTGATAACATATCGGAGACTGTAAGGGCCTGTATGTGTTAATATGTGTTGCATTTATTTATTCATTTTCTATAAGACGATAACACATATTTTTATGTTGCTTTAACATACAAAGTTATACAAAGTTTAACTTAATATTTTTAGTCCATTTGACTAATGTAAGTTGAGATGAGTAGTTTAAAAGTTTATTTGATTCAACAAAAAAAAATTAAGGCACCAAACATTTTTTTTTACAGATGTTAGTATACTTAATGCATGAAGTATACTTAAATTTTTACTTTAGTATACTTTATGCTTAATTACACTATGTGGTGAAATGTGTTTTAACACAATGGGCTCTATTTTAACGATCTTGGCGCAAAGCGCAGGGCGCAAATGCATTAAGGGCGTGTCAGAATCCACTTTTGCCATTTTAAGGATGGAAAAATCCACTTTGCGCCATGGCGCATGGTCTAACAGGGTTGAGCTTATTCTCTTAATGAGTTATAGGTGTGTTTTGAGAATAAACCAGTCAGAGTCTCATCTCCCATTCCCTTTAAGAGCCAGTTGTGCCGCGCCATAGCGCATTTGCTATTTACATGGTGGACTTTGTAAGAGGAAAAACTGAACCCTTCACTAGAGAGAAAATGGTTAAACAGAGCCTCTATACAGGCGAGAATTCAGTTCTAATTTCCAGCAAACGAATAAATTAACAATAATTCGAAAAACTGAGTTATATCCAAACACACATGCTGTGCCCCATATGGTCTAAAACCTGACAGGTGGGCAAAGCTAAGCTTGTTTTTAATAAAACCAATATAAATATGCATATAATGAATAATACTGCTAATAATAATAACCTTATACGAAATCAAATTGTTATGAATAAACTGAAAAAGCCCCCCAAGATGAAGAAGGCATGGAGGCGGTGGTGTTTATATTTATATATTTTAATATTTTAATTATTTTTCATTTGTAAAGATATTTGCGTATTGCTGTACACCCTGTGTGTATTAAGCAATGTTTAAGCGAGGCGCACAAATAATGCACTCTGCGCTGGACAATAGACCAGTTTAGATCTGATCTATTAAACCGACTATTTAAGTTCCTCAAAATAACAATGCGCCAGCAATGCGCCTTAACACACCTTTTTTAGATCAGAACGCCAATGGGCGCACATATGAGCGCAACTGCACTTGCCATTTAAACAGCGTGGTGCAAAACGTCAAAACGACTCTTGCACCAAGCTAAGTCGCGCCTTGCACTGGGTGTATGATAGGGCGCCAGTGTGTCACAAAAGACATCATACTCTTTATACCAGAGCCCCAAAACAGTTCGTTTATACTTCCCTGCATTGCATCTAAATCTGGATTTTGGAGACTGAAATATTAGTTACTCTCCACATGCTTTTCATTTACTTTGCTTTGTAGTTTTATTTATTAGTGATTTAGTCAAAGTAGATAATACTTTAATTAAATATTTCCACTGAACCATTCGTAAGGTTATGTGACTGCTGTCATCTCAATTCACCGCTGACAGGACTAATGCAACACAGCCCACGAGGAAATGCTAAAAATAGTTTAATAAGAGCAATAATTATCATTGTACTGACTAATTGAGCTGCTCTGATAGGAAAGGAAAAGACAATTCATCAATTTGCCTTTTGCTTCATTTATCTTATGATGTGATTTGCAAAAAGGAACTCTGGCGGGTTAAAGCAGTCCTCTGAAGCTGATTGTTGTGGTAATAATATCTCTGATAGACAGGGAAATACCGTCTGTGGCCTGGATCATGGGGTCATGCTGATACTAACAGCAGCAGGGATACCGTAAGTGCTTAATCTCACAGTCACTCTAACTGCAAGTCAAATGGCCTGTAATACAGCTAATGTAAAAATCCATACTAACAGTAAGTTTTCTTAAAGGCGACCAATTATTCGCCTTTATACAAGATGTGAAATAACCATCTTATGTCTCTAGAGTGTGTTTGAAGTTTCAGCTCAAAATACCACACATATAATGTTTTCTAACACTTTGAAACTGAACCTTTTAGGATTTGATTCTCATTGTGGCATTTTGGTGACTGATGCTTTAAATTCAAATGAGATTGTCCTTCTTAAAAGAGGGCGGAGCTACAAATGAATGTGTGTCAGCATGGTGGCTGATTCAAAAACAAGACTAATGTCCTATGCTAATGAGGGAGAGATAGTCATTAATGGGCGGGGCTTTCCCCCTCTGATGACACGCATGAAGGGAGGATGTCAATCGAAGTGTTTATGCAGGCTGTTTTTATCATGCGTGATTATAAAAAAATAAAATTAGTTTTTACCATTAAAATTTGGCTATATTCGCACACTTTTGCCATGTAACTGTGTTTAAACCCCTTATAAAAAGTGATTTTTGCATAATAGGCCCCTTTTACTATATACAGTATTCAATTACCATAAATTGACTTTCCCAAAACTCCCTGCACGACATTTTTATTTTTATTTTTTTTTGTTTAGAGTCCTGTAGTTACTTTTATTAATTTTTTCTCGTCAGTTATGCATAATTATAAATAACACTGTTTAGAACTGGGTAAGTAACTGTACTGTGGTGTTAGTAACTGTACTCTTTACGGAACGGTTTTCAGACCACCGCCGCGATCGGATACTATTCCAAAGTTGGCAACCCAGTGGTGTTACAGACTACCAAAAACCGAAGGACCGACGGAGGTGTGGATGAGGGGGTAGGGGTGAAATTACTGAACTTTTTTGGGAGAAATAACAAAAATGGGAGGGTGGCTGGAGATGAGTCTGAAATCCGGGAGACTCCCGGGAAAATAGGGAGTGTTGGCAGGTATGATTATGATTATACATTATAGTTTTAAGTTACATCTAATTTGTTATTTCACTAATTTAATGTGTGCTTCCATGGTTGTGTTTAGCAGTGAATAGCACTGAATGCGTTATGAAAATGTTGTCTGTGATGAGCACTGGGTCATTACTTTCTCATAAACAAATGCTCATGATTGTGTTTTTGTTAGTGTAACAAAGGTACGATGTGTTTGTACTTCAAAACATTGGAGAATAACACTATAAATCAAACAAACTACTGTACAAAATACTGTAACAAAATACTGTAGATTGCTGTAAAAAAAGCTTATTTTATGGTTTTTATCATATTTTTACGATAATATTCAACCACAGCATTTTTATCGTAAATTTTTACAGTTTTTACAGTTTTTTTCCAGTGTAAGCGAATAGATTTTAGTTTAATACAAGCTAAATTGGTTATTGTGCTAACATGGAAAAGTTCTCAATGACCCTCCTGTTCATAATGTTAATTTTGAAAAACATACATTTATAATTAGAGGGAAAGGTATCATTTGCAAAGGCAGACATAATAGATCATTAATTCTGTTTATTTGTTACTAATTCTATCTTGTTCTGTACCCCAGCACACACACGTGCAACACATTTCTAAACATAATAGTTTTAATAACTCATTTCTAATAACTGAATTATTTTATCTTTCCCATGATGACAGTAAATAATATTTTACTAGTTATTAAGCAAGATACTAGTATTCAGTTTAAAGTGACATTTAACTTCCGTTATTTTACGGTAAATTTCAGTAATTTAACTTTCGTTATTTTATGGTAAATTTCTGTAATTTAATTCCGTTATTTTATGGTAAATTTCAGTAATTTAACTTTCGTTATTTTATGGTACATTTCTGTAATTTAATTCCATTATTTTACGGTAAATTTTTATAATTCAACTTTCGCTATTTTATGATACATTTCTGTAATTTAATTACGTTATTTTAAGGTAAATTTTTTGTAATTTAACTTCCTTTGTTTATGGTACATTTCTGTAATTTAACTTCCGTTATTTTACGGTAAATTTTTATAATTCAACTTTCGTTATTTTATGATACATTTCTGTAATTTAATTACGTTATTTTAAGGTAATTTTTTTGTAATTTAACTTCCTTTATTTATGGTACATTTCTGTAATTTAACTTCCGTTATTTTACGGTAAATTTTTATAATTCAACTTTCGTTATTTTATGATACATTTCTGTAATTTAATTACGTTATTTTAAGGTAATTTTTTTGTAATTTAACTTCCTTTGTTTATGGTACATTTCTGTAATTTAACTTCCGTTATTTTACGGTAAATTTTTATAATTCAACTTTCGTAATTTTATGATACATTTCTGTAATTTAATTACGTTATTTTATGGTAATTTTTTTGTAATTTAACTTCCTTTATTTATGGTACATTTCTGTAATTTAACTTCCGTTATTTTACGGTAAATTTCAGTAATTTAACTTTCGTTATTTTATGGTAAATTTCAGTAATTTAACTTTCGTTATTTTATGGTACATTTCTGTAATTTAACTTCTGTTATTTTACGGTAAATTTTTATAATTCAACTTTCGTTATTTTATGATACATTTCTGTAATTTAATTACGTTATTTTAAGGTAAATTTTTTGTAATTTAACTTCCTTTATTTATGGTACATTTCTGTAATTTAACTTCCGTTATTTTATGGTAAATTTCTGTAATTTAACGGCCGTTATTTTACAGGTTTTTTTGCCATAAAATAACAGAATTTTTAAAAAATTTCAAAATTTAATTCTGTTATTTTAAAGTAAATTTTTTGTAATTTAACTCACGTTATTTCACGGTAAATTTCGGTTATTTAACTTCCTTTATTTTACGGTACATTTCTGTAATTTAACTTCCGTTATTTTATGGTAAATTTCAGTAATTTAACTTTCGTTATTTTATGGTAAATTTCAGTAATTTAACTTTCGTTATTTTATGGTACATTTCTGTAATTTAACTTCCGTTATTTTATGGTAAATTTCTGTAATTTAACTTCCGTTATTTTACGGTAAATTTCAGTAATTTAACTTTCGTTATTTTATGGTAAATTTCAGTAATTTAACTTTCGTTATTTTATGGTACATTTCTGTAATTTAACTTCCGTTATTTTACGGTAAATTTTTATAATTCAACTTTCGTTATTTTATGATACATTTCTGTAATTTAATTACGTTATTTTAAGGTAAATTTTTGTAATTTAACTTCCTTTATTTATGGTACATTTCTGTAATTTAACTTCCGTTATTTTATGGTCAATTTCTGTAATTTAACGGCCATTATTTTACGTTTTTTTTTGCCATAAAATAATAGAATTTAAAAAAAATTTAAAAATTTAATTCTGTTATTTTAAAGTAAATTTTTTGTAATTTAACTCACGTTATTTCACTGTAAATTTCGGTTATTTATCTTCCTTTATTTTACGGTACATTTCTGTAATTTAACTTCCGTTATTTTACGGTAAATTTCAGTAATTTAACTTTCGATATTTTATGGTACATTTCTGTAATTTAATTCCATTATTTTACGGTACATATTTATAATTCAACTTTCGTTATTTTATGATACATTTCTGCAATTTAATTACGTTATTTTATGGTAATTTTTTTGTAATTTAATTTCCTTTATTTATGGTACATTTCTGTAATTTAACTTTCATTATTTTATGGTAAATTTCTGTAATTTAATGGCCGTTATTTTACGGGGGTTTTTGCCACCCCAGCTGCTGGTAAAAAAAACAAAAATACATAAAATAACAGAATTTTTTTATTAAAAGCAAAGTCATTATTCAGTTCAATTCATCTTTATTTCTATAGCGCTTTTACAATGTAGATTATGTCAAAGCAGCTTCACATAGAAGATTATAATAAATTGAAAAGTGTTTAAACAACAGTGGTTAGTTCTTTAGCCAATCGAGTAAAAATTTGATCTTAAGGAGGCTAATAATATTGACCTAAGTTTGACTAAGTGTTTTTTTAATGTTTTTATTATTAGTTTTTTTTTTATTCCAGACTAACCGAAAGAAACAAGACTTTCTGAAGAAGAGAAGTATAATAGGAAATAACGTAAAACAAAATCCTTGCTCTGTTAAACACCACTTGGGAAATATTTGAAAAATAATTTAAATAAACGCACATGTACTGTGGAGTACACTGTAAAAAATATAACAAAAAGTCAAGACAACAAATATTATTTATGTTGCTTTAAGTTATTTTAATACATTAATCAGCTTAATCAACTACATTTTTTAAGTTATACAAAGTTTAACGTAGCATTATTAGTCCAGTTGATTGATGCAAGTTGAGATGACTAGAACAGTTCATTAGATTCAACAAAAAGGTATTAAAGGCAGCAAGAATTTTTTACAGTGTACACTTGAAGTCAAAATTATTAGCCTTCCTGAATGATTAGCCCTCCTGTATATTTCCCCCACATTTTTCTAACACATTTCTAAACATAATAGTTTTAATAACTCATTTATTTTATCTTTGTCATGATGACGGTACATAATATTTTACTAGATAGTTTTCAAGACACTTCTATACAGCTTAAAGTGACATTTAAATGCTTAACTATAGGCTAATTAGGCAAGTCATTGTATAACTGTGGTTTGTTCTGTAGACAATAGAAAAATATTGCTCATAGGGGCTAATAATATTGACCTTATAATGGTTAAAAAAAAATTAAAACTGCTTTTATTCTAGCCGAAATAAAACAAATAAGACTTCATCCAGAAGAAAAAATATTATCAGACATACTGTGAAAATTTCCTTGCTCTGTTAAACATCATTTGGGAAATATTTGAAAAATAAAAAATAAATTCAAAGTAGCACTAACAATTCAGACTTTCACTGTGTTCTTCTCTATAGAGTGGTGCACCTTTGATTCCCGCTGATCTGCCAGTGTGTAATGCTGTGATCCAGTAACCCGACGGAGACCCTTCTGTGCCACTGACCTTTAAAATCTGTCCATTCAGAGCTTTATCAAACGCAGAAAGTGTCAAAGCATCCAGCCACCGGTCTTCAGGAACACCAGAGCCACAAAAAAAACAACACAAAAACACTGTCAGGAGTATTTACACAGCAAACAGACAGAAGCAAAACTGGGCTAACGTTAGCATTAACGTCAAAAAACCCCACACAAATGAATACACGCTTAGATGCGGAGGCTTCCTGTCCTGAATTTATGCTTTCATGCTGTTTTTGTGCTGAGCATTACTGTAATCCTAAAAGAAAGAGTCATCAGATCTGCTTTTGGCTTATTGCACAGAACAAGATATATAGAGACACAAGAGAATAAGTAGGCATATTTTATAGTATACTGTAAAATATCAGTTTCTGTATTTTGCAATGTTTTCCTTTTGATTATTGGTTGTGAATTGCAATATAGCAGCTTGACCTCTGCTTTGTCGACTTTTTTAATGTTGAAAATTCAACTCTACAGTTTAACTAAGTGACTTTTATTGACATTTTTAATAATATAATGTATAAAAAGTAATATATAGGTAAATAAGTCTGTTCAGCAGAGACGCCCAAACTAGGGCCCGCGGGCCAAAACTGGCCCATGGTAACCTTTGATTTGACCCACCATCCTATCTGAGAAGAGAGGGACAATTTTTCAATTAAATGGAGTAAATTAATCAGATTTTGTTTGAATGTGCATACTTTTACCCGACAATGCAAAGAATTTGATGAGCAATTCAAGTCGAAGGCAGATTCTGCTTGACTAGAGTGTTCAACATTGAACTCCACTGTGTTATAAATGTGATTATGTTTCTATTGCAATAAGTCATCATTTAAAAAGTGATACAGCATTAGATAAAACTATTTAAAGTGATGTTTTCTTTTTATTTTGAAATATTATGAAAAGTTTGGAAACTACCCGTGGCAACTTTAACTAAATATGGGTTGGTATATTTACCCTCGCCCCACGGCTTTCAATGATATTTGGTTTTTGGCTCTTCATACGAAAAAGTTTGAGCACCCCTGCTGTAAAATAACAGAAAATGCACTGGCAGGTTTTGTAGCGTAATATACAACACGAACCCAGACTATATATCACTTTAAACTATTAAAAATGTTCATAAAAGTCTTTTTTTTTCAAACTTTTCAAGGTTAAAAGGTGTTGGAAGAAGGATCAAAACCACATCAATCATGAATAAACTGGGTAAAATATAAACATGAATCACAAAATACAAAAACAAAAAAAGCTAATTTACGGATATTTTAGTGTAATTAAAGTAGGAATTAAAAATCTAAATTAAATTATTTATTATAACTGACACTTTTAAAAAATGCAGGGTTTTGTAACCAATTGGGGGTCAAAATAGACAAACCAAACATTGGATTAATCTTTCAATTCAAATTAAATGACACTTGACTTGGGTTTGTCCATAAAACCATAAAAAATGCTGGGTTAAGTATATACAAACCAAACAGTTGGGTTAAAAAGCATAAAACTGAATTTTAAAAAAATTATGAGGCGGGAAGGGGGCTCAGTGGTTAGCACTGTTGCCTCACAGCAAGAAGGTCAGTTGGCATTTCTGTGTGGAGTTTGCTTGTTCTCCTTGTGTTGATTTCCTCTGGGTGCTCAGGTTTCCCCAGTCCAAACACATCAGCTATAGATGAATTGGATGAGCTAAATTGTCCGCAGTGTATACTTATGATGTGAGAGTGTAAGGGTGTTTCACGGTAATGGCTTGCGGCTGGAAGGGCATCCGCTGTATAAAACAAATGCCGAAATAGTTGGCGGTTCATTCTGCTGTGGCGACCCCTGATAAATAAGGGACTAAGCCGAAGGAAAATGAATGAATGAATAAAAAAAGTTATCCAACATTGGGTTTGTACATATTTGACTCAACATTTGGTTGTGACAACCCAGCTTTGAACAGCTTTGAAGTGAACTGTCATAATTTACAATTGCATGCAAATGTCAACCTTGTCAATCAAAATAGCGAAACCCTTTCTGCTGTAAAATGGTCAAAAATATATCCGTTAGCATTTTCTGACTATTTTATTTGATTTACCAAAGTCATCTGTCACATCCATCATGAAGCTTTTTTTTTTTTACCAACCCAGGCTCATTCTCATTACTTACCCCATTTTGAGATCTCAAATTTCTCTTGCGAGTGCCATTTGCATCTGTTCTTCTCATATACTTCCACTAGAGGCCGCTGTCGACTGACTAACTGACCAATCCCACTACCCCCCTTCTTCCCTAAACCCAACCGACAGTATTTTCAAAAGCACAGATTGACCAGCCCACCCCTTTCCCTAAACCCAACCGACAGTGTTTTTAAAAGCACAGATTGACCAGCCCACCCCTTTCCCTAAACCCAACCGACAGTATTTTCAAAAGCACAGATTGACCAGCCCACCCCTTTCCCTAAACCCAACCGACAGTGTTTTTAAAAGCAATCCAGAAAAAGAAAAGCCCTCGCCTGATTTTTACCACATTTTCAGATTTGACCACGTTCTCACCCTGTCATTTACTTGTTTATTTTATTTTTTGGTTTCTGTCTTTGTCTAACCTGCTTTCTGGAACTGTTCTTCGCTTGACTCGAACACCATCATCACAGTCAATTCCTCTCTGCGTCTCAAGTCCATCGACATACATGGCGAGCTAATTGGACAAACTGGTAACAGCGAAAAGCCATCCACACAGAGGTGAGCAGTCATCTGGTAAGCATGAAAAGGAAAGGTGTCATACCGCCCGTATCATTCGTTTTAAAGACGAAATGCAGCCCTCTGGCTACATAATTCATGATCTCCAGAAACGTATATAGGGCTACGTTTTCATAATGAGCCTGTGCTGTTTTTTACTTATAAATGCAAAAAAATGTCAAATAAAATAATAATAATAATAATATAATAATAATAACAATATTAATAATACATTTTGGTTCTATAGTAAGTCAACTCGTATCCTTTTGAGTAATACGGAATATAAGGAAGTAACCTTATGTTGTGCGGTTTCATTCACAGAATTTCTACAAAGTATGTGGTATAAATATCCTGTAAACTTGCAAACTTTTTTGGTCATCCATAACGCATGTTTATTTCCCTCATTTAAACTATAAAATATGTTTACAGACGGATATTTTTCTGATCCCATGACTCTGTGACTAGTAATTTGGAATATAAACAGATGTGTCAATATACTGTTAAAATATCCATTGTCTGTGAATTCACATTTCAAGTTTTTACAGCAAATGTCACATCCTTAATGCTGTTAATAGGAAAACAAGCAAAATGTTCTTGACACACAGATGATTTAATCCAGAAATTAGTCAGGTCTAGTGCATTTATGAGGCTCGGTAACCACACAAACAGCTTTTTATGGCTCGAAAAGGAAATTAAACATGCCATCAGATTGTGTTTTAGGGAATAAAGCCTTTAATGTGAAAACTCTGCCTAGAGGACACACACACACTTATCCACTGCATATCAGCTCTGTCAAACTGCAAACCCCCCCCCCATTCATTCATTTTCTTTTCGGCTTAGTCCCTTTATTAATCTGAAGTCGCCACAGCGGAATGAACCGCCAACTTATCCAGCGTATGTTTTATGCAGCGGATGCCCTTCCAGCTGCAACCCATCTATGGGAAACATCCATACACATTCATTCACACTCATACACTACGGACAATTTAGCCTACCCAATTTACCCGTACCGCATGTCTTTGGACTGTGGGGGAAACCGGAGCACCCGGAGGAAACCCACGCAAACACAGGGAGAACATGCAAACTCCACACAGAAACGCCTGCCTGATTGCCATTTACATGAAATTGCTCCGAACCAAAAATAATTCTGCAAAACTCACTTCTACGAGACCTTGCTTTCTTCTACCAAATGTAAAAGCACTGAAAGCACATCCGGCCAGCGCAGGTGTTGTCCAGCTGTGTCCAGGTGACTGTCTGTCTATTATAATCCACACACAGAGCTTCCTAGAAAACACATACTGTTAATAAGAGCCAAAAACAGCCCTCGCGGCTCAATGGAGAAGCTGACAAATGACCCACAATGCACCTGTGAGGCCGTCTGACATCTGCTCTACACTGTTAAACATTTTATTGTTTTTTGCAGTAATTTTTGTTACTGCAACTGTAAATGTTTTTTTACAGTAGCAAAATCCCTACCACACTTTCATTTTACGGTAAAATAGCCTCACCGCAACTTCTTTTTAATGGCAAAATGCTCTTTACCACATTCTGATTTTACAGTATGACAATTGTTTACAGCAATTTACCACAACTGCCCCTTTACAGTAACTTGCCTGTTTATAGTAGCGGGGCCCTACCGCAATTTCATTTTACAGTAAAATTGCCGTACCACAATTTCTTTTTATGGTAAAATGCCCTTTACACAATATTAATTTAACAGTATAACCATTTTTACAGTTATTTACCACAACTGACCCTTTACAGTAACTTACCTGTAAGTGTGTTTTACAGTACCAGGGCCCTACCGCAATATCATTTTACAGTAAAATAGCCTTACCGCAACTCTTTATATGGTAAAATGCTCTTCACCACATTTTAATTTTACAATTTGACCATTTTTACAGTACTTTACACTAGCAGTACACAACCTTTATTTTTACTACTGAATTTTATCTATTCCAAACAAGTAAATTTTCCTCTAATTTTGATCTTCAGCTACGGGTTGCAGTACTTGATTACTTTGATTACAGTAGAATACTGCAAAAATTCCTGTATAATGTAAAAAATGTAGTAAGTTACTGTAAAAGTTTTAAAATGACCCACAATGCGGTGCATATTACAGTAGTGAACTGTAAAGAATGTATATGGTATTTTATAGGGTATTTTTGCAGTAAATACCTGTAAAATTGCATCAAAGTTTAACAGTGAACAAACATCACTACCATCAACCCAGGCTCATTTGAGATATGTGCTCAGGGATACATTTTTGAGAACCCAGAAATAGGTAACCTGGGCTATGTCATTGTGTAGTTTTGTTTTCATAAATCCACTAGAAGGCGCCATATACATTTTTGACAATCTGAAATACATTACTGGGGCACATTTTCTCATACGTGCCATTTCTCCTAAATCCATTAATGCCCCGTAGCGTTTGTTTTACACACAAAATACAGACATAAGTACCGCCGAGCACATATTTCTCGATTCTCAAAAATGTATACCTGGGCACATTTTCCCAGTGGACCTGTGTTTCAAACAGTGTTTCAAAAATTAACTCAAAAAGTACTTAATTACTAATTACATGATCAAATTTGTATTTAAATTACTTTTGTAATTACTTTGAAAAGTAATTTAATTAATAAAGTAACTTAATTTACTAGACCCAATACTACTTAAAAATCCCTATAAATCTCAATGCAATAAAAATTTTACTCAGAATTTGGGCCTTTTAACTAAAAAAAAGTTTAAACTTTTTGTAAAAAGTTAAACTACATTGGAAATGACACCAGAGTTCATACACTGGGCTTTCTATATGACTATATGGATGTTGGATTATTGTTTTTACTTACATTTAAATAACACTTAACTAAACAGTAGGGTTTGTCGATATATGACCTTAGTTGACATTGGCTAATTTCTCACCCAGTTCATTGCTTCATAAGCATGTACAATTGTCTTAAATGTAAGCTTTTTTAGATGAAAATCTTATTATGCAAAATATTTAAGTGCAAGGAGAAGGGAAAAAGAGATGAAACAATGGAAATGTAAAGAAAGAAAATAAAGGGAAGCAAGTGGCAATAAAATAGAAATAGCAGAACTAAAATAAAAACAACAAAAGCCAAAATAAACCAAAATAATGACATGAAAAGCAACATTAAAAGAACAAAAGCAAACATGAATCCAATAAAACCTTGTAAAAAGGTATAAAAAATTAAATAGTGGAAAAAAAGCAAATGAAGACACCAGAATACAAAATAAATGAATAAAAAATATTAATTGAAAATATCTAAAAGACTGCAAAGAACGGATATTAAATGTGATCAAAACTGAGGCAGAATAATAATAATAATAATAATAATAATAATAATAATAATAATAATAATAATAATAAATTAAGGTGGTTCATTCCGCTGTGGCCACCCAAGATTAATAAAGGGACTGAGCTGAAAAGAAAAGGAATGAATGAATAAATTAAATAATACAAGTTAAACTGGAAAAGGAAACAAAAAAAAGATGTATTAATACTTGTGCAATGTTTAAATGTACTACCCTTTTGTTATGTTTAGAATGAAAACATCCACTGAATTAGTTTAATAATTAAATTAGTTTAACAATTAAATCAGATTAATATTTTTTCTGCATAAATCTATTAACCTCAGTCCTTATCAAAACTACTAAATTGTTTAGAAAATTTGTGGATTTTAACTCTTTAATTGCCAAATTCATT
>NC_079437.1:702396-892396 GCF_903798145.1 Danio aesculapii | reverse complement strand
AAATTAATTATTTGTAGCCTACCGTTTCAACTACCGGACCGGCATGGTCTTTATTTTACCCAAAACCAAATCATAAATAAATAAACATAAGTTACACACAAATTAACACCTGTCAATCACTTTTTCCGCGGGACTCTGGCATGAATAGGCAGAGTGATCTGTGTCGTTATAATGACGTCGACAAACTTGGTTGGTAAAAAAGGTGCACAACCAACAGGAACCAACCAGCAGTATCTGAGGTTTTCACTAAATTTAATAAGTGCAAGCGTGAAAGCGAAAGACTAAAGCAGTGTACTGACGCTGTGACACGTTACCTGATAGATTCAAAAGACAAGATAGAGACAAGATTAATTAAATATCACGTTTAACAACTATAGTGAGACGCGATCCAGCGGTACATCCTTGATCAACAGTCCGATGTGCACTGCTCAAAGCATCCGCTGAGCTGGAGCTCAGACGAGCGCATGACAGTGTGTGTGTCTGTGTCTGGTCACGTGATGTGCGTTTTCAGCAAGTGATACTCATATAGTTTGGAAGGAGGGCTTTTCAGAAATGCTAGGTGAAATACCAGTGTGGGCGTGGGTGTATTAGTGTAACCGGGTCTAAGTGTTTATTTTTCGCAAGCGTGTTTGCGAAGGGTTAATTTGACGTCTATCGACCTAACACTAACCAGAACTGCTAAAATGCTAACTCGCTTCCTGGTTTTTGCATACAAATTGACGTACAGTTCCTCCGCTCTATACACACAAAGTTGCCTAAATGGTTAGTTCACCCAAACATGAAGTCCTGTCATCATTTACTTATTTCGCTTTTGTTTTTCAAACCTGTTTGAGTTTCTTTCATCTGTTGAGCACAAATTAAGTTATACTAAAGAATGCTGGGGAAAAAACCCAATGACGTCTGTAGTATGTATGCTTTTTATTTTTAATTAAAGAGTATTATATAATATTTCACAACAAAAATATAGATGGCAGGTAAGTATAAACAAAATATAAATATACATATGTGGTGATTAAATAAATTATTATTATTTATCTTCACATATTTTTAAAAGTGTGTATAGGGCTTTCTGTTTAGCGAGTCTCTGTTAACATACAAACATATGTCAGTTAACAAAACCATTCAATTTGGTCTCTTATTTGTAAATTTACATATAAGAGTGTAAAATGTTGTTGTCAATATGAATAAATTAATTAAATACATTTTAAAAATCATCTTGAAGTAGTATGTTTTGTTATACGGATGTCAATGGCTGCTTTTCCCACAGCATTTGCAATTTGTTAAAATAAACAATTCCAATATAACAAGAAGCTAATTGTTCAGAGATATTAA
Organism: Danio aesculapii; assembly: GCF_903798145.1. NCBI lineage: Eukaryota > Metazoa > Chordata > Actinopteri > Cypriniformes > Danionidae > Danio > Danio aesculapii. The sequence goes on along the minus strand of NC_079437.1, from coordinate 891,064 downwards.
CGAAAATAAATAAATAAATAAACAAGTATTCGACAACAGACCCAAAGCAATTGAGAAAACTGTACTTGTAAATTAAATATAGCCTAGTCTGTTCTGGAAAAACACAATAGAAACTCTCTCACACACACACACATTCTCTGCTCGAGAGCGCCTCCATGAGGGAAACTGAGGACCTGCAGCATTCCCTCACACACACTTCACCTCAACACACAGAAACATTTCATCTCAACACACACTTCTCCACCTGCAGAATGCGAAAACCAGCAGACCCGCGCCAGGTTAGCCGATGCTAACCTGAGTCTCTTTCATAATAAACGGCTAATCTGCGCTGGGCCAGTTCTGACCAGCCGAATTCCTGTGAATTACTCGCTCCAAACACAAAAGAGATTGTTGTTCAGCTTTGTGATTTCAAAACGCGGATCACAAGGGATCAATCAGCGAGCTCAGTGTTTAAAATAGCCGATAAACAGTGGAGGGACTGTCGAGGTTATGATTGTCGACCGTGTGTTGTTGTTGCTAAAGCAGAACTCAGCGGCACGTATCATACACCATAATCTACAGTTATTACCTATGGTTATTACTCTCGGGATTTTCACGGGCAATTATTCACTAGCGCTTTCTCGGTAAATCATTGTCATGACATTTTGATTTGTGGAAAGGCTGTTTTCTTATGGAGGAGGTCAAAAATAAAAACGCATGTAGAGCCTTTTATAGCCTGGATTAAATCAAATTCACAAAAGTTTTTATATTAACAAAAGTCTGTCAAATACCTTTTGTGAAAATAAAATAATAAAACATGACTTGTTTCAAGTATAAAATGCTAATTTAGTGTAGGCTATAGTGTGTATGTATACAGTACTTTTTTATATTATTATAGTAAAAGTTGTAAATTATAGTAAAAGTTGTGACAGTAAAAAAAGAAAGTAGCCTAGTGATTTCCAAATGTACATGTATTTCAGTGCAGACATTATAAACACAAAATATTTCATGTTTTGTCTGGTCAACTTCATTTCATTTGTGAATATACATCCTTTCCTGTCATTCAGACCTGCAACACTTTCCAAAAATGTTGTGACAGGAGCAATTGAGGGCTAGTAATCAGGTAAATTGGTTAAATAATGATTCGATTTGAAACAGGTGATGTCAACATTGTAATTATGATTTGGTACACAAGCAGCATCCAAGAAAAGTCTAGTCCTTTAGGAGCAAAAGGAGAAAATTATTGAAATGTTTAAAAACAATGTTCCTCAAAGGAAGCTAGGAAGCCATTTGGATATTTCACCTTCAACAGTGCATAACATCATTAAAAGATTGAAGGAATCTGGAGGAATTTCAGTGCGTAAAGGATAAGGGTGCAAGCCTAAGCTGAACAACTGAGTTCTCCGATCCCTCTGGCGGCACTGCATCAAGAATAGTCTATAAGCGATATCACCACATGGACTCAGGACTACAACCACAAATGCCAAATAAATCTGTACTGTGCCAAAATCGCCCTATGTTAACAGTGTCCAGAAGCATCATCGACTTCTCTGGGCTCAGAGGCATTTGGGATGGAGCATCACACAATGGAAATATGCACTTGTTTTCAGATGAATCAGTTTCAGGTATTTTTTTGGGAGAAATGGATGCCGTGTGCTCTGGACCAAAAAGGAAAAGGATCCAGACTTTTAGTCTAAAAGCTGATGTTTTTCAGTATATATTAAATTACTGAAAGAGCTGCAGTTTGTTTTGTATTTTTATAGATATATTATGTTTTAAAAGCAACTTCAAAAGTAAAGTAATTAGTAATCTCATTACTTTTTACATGAAGTAATACTAATCTAGTTACTTTTTACAACTGTAATCTGTTTACTACTGTAATCTACCCAACACTGTATATTTATATACACTACCGGTCAAAAGTTTGGGGTCAGTTTTTTCTTCTTTTTTTTTCATGTTTATTTAAAGAAAATTATTCTGTTAATCAAGGCAGCATTTATTAAATGTAAAAAAATCTTATAATGTTAAATATTTATTCAAATTTTGAATTATTGCTTTCTTATTGTATGTTGTTTCAAATGAAATTATTACTCTAGTCATTATTGCTGTTATTACTATTACCATTAACAACAACAACAATAATAATTATATTAATAATAATGATAATAACAATAATTAATATTAGAGTGATTTCTGAAGGATCCTGTGACTCTGAAGGCTGAAATATTGAAGCTGAAAATTCACCTTTAAAATAGCTGGATTAAATGATTAAATTAAATGATAAACTACTTTTGAACAGTTAGTTTTTATAGCGCAATAACATTTTTACTGTATTTGTGATTAAATAAATGCAGCCTTGGTGAGCAGGAGAAGCTTATTATAGACAGTTAAACATCCTGCTGACCTCAAACTTTTGACCAGTAGTGTATATATATATATATATATATATTTTAACTTATGTACATTTCTATGTATTTATGTGTTATATCATCTTGCATCAAATATATAATATTTATCTATCAATTATTTTGATTTCTATTTCTATTTTGTATTTTTCTGTTTGTTGTATGTTGTTAATGTTTTCTAACTCTTTTTTTGTCCACATTTTGTTCAATAATTGTTTTATTTCAATGTAATTTGCATTGATTTAAGTTATTTGATTGTAATTTTTGTTGTGTGATTTACTCAGTTAATATATGTGGTCAGCCACATAAGGGCCACATAAGGGCGTAACAGATCTTAGCCTTACTGATCTTGAATACAAGGCCCATATCTTGACCACATAAAAATGTATTACTTGGCTCAAGCTTAGTGGAGTTGTGGCACTACTTTGGTTCAGTTCTGGCTAAAAAAGACGTGTGCCAGTTCTGGGCTGGGGAACACTAACTGATCTGGGTCCCATCTTAGCTGTTGATATGGGCCAGATCTGGGCCAAAGGAAATTTGTTGACTGGGCAGGGTGTGTCATGGTATGGGGTCAGTGGCACCATTAATGCTGAAAAGTACATAGAGATTTTGATGCACGATATGCTGACATCTTCCAGGATATTTCAACAAGACAAGGCAAAACCACATTCTACACACATTACAAAGTTCTGACTGCAGAGAAAGAGAATACAGGTACTTGAATGGCCTGCCAGCAGTCCCGACCTGTCTCCAATAGAGAGTATGTGGTGGATTTTGAAGTGCAAAAAGCAGCAACAAAACCCCGTACTGTTGCCCACCTTAAGACTTGTTTGCAGGAAGAATGAGACAAAATTACACCTGAAACACTTCATCACTTGGTGTCTTCAGTCCCTAAATGTCTTTTAAGTGTTGTGAAAAGCAATGGCAACATTACAAAGTAGTAAATGCTTTACTGTTCCAACTTATTTTTTTCCAGACCGTGGTACACTGGACCAGCTCTATACCCTCACCAGGGTGCTCGAGGGTTCGTGGGAGTATGCCCAACCAGTCCACATGTGTTTTGTGGACTTGGAGAAGGCATTCGAGCATGTCCCTTGTGGCAATCTGTGGAGGGTGCTCGGGGATTATTGGGTCAGAGGCGCTTTGTTAAGGGTTGTCTCGTCCCTGTATGAACAGAGTAGGAGTCTGGTTCGCCTAGCCGGCAATAAGTCAGACTTGTTTCCAGTGCATGTTGGACTCCAGCAGGGCTGCCCCTTGTCACCAATTCTGTTCATAATTTTTATGGACAGAATTTTAAGGCGCAGCCTTGGGCTGGAGGGGGTCCGGTTCGGGGACCACAGGATTTCATCTCTGTTATTCGCAGACGATGTTGTTCTATTGGCTTCATCGAACATGGACCTTCAGCATGCACTGGGGCGGGATGAGAATCAGCACCTCCAAGTCCGAGGCCATGGTGCTCCACCGGAAAAAGGTGGTTTGCCATCTCCAGGTTGGAGGAAAGTCCTTACCCCAGGTGGAGGAGTTTAAGTATCTTGGGGTTTTGTTCACGAGTGAGGGAAAGATGGAACGTGAGACTGACAGGCAGATTGGTACAGCGGCAGCAGTAATGCGGTCAATGTACCGGTTCATTGTGGTAAAAAAGGAGCTGAGCCAAAAGGCAAAGCTCTCGATTTACCAGTCAATCTACGTTCCTACTCTCACCTATGGTCATGAGCTTGGGGTCATGACCAAAAGGACAAGATCTCAGATACAAGTGGCCGAAATGAGTTTCCTTCGATAGGTGGCAGGGCGCACCCTTATGGATAGGGTGAGGAGCTCTGACATCTGGGAGGAGCTCGGAGTAGAGCCACTGCTCCTCCACATCGAGAGAAGTCAGCTGTGGTGGCTCGGGCATCTGTTTCAGATGCCTCCTGGACGCCTACCTAGGGACGTGTTCCAGGCATGTCCCACCGGGAGGAGACCTCGGGAAAGACCCAGGACACTCTGGAGGGACTATGTCTCTCGGCTGGCCTGGAAACGCCTTGGGATCCCCCCGGAGAAACTGGAGGAAGTGTCTGGGGAGAGGGAAGTCTGGGGTTCTCTCCTAAGACTGCTGCCCCCGCAACCTGGCCCCGGAAAAGGGGTAGAAAATGAATGAATGAATGAGGAACACATTAAATAATGTGTGTTCATATTGTCGCAATGAAATACTAGTCAAAGTAAATTTAGAAATACCTACTTTCTTTTTTTATTTGCGTTTTCCGTACTGTCTTAATTTTTTATGATTTGGGGGTGTAAAGCATAAGTGCTCCAGGGTCACATATAACTTTGTCTACAGAGTTCCACAAACAGAAATATGTTATATATGATGATAACTAAATTTAGTGACCTAGAAAACCAAAAATAAACATGCATTATCACAATTCTATTTCCAAAAAGCCAAAAATACCATGGAAATCTCACATGTCCTTGACAGGTAAATTGTGAAATAAGTGTACTGACCTGGAAATACAGCGAAAATGGCACGTGTCCAAAAACACCAACAAAACCACAGTATCATATGACAGCATGTGGATTAAAAACTTTCTCCAAAAGTTGTCCTAAAAGCAATAGTATTAATATGTATTAATTTAATAAACTATTATTAAATAAAAACATTTATAATCCACTTCAAATGTTGCTACTGTATTTTTTGCGACTATATAACAGCATTGCTATTCATATTTGCAAGCAAAAAGAGTATTAAAATGTCTGCTAACTACATATATAACTGATTTCATGTAAAAAAAAAAACATTAATAATGAAGAGTGCAATAAAATCTAACAGAAACAAAACATGGTAACATGGTATTGTATAAATGTCAATGTAAATATATGTGGCTAAATTTAGTGACCTAGAATGCTGAAGTGGTTTGGCCGAGTAGCCTATAGGAGCTTGTTAGCATAAGAGCGGTGCGCTAATCAGATTGGACTGATCCTTCATTGACCTCTGTGTGTCAGGGGTCAGAAACAGGACTGTGGGTGAGCAGAGGATCAGGATTAAACACACCAAAAAATAGCTCTTAAAGACCAGCGGATCATCTGCAGTTTCAGAACTGGCTAGCAGCAAATATGCTATATTTGGTCACAGAACACAGCAGTGGGATTTCAGAAGCAAAAACAAGTCAGGTCATATTCATTTAGAGTGCATATCGTGATACACTATGGTTTTTAAATAGGAATTAACCGATACATCGGTTTGGTCATATTGATATCGGCTGATAAATGCTATTTTTAATATTATCGTTATCAATCTTATATTTAAATTAGGTTGATTGTGCATTTAAAAAAAGAGTTTGGTTAATTGTCAATTTATTTATGCATTTTTTTTTGTCAGGCAGTAGATTATATTTATATAAAAGAAAGTTGAACATACAATTAAATAGTTAATTAATAAAGTTCAGAAATCAGTTCAGGTTTTAAATTAAAAACATTTCTTCACTGAATGTGTTTGCCTTTGTTTATTGAAATTATGCATAATAATTTGAAACATTTATATTTATTGACTTGTATATCTGTCTCCAAATCTAAAGAGATATCGGTTATCGGTGCATCCCTAGTTTTAGAGCATAATTACAAACATTTTTGATGTTATTGTTAATATCTTCATGGCTTACTGAGCAGATTACAGACATTTTAAGTAAAAAAAGTTGTTTATTGAAGTAAAAACACAGTTGTATTACCATGGTATAGTCGCAACTGAAATTTCTTTAAATTTTGAAATTCACCATTCACCATTTTTATTATTCTGATTTCGTAGTCGGATTCAATTTTCAACTGTGTACTTTGTGGAATTTTTTTGCAAATGTAGAAGGTTTCAGGATTGAACTAAATTCAGCAGCAAATCCACAATATTTATTGACAGGCAGTTTTTATTTATAAAAAAACAAGTTGGCTATAGAAATAAATAGCTAACTAATAAATTTCTTCTTTTCAGCAATTAAGGCTTTACAATAAAAAAATTAAATAAATAAACAGTTGTCCACTGAATGTGTTTGCAATAATGCAGATACTTTAAAATAAATTGTAATCATCAGCCTATATATCAGTTTCCAAATCTAAAGAGTTATCGGTTATCGTTTTATTGAATCCATCAGAGTCCACTGTGTATGTTTTTTGAGATTTCAAATTTCTCTCGAGAGTGCCATTCACGCCTGCTTTTCTTGCATGAATCCACCAGAGGCCACGGTCGACTGACTGACTGACTCACCCACCCTCCTCCTTCCCTAAACCCAACCAATAGTGTTCTTAAAAGCACCAAATGACCCGCCCACTCATTTCCCTAAACACAATCGATAGTGTTTTCAAAAACAGACTGACCCTCCCACCACCTTCCCTAAACCCAACTGGTAGTGTTTTCAGAAGCACCGATTGACCCGCCCACCCCCCCTACTAAACCCAACCGATATTGTTATCAAAAGCACTGATTGACCCGCCCACCACCTTCCCTAAACCCAACCGATATTGTTTTCAAAAGGACTGATTGACCCGCCCACCCCCTTCCCTAAACCCAACTGATAGTGTTTTCAAAAGCACTGACTGACCCACCCACCCCCTTCCGTAAACCCAACCGATAGTGTTTTAAAAGCACCGATTGACCCACACACCTCCTTCCCTAAACCCAACTGATAGTGTTTTTAAAAGCACCAATTGACCCGCCCACCCCCTTCCCTAAATCCAACCGATAGTGTTTTCAAAAGCATTGATAGTCCCGCCCACCCCCTTCCCTAAACCCAACCGATAGTATTTTAAAAGCACCAATTGACCCACACACCTCCTTCCCTAAACCCAACCAATAGTGTTTTTAAAAGCACCAATTGACCCGCCCACCCTCTTCCCTAAACCCAACCGATAGTGTTTTAAAAGCACCAATTGACCCGCCCACTGCCTTCCCTAAATTCAACCAATAGTGTTTTAAGAAGTACTGATTGACCAACCCACCACCTTCCCTAAACCCAACCGATAGTGTTTTCAAAAGCACCGATTGACCCACCCACCTATTCCCTAAACCCAACCAATAGTGTTTTCAAAAGCACCAATTGACCCACCCACCACCTTCTGTAAACCCAACCGATAGTGTTTTTAAAAGCAGCAGACTCGAACCCCATTGTTGTGGTCAACTCCTCTCTACGTCTCAAGTCTGCTGATGTACATGGCGAGCTACTAGGCAAACTGGTAACGACGGGAAAGCATTCCACATTGAGGTAAGCGGTCAGCTGTTAAACGAGAAAAGGAACGGCATCCTGTGGTGTTTGTTTCAAAGACGAAATGCAGTCATACATACTTCTGGTTACATTATTCTTTTGGATGTTTAATTCTGCCACACATGGTGGCTCAGAGGTTAGCATTGTTGCCTCACAGCAAGAAGGCCACTGGTTTGTGTCCCGGCTGGGTCAGTTGGCATTTCTGTGTGGAGTTTGCATGTTCTCCTCGTGTTGGTGTGGGTTTATCCCAAAGTCCAAACATATGCGCTACAGGTGAATTGAATAAACTAAATTAGTCATAGTGAGCGTGTGTGAATGAGTGTGATTGGGTGTTTCCCAGTACTGGGTTGCAGCAGGAAGGGCATCCCTTGTGTAAAACATACCCTGAATGTATTGGCGGTTCATTCTGCTGTGGTGACCCCTGATAAATAATGAACTAAGCTGAAGGAAAACGAGTGAATGGTGAATTCTGCCGCAGCTGTGACTGTATGACCTGCAAGGCTCAGTTAAACTCAAGGTCCTGCTTTTATTCAGAGGAAGCCAGCTTGAATAGGTGTGATGGAGAGCGATGCCAGCGTCTCGTTTCCTCTCATCAGCATCACTCGGCGCCTGGTTGCCATGACGACGACGCCCACGTCCGTGTGCCAGCGAGACGTGTTCATTAGAGCCTTCATTTACCTCCCACCAGCTGCCCGTCTGTCTCGCTTTACATCCGATATCTGCAGCTCTGATCCACCGCTGCCTTTTTCCTGCTGCACTGAAAAAAAAAATGATTCATTGGATTTAATACATTTAAGGTGAGTGGTTGCAAACAATTGATATGTCTGAATGTCAACAAATTAACCATCTACAGCAGTGGTTCCCAACCTTTTTCCCCAGAAAATGATATTATTGCTCATATAAGTTTGCAGTAAAGATGACAAAAAATGTTTATATGTTGATCTAGATGATGACATATCTTGATATCTAGATATGTTTATGCACAAATAATAGCCTAATGTTTCCCAGAGATGGGTTGCAGCTGGAAGGGCATTCGCTGCATAAAACATGTGCTGGATAAGTTGGCGGTTCATTCCGCTGTGGCAACCCCGGATTAATAAAGGGACTAAGCCGAAAAGAAAATTAATGAATGAATCAATGATAGCCTAATGTAAAATATAAAAGCAAAACATCATTAGCCATTTGTAACACAAATGTAAGCCTTTGGCCTTTAAATTGGCCCTATTTGAAATTCAATAACCAAAATATCAGTATTCACGATGATGTACAAGGGAAAAAATAATATAGGCTATTACAATTTAATACTTGCATGTAATTTGTTATGCTCTATCAATAAGTGTGAGGATTGCTGCGAGATGAATCAGTGGGCCTCTGTCTTTTTTGTGGAGGACGGATTACAAATTTGTCCATTTTTGTTTCATAGCCCAGCAAGCAATAGCCATCATTTCACCGGCTAGGTGAAGTATAGACCAGATCTAGCCCGGCTACGTGTAACCCAATTTTAGCCTGAATAACCTTAAATTTGGTTGCATGTTGTTTTTTTGCTAAATAAAGCTTATGATATGTATGATACTCCATCATGTAAGAAAAGTCAATAACGTTTATGAGGTTCCTGCAAGTAATAGACGTAGTTTCAGTTTCTCGGTGAAGTATAGACCCAATCTAGTCCGGCTATGTGTAACCCATCTCTAGCCCAAAAAAACTTAAATTTGCTTACCTGTCTTTTTTTTGGGCAAAATACCTTGTGATATGTATCACCTTCAAGTAAGGAAAGTCAGTCGCATATAAGGTGTTTGGGCTTTCAAAAATATATGCTATTTTCATAGTCTGAGCGTTTCATATGCGACCATCAACCCGTTTTCTCAAAGGATGACAAACTGGCAAAACATTGCTGTCGCCCTGATACAAGTTTTATTTATTGATAAAAGTACAAAGGACTGTAGTGTTTGGGTGTTCTGTGTTTGTCTGAGAAAATTAGTCTTACCAAAATGTGAATATTCCATACAAGCTTTAGCAGATCGCTCAATTCTTGTCAAGTGACTCTCAGTGCGCTCGTGTCGCGGCCTGAGGTTCATTGGTGCGAGCGCGTCACGCTACTTATGCGCGCATACCGCGCACCTCCATTGGAAACAACAAACTTGTGCAAACTCTAGAAATACGCGATGTGCCGCCGTCATTTGCAATCTTCATCAGTTGATCTTCTTGCACAGCCATGGTGGATTCACCAGATTTGTTGACAAGTGGGTTGCGGATCTATTCCTTGGCAGGTCGCGGGTCCTTCACTTGCCCTTTTTCCCTTAGCAAAGAAACTTTCTAAAGACGCATGTTTCTACTCATTTTGCTGCTTGTGCGTTAAATTTGGGCTCTCAAGTGACTGAGACGTAGGCAAGAGAATACGCTAATTTTTCAAAATAAAAGATCGTTCAGACTCAGATAATAAATAAAACAGAAATAATTAATGATTTCTTGTGTGGCCCGGTACTAATTGATCAACAGACCGGTGGTTGAGGACCACTGAGCTAGGGGATGTAATGAACTAACGCAACATGATCATTCTTATTGCCCACTGATAAATTTTTTTTTTAAATATGACGCGACCCCCCACATAGCTCGCTGAGGCCCCCTTGTGGGCCTCGACCCCCCTGTTGGGAACCGCTGCTCTACAGCACAGCGTTGCCCTCAGGCAACAGAAAGTTTAGGCTTGAGTTAAGGCTCTTGCTAAGCACAGATTTTTTTTTAAATTATTGCAACTAATTAAAATGTTAGAAAAAGTATCAATAAAACATCCAATAAGGTGTAGGAGTCACTATCTAGCACCGTTTGAAGGTGGAGCTTTATTTTCTGACTCATGGTGACAGGAGCACATGGTATGAGAAGAAGTGAAGATTATTTGCTCAATTAACCTCATCTAAAGTAACTTAAACTGTACAAAGAAAAATGTGTGTATTTGTGAAGTTGTAGAGAAGCCTTTTGTCATGTTTTATGAAGTTTTATTTTATTTTACATGTTCAGAAATTCAATTTTTCTTTATATTGCCTCAGGGCAACGTTGTGCGATAAGTGGTACTTTTCAAGAAATGTTTACTGACATTACATGTGGACATTTCCAAATATTATCATTATTACACATTGTATTATTTTTCATTTAATTTGACTTTTTAAACATATTTTGACAGAAAGATGCATGTAAGCTTGTTCTATGGAAGTAAAGAGCAGGATCCCGGAGTTAGGCAAATCCCATCCCCAAGGTTTGAGCAGAAGTGTAAAAAATATCTTCAGAAGTTCAAAAAGTAGCCCTGACTATCATTTATAAGTGATCGATTTACACAGCAGGCAGCACACAAAATAGGGTCAAATATATAGACCACTAACATTCCACTATATACAGTGCTCAGCATATATATACGTACACCCCTCACAAATCTCTCATTTAAATTAATATTAGATCTAGGGCTATTCTAACAAAATAATTTATGATAACCGTCCAAAACAGTAAACCTAAATTGATCTGTTAGAGAAAAATGTTGAACAAATGTAGAAGAGCAAAATTCAACAAAAAAAATAATAAATTAATAAATTAAAAATAAAAATTCTAAATTTAGTGGAAATTTTTCCAATATTTGCATTAATTTAAATGTATTATCTTGATGTTCGGTGAATAAAATATTATTATAAATATATCAGTTTAATAAATCTTTTTTGTTCAAATGCACTAAAATATATGACCTATATTCACAGACAAATGGACAGAGTAGTGAGTTATGCTGAACACTGGATATGCTTTATGTGTTCTTCCCTATTTCCTTAATGATTTTGTTACAATTCGAATAAGATTTGTAAATTAGTGTTGCTCTCTGATCACTGACTCATGATATTTGATATATAATATGTGCAGAATTTTCTCTGTGACTTTGTACCATGGTTGGGGGGGGGGAGGTGTTGTCAAACCAAAAACAACTTTTAACAATAAAATATTCCCAAAAGAACCAAAAAAATCAAGTCATGTACCATTAAATATGTGCAGTAGAGAGTTAAACTTAGTAATGTTCAACATTTAAATTTCATTCATTCATTCATTTTCTTTTCGGTTTAGTCCCTTTATTAATCTGGGGTCGCCATAGCAGAATGAACTGCCAACTTATCCAGCACATGTTTTATGCAGCGGACGCCCTTCCAGCTGCAACCCATCTCTGGGAAACATCCATACACACTCATACACTACAGACAATTTAGCCTTCCCAATTCACCTATACCGCATGTCTTTGAACTCTGGGGGAAACCGGAGCACCCGGAGGAAACCCAGGCGAACGCAGGGAGAACATGCAAACTCCACACAGAAACGCCAACTGACCCAGCCGAGTCTCGAACCAGCGACCTTCTTGCTGTGAGGCGACAGCACTAGCTACTGCGCCGCCCACATTTAAATTCAGCCCATGTAAACTGTTTCCAACCACTTACCTTAAAACAATTGAGTAAATCCAATGACTCATTTATTTAGTGTGTCTGACTGACTGAAGAGGCTTATTCCTTCAAAAAACAGGTCAAAATGTAAAGGGTTAGTTCATGCACAAATGAAAACCGGGTTATTAAGTACTCACCCCTGTGTCGTTTCAATTCATTGAGACCTTAGTTGATCTTCCGAACACAAATAATGGTGTTTTTGGATAAAATAAGAGAGCTCTCTCATCCTCCATCAGTGTTGTCAAGTCTGCAGTTTTCCCTCAGAATTGGGCTACTTTCGATCTGTGTCTTCTGGTTATTGATTATTTCACTGTAAAAAAAAAAAAAAAAGCTGGGTTTCACACAATTCCTTCATGTTCTCACAACACAAATTGATGAAGTTAACTAAATTGATTTTACAAATTTAAGTGGATTGAACATAAAACGATTAAGTTGTCCCAAAAAAACCTTAAGAAACCTCAACTTATTTGATATAACGAGTTTAAACAAGCAGCAAACTGTGGTCTTAAAGAGCTAGACATGGTCAGCAACAATACTCAGGTAGGTTGTGGTGTTGACACAGTGCTCAACTGGTACTAATGGGCCCAAAGTGTGCCAACAAAATATCCCCCACCAACAAAGTACACCACCACCACCAGCCTAAACCATGGATACAAGGCAGGATGGATCCATGCTTTCATGTTGACACTAAATTCTGACCCTACCATCCGAATGTTGCAGCAGAAATCGAGACTCATCAGACCAGTCAACATTTTTCCAATCTTCAATTGTTCAATTTTGGTGAGCCTGTGTGAATCGTAGACTTAGTTTCTTGTTCTTAGCTGACATGAGTCAACAGCATAGGCTCCAACAACCATGCCATGCCAAATGGTTAAGTGATTTTTTTAATAATAGAATATGTTAAATGCCATAGAGTAATGTAAAACACACTCACCGGCCACTTTATTAAGTACACTTGTCCAACTGCTTGTTAACGCAAATTTCTCATCAGCCAATCACATGGCAACAACTCAATTCATTCAGACATGGTCAAGATGATCTGCTGCAGTTCAAACCGAGCATCAGAATGGAGGAGAAAGGTGATTTAAGTGACTTTGAATGTGGCATGGTTGTTGGTGCCAGACAGGCTGGTCTGAGTATTTCAGAAACTGCTGATCTACTGGGATTTTCACGCACAACCATCTCTAGGGTTTACAGAGAATTGTCTGAAAAAGAGAATATATCCAGTGAGCGGCAGTTCTGTGGGCGCAAATGCCTTGTTGATGCCAGAGGTCAGAGGAGAATGGACTGGTTTCAGCTGACAGAAAGACAACAGTAACTCAAATACCCACTCGTTACAACTGAGGTCTGCAGAAGAGCATCTCTGAACACACAACACGTCCAACCTTGAGGCAGATGGGCTACAGCAGCAGAAGACCACATCGGGTGCCACTCCTGTCAGCTATAACAACAGGAAACTGAGGCTACAATTCACACAGGCTTACCAAAATTGTGCAGCCGACAAATCAGCAGCAGCTGTGTGATGCTATCATGTCAATATGGACCAAAATCTCTGAATAATATTTCCAGTACCTTGTTGAATCTACGCCAAAGGATTAAGGCAGTTCTGAAGGCAAAAGGGGATTCAATCTAGTACTAGTAATGTGTACCTAATAAAGTGGCCAGCGAGTATATGTATTCTAGATTAAAAAAAGCATGACCACAACCAGCTGAAGGATTTGATTCTTCAGCTGTCAATAAAGGTAAGATGATTTTATTTATGAAAAGAAAAAATAAACTGAATGCATTAAGTGATATAAAAACATCATCTTTTATGTATTGGAATGGCATATTTTGAGTTTAGGGATTGGGCTTGTTTTGGGCTACACTGTAAAAAAAAAAACAGCCATAAACGATCATTTTTCCATACTTTGTGATTCATGTTTTTATTTTTCCTGTTTATTTATGTTTTTGAGTTGCTTTTTAAGACCTTGAACAACTTTTAACCTTGAAAAGTTTGAAAAAGCGACTTTTATAAACATTTTTAATAGTTTGCAGTGATATATTGTCTGGGTTGGTCTTGAATATTACACTACACACACCTTGTAATAACCTGCTAGAACATTTTCTGTTATTTTACAGACTTATTTCTCTCTATATTATTTATTATGTTATTTCAAACTATTAAAATGTCAATAAAAGTCGCTTTGGTAAACTGTCGAGTTGAATTTTCAACATCAAAATTGGACAGAGTAGAGATCAACATTCCATAATGCAATTCACAACCTTAAATAAACAGAAAACACTTGTTAATCATGAAATACGGAAACCATTCATTAACAGGTATTTTTGAAGTGTAGTGTGATTGGAAATTGAGCTAGTTTTGTTAAAACAGTCCGTGTCTTCAGTGGAATAATAATTTACTGTGACTTTATATGAGCACTTCTCGACCGCCTGCACAAACTCAACATAGCCGCCATCTTGTATGTTAAAACTCAACTTTAACGAGGTGAAAACTCGAGAATGAGAGGACGAGTCCCTCAGGAGGAGCGCAGGGGTCAATCAAATCATCTTTAATAACAGTGTATTAAAGAGTTCTGAATCCTCCAGAGACGCCTCTTATAAGGAGAGGTTAAAGTCTCAGCTATATTGGGTGTACATTTAGAAAAAAAAAATCTAGACCATGTTAACGGTACATGAGGATTATGATGATAATCACCTCTTCATAAATGCGACAAGAAGCCTTCTGAAAACTTGCACACCAGCGCCACACAGTGCTCATCGGAGAAATTACTGTGTTTAGAATAAACGGCTGAGATCTGGAATCTCATTTTAGAACATTTAGAACGTGTTCTTTCTCTTAAAAGCCTCCGCGGGAACAAAATAGAACAGATTCCGCATTTAAAGAGACAGTACGTCTAAAATTACGCCGCCTTTAACATTTTTTGTGCTTGTTTTACTTCTGTTGAATACAAATGAAGATCTACTGAAGAAAAAAAAAATGCTATTGACTTCTATAGTATTTTAGAGTCCTGCAATGGATGTCAATGGCTGCTTTAATCCCAATATTCTTCAGAATGATAGGATGAAGCAACATTCTGTTCACAAAAGTGAACCACTTGAGTGTGAGTAAATGTTCTTTTCAGGTGAATGGTCCCCTAAAAAGGTGAATAAAACTCATATAGCAATAATTAAACACCAAATTTAAATTTTTGAACGTTCTTTCTCTTAAAAGCCATCAAAATAGAACAGATACACCATTTAATAAGACAGTATGGCTAAAATTGTGTCACCTTTAACTTATTCTATGCTTGTTTCTTCTCTTGAAGAAAAAAGATATAGTGAAGAAAAAAAAAACTGCTATTGACTTCCATAGTATTTTAGATCCCTGTTATAGATGTCAATGGCTGCTTTAATCCCAACATTCTTCAAAATATCTTGTTCTGTGTTTGTTCTGTGAAGAAAGAAATTCCTAAAAGTTTGGAACCACTTGAGTGTGAGTAAATGTTTGTTTTCGGGTGAACTGTCCCTATTAAAAAGTGAATCAATAAACTCACATAACAATAATTCACCCCCAAAATATTTTACTCAATCTCAGAAAATTTTAAATGCTAATAGATTTTTTTTTTTACATTCACAAAATGTAAGGTCTCAAAATGGCTTAATGTCCAAGCAAACACAGAACTTTCACTTAATGCTAGTAATTGATGCTATTTTGTTTTTGGATTAACTAATTATCACAGATATTTTGATTGTATTTTTTTTTAAACTATGAAACCACATTTCAGGAACATTGCAGGGCCAGGAAGATATTTTTAAAGAATCCAAATAGAACACAGAATGTCCATAATGGTTAAGATTTAGGCTATTATCTTTTTTTAATGAGGAATAAACAATGTTGTCCTGTATATTTTTTGCATCACATGATGCCAAAAGTTGAGCTTGAATTACATGAATTAGGCTACATATTAACATATATCACAGTAAATGCTTATTATAAGCTGAAGTAATATTTTGCAATATTATAATATTGCCATTTACCATTTGTAAAGTATTTTCAATCAGATAAATGTAGCAGTGGAGAGCAAAAATTTCTTTAAGAAAGAAAATAAAACAACTGTAAATGACTGCAGATGACACGGTAGTGTGTCATGAGTTTCCCTCTATATCTATCCATCTATCTATCTCTTTCTATCCATCCATCCACCTATATCAATCTCTTGTCCATCTTTACAATGTTGTCCTGTATATTTTTTGCATCACATTGATTGATCCATCCGTCTATCTATATCTTTTTATCTATGCATATATATCTATCTGGCGACGCAGTAGGTAGTGCTAACGTCTCACAGCATGAAGGTCGCTGGTTCGAGCCTCGGCTGGGTCAGTTGACGTTTCTGTGTGGAGTTTGCATGTTCTCCCTGCGTTTGCGTGGGTTTCCTCCGGGTGCTCCGGTTTCCCCCACAGTCCAAAGACTATGGTACAGGTGAATTGGGTAGGCTAAACTGTCCGTAGTGTATGTGTGTGTGAATAAGTGTGTATGTGTTTCCCAGTGATGGGTTGCAGCTGGAAGGGCATCCGCTGCATAAAACAAATGCTGGATAAGTTGGCGGTTCATTCCGCTGTGGCGACCCCAGATTAATAAAGGGACTAAGAAGAAAAAGAAAATGAATGAATGAATAAATCTATCTATCTATATCCATGGACCCAAGATTCTCATAGAAATCAGTCAAGTTTGGTGAAGAAAAAAATCATGGTTTGGGGTTACATTCAGTATGGAGGTGTGTGAGAGATCTGCAGAGTGGATGGCTACACCAACAGTCTGAGGTATCAAGACATTTGTGCTGTCCATTACATTACAAACCACAGGAGAGGGCAAATTCTTCAGCAGGATAGCGCTCCTTCTCATACTTCAGCCTCTACATCAAAGTTCCTGAAAACAAAGAAGGTCAAGGTGCCCCAGGATTGGCCAGCCCAGTCACCAGACATGAACATTATTGAGCATGTCTGGGGTAAGATGCAGGAGGAGGCATTGAAGATGAATCTTGATGAACTCTGGGAGTCCAGCAAGAACGCTTTCACCATTCCAGATGACTTTATTAATGAGTGATTTGAGTCATTGCAGAGATGTATGGATGCAGTCCTCCAAGCTCATGATGGAGTCAGACACAATGTTCATTCTTCTTCCACAGCACCATGACTTTATATTCTATACTGGACATTATTTGTTAAGTGACGAGACCTTTGTCTAAGCAAAGTCAGACCTTACTGTCCTAATGAAATCATTATAAATCAAGACATGATCATATACTATTGTAGTAAAATAAGCGCCATCTAGAGGCCTTTGCTATCAAATGATCAACTAGAAGTCAAGTTATTAATTGTTATTCCTAAAACTTGGATAGACGACAAGACTTTTGTCAGGTTGTGTATGTATATATATGGAGCATACATACAAGACTGAAGTATGAATAAAAAGAAGACAAGAACATGAACAGCTTAAGGTTTTAAATTAATTTATAAAAAAAAGCATTGACCCACTGAAGCAGAACAAACATCAATCATATATTTTTTTTTTTGCTTTTGTTTGAAACATATATAATCAGTCAGACTCGCCGGCCTGACCCGAATCAAATCATTAAGCAGACAGAATCGGCCTACACCAATACAGCCTAAAAACAAAAAGGGGAACCAAACAGAGAGAAAACGAAAGAAACAAAACAAAAGTCAACAGAAGAACGGTCGAATCGAGTGCAGATCTGTGGTCCAATTCAAAAGCAGGTTCTCATTTCTTGTTTTATTTCTTTTTTTAACACGTTTAAATCGACGGCTCAGGTACGTTTGTTTGTCTAGTCTGTCACATGCAAGCTGAATGATGACAGCTCAAGTACACACGGAAATGACGAGTCCACTCGGGCATCTGTGCGGGGATGAAAACAATGTCAATGTGACAAAGCTCCGATTTAAAAAGAAAACAGAAAAGGAAGGAAATACTCCACTGATACACTTTGTTTTTTTTTTCTCCATCTTAGAAAAGAAATTACACTTAGTTTCACAAAACAGAAAAGAGACACAGTCCAGACGTCCCACGTCCTCTTCTGCTCCTATGCTGCTGCTTATTATATATATCCTTATTGTTATTACTTTTTAAAACGTCTCTATTAACCGAAACACGCCCTACGCTCCACATATGAATGACAAAATACTGCATATTATCCACTACGACTGCTGCAAACGGGATTGTGGGGGACGCTGTCAGGCTAGCTGCCGAAAGTTTAGGAATTTTTCGGAATATTTTGATCCCTTTGGCTGAAGACAGTCTCCAAGTACAGCCCTAGTATGCACTATTTATACAAAAAAAAAACAACAACAGAAAAAACGTATGTGTGGTTCATGGTGTGTAATTCCATTCCAGGACATCCTCTCCTGCGATTCGAACGCCACACTTTTGGAATGTTGGAACGCAGCCCAGTGTTCCGCTGGAGTTCTGGAATTCACATTCTAAATTGAGGGTTCTAGAATCTCTGCAGATGGGATGAACATCTGCGCGCATCGCATGTTCGCTAAACCTCCGGGATTACGTCCAGTTTTGGCTGTGAGATGCTAAATATTTCCCAGGAACGCAATCTGAGCCCTCTGATTGGAGAACATCTGTTGAAAGTCTTCATAAAATGCCCGGTTATGGACCAGATGGCAGTCGCTTTTGTATTTTTGGAGGCGCGAGTTCTTGATCAATCAGTCTTTTGAGTAATAAAACTGAAAAAAAAAAAGAGATTACGGTACTGACGGACGCTCTTCTATGTGTTTGGCTATCTTTTTTGTTTGTTGGTTGTTGTTGACATTAGGTTTTTTGCTTGGCTTCAGAGTGTGGTCCGGAGTGAAAGCCTTCAGGTTTTGGCACCGTGAGCTGGATGGAAGAGAAACCGTGATGAGAGAATGGGAAAGAGGAAAGGAGATAAACAGAGAAGAAGGGTGCTGTTGAACTAGTTGTGGTTGGCGGAGTCTGTGCCCGCCGCGCTTCCGTTGGGGTCTGAGCTGACTTTCTGCTCTTCGTCTTCAGTCTTCAATCGTTTGCTCTCTGGTGGATCACTGGCTTTTTCTCCGTTCTGTCTCTTTGTGGGGAGAGAGGCGGACGCAGAGGCGTGAGCGGCCAACAGGTGAAGCGGACTCGACACTGCGGTAAAAAAGAAAGAGACATTTTAGATGAGATTCGCAAATAATACTGAAATGATGCATAGAAAAATTTACACATCATTTATATGATAATAATTTGCCCTCAGAAATCAAATACCATAACTTTCCCTGCCCCCTCAAAACAACTTGCTTCGGAGCTATCAGTCCTTTAGTGTGGGACTATCAGACTTTTAGGGCGGGACTATCTAGACTTTAGGTCAAGGCTATGAGTCCTTTAGTGCGGATTCATCAGGTTTTAATGATGGGACTATCTGACCCTATCTAAATCTTTTTATCTTTTAAAAAACATGCGGTACCTGTGTTGGCCTGGCTCTGTATCGCTGTAGCGATGGGCACTACATGAGTGCCGTTCTGGGTGATGGTTTTGATTGGCAGTTGGTGCTGGCCCAATGGGGCTTGCTGCACTATAGTAACGGTTTGAAGGGGCGTGGCTGCAGCGCTGGTCTGGATCACCCTATTTGCTGTTCCTATGGAGCCGTGAGCGATGCCAGGAACCGCCTCTACCTTCACTAAAGAGAGACACAACACACATTTCTTACAGCATCTGAAGCAAACAGACATACAGCAACTGACTGGACAGAAATCGGATCTTTTTTTTCCTGCCGTTTTTTGTCTGTACTTGAATCAGATTCTTTATGCATGAAATAAAAATAAATAAAGAATTAAAGTAGCTTAACGTGTAAGCAGGTGCAGTTACCTTTGAGCTCGTCATAGTCTCCGTTCTCCCGCGGCTCTGTTTTTACGGTGCTGACGGCGACCGCAGGGATCTGATGCACCACATGCACAGTCTGCATGAGCGGCTGCGCAGACGTGGAGGAAGATACGGGAGCGGCCACTGCGTACGTCACCGGCTTCATGTTCTGAGTGAGTGGACGCTGAACCGCAATCAGCACCGGCTGTGTGGTGATGGGAGACGCTGACAAAACAAAACACACACACACACTCAGTAACAGTGTTAACTCAACTCATCCCAGCTGTAAGAGCAACAAATAATAACTTGACTTCTAGTTGATCAGTTGGAAAAGTGGTAGAAGGTGGATTTTTCTGATGAATCATCTGTTGAACTGCATCCCAATCATCACAAATACTGCAGAAGACCCACTGGAACCCACATGGACCCAAGATACTCACAGAAATCAGTCAAGTTTGGTCAAGAAAAATTATGGTTTGGGGTTACATTCAGTATGGGGACGTGCGAGAGATCTGCAGAGTGGATGGCTACATCAACAGTCTGAGGTATCAAGACATTTGTGCGGCCTATTACATTACAAACCACAGGAGAGGGCAAATTCTTCAGCAGGACAGTGCTCCTTCTCATACTTCAGCCTCCACATCAAAGCTACTGAAAGCAAAGAAGGTCAAGGTGCCCCAGGATTGACCAGCCCAGTCACCAGATGGGAACATTATTGAGCAAGATGAAGGAGGAGGCATTGACGATGAATCCAAAGACTATTGATGAACTCTGGGAGTCCTGCAAGAACGCTTTCTTAACCATTCCAGATGACTTTATTAATAAGTGATTTGAGTCATTGCAGAGATGTATGGATGCAGTCCTCCAAGCTCATGGGAGTCAGACGCAATATTCATTCTGTTTCCACCGCACCATGACTTTATATTCTATACTGGACATTATTTCTGTTGTGACGAGACCTTTGTCTAAGCAAAGTCAGACCTTACTGCCCTAATGAAATCATTATAAATCAAGGCATGATCATATTTTATTGTTGTAAAATAAGTGTAATCTAGAGGCCTTTTCCTTTCATATAAGCCACTTCTGATACCAAATGATCAACTAGAAGTCAAGTTATTATTTGTTGTTCCTAAAACTTGGATAGGCGACAAGACTTTTGTCAGGTAGTGTAGTACACAGATTCACACACAAACTAGGTGCATTCCAAATTGCATAATATATCCTTTATAATATAAAATGGTTTAGAATACTTCTAAAAACGAGTAAGTTCACTTTAAATACCTGGATGATGAACTTGTTCAATCAACAAAATAAGTGTGCAATATTGAACACTTTATGCACTCACTTTGCTCACATCCTGGAAGGGGAGGAGCTAGTGATCAAGAAAAGGAGCTAATGGGCGCTAAAGTTGGATTTCTTTCTTTTAAATTGTGAAAGCAAAACTTTCCCACTTAAGCATTTATGCACTCTCCTAATGGTGAATGTAGTTGTACTCATGATAGGTACTATTTGGTTGTTTATTTCACTAATTTGGCAACCGTTAAACGTTGCCTTTGAATTTTGGTATAATAAAAAAAGTTAGTGTTTAATTTAGGATGGCTATATAATCATACTACACGGTAGAGTGTATAAGTGTGTCATTTAGGATGCAACTACTGACAAATTGAGAAGGGTCTTGATGCAGACCGGGTGCAGTTGCATGCTGAGCTGCATGCAATGTTTTTTTTTTTTTTTTATACATTTTTTATTTTTTTTATTTTTGATTACCACGAGGCGGGAATCAAACTCGGGTCGCCGTGAGCACCGGAGTGCATGTGTCGACGCACTAACCACTACACCACTGGCGCCGACTGCATGCAATGTTTTTAATGTGCACACCTAACCCTACCGCTCACAGTGACGTCACTAGCTCCATTGAGCGCATTGTATCTGAGATTGCATGCCTGAAATATGAAGTCTCAGCTTGCAAATACAAGTCAGCATTCAGATACTATTGGAGTTATCAGGATTCATAATATAAATACACTACCTGACAAAAGACTTGTCCCCTATCCAAGTTTTAGAAGCAACAAATAATAACTTGACTTCTAGTTGATCATTTGGTATCAGAAGTGGCTTTTTTGAAAGACAAAGGCCTCTAGATTACGCTTATTTTACCAAAATAAAATATGATCATACCTTGATTTTTAATGATTTCATTAGAACAGTAAAGTCTAACTTTGCTCAGAAAAAGGTCTCCTCACTTAACAGAAATAATGTCCAGTATAGAATATAAAGTCATGGTGCAGTGGAGAAATAATGAATATTGTGTATGACTCCCATGAGCTTGGAGGACTCCATCCATACATCTCTGCAATGACTAAAATCCTCCATCTTACCCCAGACATGCTCAATAATGTCCATGTCTGTTGATTAGGCTGGCCAATCCTGGAGCACCTTGACCTTCTTTGCTTTCAGGAACTTTGATGTGGAGGCTGAAGTAAGAGAAGGAGCGCTATCCTGCTGAAGAATTTGCCCTCTCCTGTGGTTTGTAATGTAATGGACAGCACAAATGTCTTGATACCTCAGGCTGTTGATGTTGCCATCCACTCTGCAGATCTCTCACACACCTCCATACTGAATGTAACCCTAAACCAGATTTTTCCTTCACCAAACTCGACTGATTTCAGTGAGAATCTTGGGTTCATGTGGGTTCCAGTAGGTCTTCTGCAGTATTTGTGATGATTGGGATGCAGTTCAACAGATCATTCATCAGAAAAATCTACCTTCTGCCACTTTTCCAAATATATATATAAGTTATTATTTGTTGCTCTTACAACTGAGATCCATGACACGACTTTTGTCAGGTAGTGTGTGTATATATATATACACACATAACCGTGCCAACAAACAAAGCGGTTAAAGTAAATATTAATTACATTGAGAATTCATTAGAGAATGCGTTACATTTCTGTAAATGAACTGTAAATGTTAAAACCATATATGGTTTTATAATATAATTACCTGTGGTGTTCTGGGTAAAGCGGGTCTCCTGAATTACTGCTAGTTTGGGTTGGACGGCAGCAACAGCAACAGCAGCAGGGGGTGGGACAGAGACAGGCTCTGTGTCCATGGGAACCGGAGAGCCTTCACGTGATAGGCTGTCAGGAGTCTGAACGCCGCTGGAGTGGGCGGAGAGAACGCCCGAGTGATTGGGCGATGCTGGCGCGCTCCTGTCAACAAAACAACATCCACACAATGAGCACTTTTACACTTTTTATTTGCTAACTTTAATGATGACAGAGGGAAAGGCCTTCAATTAAAGGGATAGTTCACTCAAAAATGAAATTTACTCCTCCATTTGTTCTAATCCTGTTTGAGTTTCTTTTTTCTGTTGAACACAAAGGAAAATAAACTGGAAAATACTGGAGAAGAAAACTTCCAATGTATTTTTTGGTCCTACTATGGATGCCAATGGCTGTTTTTTTAATTCACAGGTGCACACCCAAGTCCAATAGTGCTAATGTGAAAGCACCTTAAAATAAAACACAAAAAAGACTTCACTAAACATTGACCACTTGATCAAATCTTGTCTTAAAAACCTGTTAAACAAACAACCCAATCTGTGGCTCAAAACCCAAAACAGAAAAGTATAATCATTTAATTTTTGTGTGAACTACTGAAAACAAAAAACAAAAATCTGAAATGATCTTTAGTAAATATTTCAAGTAAGTTTACTTTAAAAAAAGCCTTCTACAATGATCAATCAAGACAATGATTACTTGATCAAATCTTATCTTAAAAGATTGTGAAAAGAAAATGTTGCGATGTGTGGCTCGAAACCCAAAATCTGATCTGAAATCAGATTGTTTTGTGTCCTGTTTAAGCATTGCTGTAAACAGTTAAAGTCTGAATTATTAGCCCTCTTGAATTATTAGCCCCTCTGTTTATTTTCTTCCCCAATTTCTGTTTAACGGAGAGAAGATTGTTTCACACTATTTCTAAACATAATAGTTTTAATAACTGATTCCTAATAACTGATTTATTTTATCTTTGCCATGATGACAGCACAGAAAATTGGACAAGATAATATTCAAGACACTTCTATACAGCTTAAAGAGACATTTAAAGGCTTAACTAGGTTAATTAGGTAAGTTAGGGTAATTAGGGAAGTCA
The DNA here is from genome assembly GCF_903798145.1 of Danio aesculapii. Lineage (NCBI taxonomy): Eukaryota > Metazoa > Chordata > Actinopteri > Cypriniformes > Danionidae > Danio > Danio aesculapii. The sequence goes on along the minus strand of NC_079437.1, from coordinate 866,979 downwards.
TTGTTTAATTGTAGTTTGTTCTATAGACAATAAAAAAAATGCTTAAGGAGGCTAATAATATTGATCTTAAAATGTTTATTTTTAAAATTAATAACTGATTTTATTCTAGCTGAAATAAAACAAATAAGACTTTCTCCAAAAGAAAAACAATTTCAGGAAATACTGTGAAAATTTCCTTGCTCTGTTAAACATAATTTGGGAAATATTTAAAAAAGAAGGAGGGCAAATAATTCTGACTCCAACTGTATATTTATGACACTTTCTGGAAGAAGTGTAAATGGTGTGTGTCCCTGACCGGGATGACAGGGGTCCCAGCGGGGTCCTGAAGCAGGGGACGCCCCGCGGCCTGCGTTTCCTGAAGGCCTGCTCCACCAGTTTGCCCTCAGACGACGGGTCGATCCTCCAGAACGAACCTTTGCCCGGCTCCTCCTGAGAGCGTGGCACTTTGATGAAGTAGCGGTTCAAGGACAGATTATGACGAATAGAGTTCTGAAAACACATACGCATATACAAGACATGACTTTAACGGCCTGTCCAGGTGGGGTGTAATCTTCAACTATAGCTAAAACAATGGCCGTTAAAATAATGCTGGTATGAACCAAGAAAATTACAATATTTAAAATAAAATAAAAAAGACGAAAGTATGAGGGAAAAAAAACATCAAAAATGTAAATAAAGAGGAACTGTTGCAAATAAATGTATTTTTGTTTTCAGGAATGTTGTCTAACATTACTAAATTAAATAAATGAACAAGTTAAAATCCTAAAATTATAAACTAAAACTGAAATAAAAGTGAATAAAGAGAATCATTGAATAAAAAGAAAAAATTAACACCAAAAACTGATTAAAAGTAAAAGTACAATTTTAAATAATGCTTTGGAATCTACCTGAAATAAATACAGAAATTATTAAATGGAAAAAATGAACAAATAGCAATAACACAAAAAAAGACAAAATTATTATGAACATGAGTGAAATGCATTAATAAATGTTAGTTCAAATGCTGTCTTCATAATTCACATTTAATTTGATAAATTCAAAATAGTTATAACATTAAATATTTAGGTTTTTTTAATATATACTCACTGGCCACTTTATTAGGTACACCTAATCAGAATTGCCTTAATCCTTTTTAGCATAGTTTCAAAAAGGTACTGGAAATATTCCAGAGATTTTGGTCCATATTGACATGATAGCATCACGCAGTTGCTGCAGATTTGTCGACTGCACATCCATGATGCCAATCTTTCGTTCCACCTCATCCCAAAGATGCTCTATTGGATTGAGCTCTGGTGACTGTGGAGGCCATTTGAGTACAGTGAACTAATTGTCATGTTCAAGAAAGCAGTCCGAGATGATTCGCGCTTTATGACGTGGCGTGTTAGCCTGCTGGAAGTAGCCATCAAAAGATGGGTACACTGTGGTCATAAAGGGATGGACATGGCCAGCAACTGTACTAGGGTAGGCTGTGGTGTTGACACAATGCTCTATTGGTACTAACGAACCCAAAGTGTGCCAAGAAATTATCCCCCACACCATTACACCACCATCACCAGCCTGAAACGTTCATACAAGGCAGGATGGATCCATGCTTTCATGTTGTTGAGGCCAAATTCTGACCCTGCCATCAAACTCATCAGACCAGGCAACGTTTTTCCAATCTTCTATTGTCCAGTTTTGGTGAGCCTTTGTGAATTGTAGCCTCAATTTCCTGTTCTTAGCTGACAGGAGTGGCACCCGGTGTGGTCTTCTGCTGCTGTAGCCTTCTGCTGAGTTAATGTTGCCTTTCTATCAGCTGGAACCAGTCTGGCCATTCTCTTTTGACCTCTGGCATCAACAAAGTATTTGCGCCCACAGAACTGCCACTCACTGGATATTTCCTCTTTTTCTGACCTTTTTTCTGTAAACCCTAGAGATGGTTGTGTGTGAAAATCCCAATAGATCAGCAGTTTCTGAAATACTCAGACCAGCCCGTCTGGCACCAACAACCACACCATGTTCAAAGTCACTTAAATCACCTTTCTTCCCCTTTCTGATGCTCAGTATGAATTGCAGCAGTACGACTTGACCATATCTACATGCCTAAATGCATAGAGTTGCCGCCAGTTGGACAGGTGTACCTAATAAAGTGGCCAGTGAGTGTACATTGAAAACACACGCACGCACGCACACACACACACAGAGATAGCTCCTTGTTTAACTGACTTATGTAACAAGCTTTTTATGGACAATTTTGCTCAATCCACTTAAACTTGAATATTTTTTTATGTTATTTTGTTTTAATTAGGTACAAGAATATCATTATACAGTTAAAATGTACAATATATAGGAAGAAACTAAAAAAATAATTAACCACTAGTGCAGTCAGTAGCAGTGGTCTTATTTTTGTATTGTCATAACTGATGTGTGTTTAGAATTGAGAAGTGAAAAATAACAGCATTTTAAAACTACTAAAGTTTATGATGTCGTAACTACTTAATTGTAACAAACTTTAATTCACACATCCATATGCATGATTTAAAGTGACTAAATACTGAATGCAATGTTAATTATTTAGGCTGTTCAATCTTCTGCGTGTAAATGATCAATGTAAATACATATAAAAGCATGAGAGTGTGTGTTTCTGACCTGCCAGCCCTTGTCTGCTGTCCTGTAATAAGGGTAGTTCTTGGTGATGTGTGTGTAGATGCCATTTAGTGTTAGCTGCTTGTCCGGTGCCATCGTGATGGCCTGAACGATCAGCTGAGCGTACGAATACGGCGGTTTAGAGTCGTCCTGCACACAAACACACAACAGATAAGGATCATGCAGATTCACTCATAGCAGACCATCAGTTTTATTCAGCTGCATTAAAAAGTACGAACAATTCAGATTCAATGATTACAGAACTGCATTTGCTTAAACAAAATAAAAATAAAAACTTTCATATTCTGAAATATTATTAGCATTCACGCTAACATTTGAGTGTGTACTTAAACACCGCTGATTAAACACCGTGTTCCCGTGCCTAATAAAAATGACTGTGATTGGCTGTAAAGGTCAATAGTTCCCGCTGTTCACCAGTTGCAAACACAAAAGCACAGTCACATATATCATCAGCAGATCGCTCTTACATCAGCTTATAGACTGATAAGCTGATCTACGCAACATTAAAACAATCTAGTGTTCTTCTATATGTGTTTGCAACTAGTGAAGAGTAATAAAGAGTGGTAAACAGACTGGTACCAAAGTCAATTCTTTTGACAACCCTACTTTGTATATATTATATTATGGTTGTAAACTGGAGGTGTGGGTTTTGTGGGAACATATGCTTTATCTGACAGACAGGTCACTTTTGAGTTTAAACTGTCAGTTCCCCAATACACCGTTAGTGCATGTAATTAATCTGAAAAGGTGAAAGTGTTCATTTTTGTGGTAAGTTTCGACTGCAACATGCCATCACAGAGATATAATTCATTCTCATCGCAAACCGTAACTTGCGTCATCTGGTCGGTGCAAAAATGAACACCGTAGTCTCCATAGACTCTTCTGACATTTTCAGTTTTTCACTATGCTGACACAAAGGCATTTGTAGCTCCGCCCTCTTTTGAAAAGAGCACAATCTTATCTGAATTTAAAGCGACAGTCACCAAAACTCCACAATTCAGATCAAAGCCTAAAAGGGTCAGTTTCAAAGAGTTATAAAACATTATCTGTGTGGCATCCTCAGCTGAAACTTCACACACACACACTCTAGAGACATAACAGGCTTATTTTACATCTTGTAGAAAGGGGCATAATAGGTCACCTTTAAATAATATTTTTAAATAATAGCTTCTTTAAATGCAACACTCATGAGCAATAAAAGACTTGTTTGAAACACACAAACAAATAAATCCTGTTTATTTTACTACATGTACTACATGAGTGGTACATACATACATACATACATACATACATACTTCCCTACTTAATTATCTACCTTACTTACCTACCTACCTACCTACCTACCTACCTACATACCTACCTAATTACTTACCTACCTGCTTAACAACTTACCTACCTACTTACCCAATTACTTACTTACTTACCTATGTACCTACATACATACTTCCCTACCTACCTACTTAATTATCTACCTTCTTATCCACCTACTTGCTTACCTACCTACATACATACCAACCTAATTACTTACCTGCTTAACAACTTACCTACCTACTTACCCAATTACTTACTTACCTACCTACATACCTACCGACCTACTTATCCACCTACCTAATTACTTACCTAATCACTTACCTACCTGCTTAGCAACTTACCTACATACTTACCCAACTACTTACTTACCTACCTACTTAGTTACCTACCTACATACATACTTACCTACATACCTACCTACCTACTTAACAACTTACCTACCTACTTACCAACTTAACCAACTACTTACCTACCTACTTGCCTACATATATACTTACCTACCTACATAGCTACCTAATTACTTACCTACCTACTTAGTTACCTACCTACATACATACTTACCTACCTACCTACATACCTACCTACCTACCTGCTTAACAACTTACCTACCTACTTGCCTACATACATACATACATACCTACCTACCTACATACATACATACCTACTTAGCTACCTAATTACTTACCTACCTACTTACCTACCTAATTACCTGCGTACCTGCTTAACAATTTACCTAGCTACTTACGCACCTACCTATTTACCTTTTTACTTATCCATCTACTTACCTACCTACCTACTTAGCTACCCATCTACCTACTTACTTACCTACTTATTTATCCATTTACTTACCTACTTTTGTTTTAATGTCATATCAGCAGAATTAGTTATATTCATGGCAACACTTACAGTAAATAATTGCTGTATCTTTTATAATGTGTAAGTCTGTGTGTTTGTACTACCTGATCATGTCTATTTTCATAATGAAGTGGACAAATGGATTTTTTCTTTGCCAATTCTCATTATTTACATTCTGCTACATCCAGCTGTAGGGCTTCTATAGCGGTAGTGTAGAAATGTGTTGTTGGTTTCCTGCATGCTTTTCACCTTTGGACTGTCTCCTTCTGATGTTTCTTTGTCATTTTCAGACTGTGAGTTGTCGTTCATGAGCTGCAGGTCCGGCACGATTCTGCCCAGCCGATATCCTGACGATCCTGCTCCACGAGGACTGGACGGACACGAGTTAGCAGCGCTGAACACGGAGAAAACACACAGAGAAACAGGAATCAGCAGCAGAAATAGACAGGAAAAAAAACTCAATCTCAATTACATCATTCAGAGCAGAAGTGGCCCATGAAAGACGCAGCTGTGCTCGCAATTCAACATGGGAAATTACGAGTGTTTCTCCAATACACACAGCAAAAAAAAAAAAAAAATCCTAAATATCTACAGCTGAAGTCATTATTATTCGCCCTCCTGTTTTTTCTTGTCAAATATTTCCCAAATGATGTTTAATGGAGCAAGGAATGTTTCACAGTATTTCAGATAATATTTTTTCTTCAGGAGAAAGTCTTACTTGTTTTATTTCTGCAAGAATAATGTTATTAAAACCATTGTAAGGTCAATATCATTAGCCCACTTTTGCATTATATTGTTTTTATTGTCTACAGAACAAACCACTGTTATACAATGACTTGCCTAATTACTAGGGATGCTCCGATCAAGATTTTTACAGCCGATACAGAGTACCGATTCCTTGTCATGGTGATCGGCTGATACCAAATCCCGATTCTGATGCTTCAAGCTTTATAATGCATAAAGCACGTTTTCCCTCCAAGTATGATACGGAAGTGGAGCTTTCTCTTTACTTAAGAGAATAAATGAAGCATGCTGCATATAATACCTTAAACACGTCTCTTACAACCATTTAGTGTAGACATGTAATTGTCAGGCGCAGAAACAATGCAAATAATGGAAGAAGAATTCAACATGTCTTAATGAAGAAAGGGTTTGGAGCGTTATTTGATGCGTGAGAAGTTAAAATGCACACCTTAATGCATTACGTCTTTACTAAAAGGAAATCGGCCCAGTGTTTCCTCTAGGATTATTTCCAGCTGTGGCGGCAGGCCTTTTTACACAGCTCTACTAACTACCTGTGGCGTTATTTCAATGACAAAAGGCGTGAGCGCAGTATTACGAGTCGAGATCGCATTCATCTAATAGCCTACAGCATGCAAATCTCTTTGCTTGCGCGCCGATTTCCTCTGCTCGTGCACAAAGCTTCTAGCGCCCTCAAATACGCGCTGCTCAAACGCAGTACAGTGTTGCCAGATTGGGTGGTTTTGAATTTATTTTTTTGCGGGTAAAAAGTGACATAGGCATGTAGTGAAAATTTGGGCGGTTTTACAACGGCATGCCCGCCAGTCCCGGTCTGCCCTCATAAACCTGTTTTGATTTCCCAAAGTGATGCCATAGCCCCCGTTCTTCACATACATATACTTAGAACAGTGTATAAACGCTTGTGATCTCGACAGCTTTTGGGCTGGAAACAGTCAGCATCATCTGGCAACACTGAGCGCAGATCTTCTTGTGCGCTCTCAAATAAACGCTGCTGAAGTGTGATTTAGTGCGTTTATGTAACGAGTATGTCTCCAACATTATTTAAATTTGCTAGGAATATTTATTAATGTCTCCAATAGACCTACAGAGTGGTATTAATGCGTCCTGAAGTAAAGTGAAACAGCTTTACGTCGTGTTAGCTGGCCTCACGCATCATGCACCTGTCAGTCAGCCAGTCAGCACGTAACCTTAAAGGGTTAAACAAATGACACACAGCACTACTACGGTCGGTTACAGAAAAGTTCACGCGGTTATAATACCCTTTAATACGTTTTGGTACAATTATCACCTGCTATTAAAAAAATTTAATGTTTTGAATGAGAAGCTGTAATGTAGCCGTGGCGGGATGAATTTTGACGTGGCGTCCCACCATGAAAGAATGAATGTAGCGGAAACCATAAGGCCAATAAACTACTGTTTACTGCAATAACTAGGCCTATATTAGAAAAAGTTATATTAATAAATAAGTTCAAAAATATTTATTTCATTGATTTTCCAGCCATGTTTTAGTGAACTTGCGATTAGGCATTGGACTGTTTTCAAGGTATACCGCGGTTTGGAAAAGTCAAGGTTTTAAAAGCGCCAACATTTTTTGCAGCACTGTTCCTAAGGTGCGTGTACGATTTTTTATTTACTTTTTTGTTTTTGGGGACAACCGTATCTTCAGCAAAAAAAAAATGTTCAAAGATGCCATTTTAAATTGTAAAAACAATCTGTGTTTTTGAAACTAATGAAGACAGCACAAGTCAATTATTCATTTGAATTATTTAGCCTGACATGTTTACTGCTTCAAAATATTAGAAATCTCTCAAAAAATGTAATATATTGTGTTCAAAAGGGAAAAAAGTTTTTGTTTTTGTTACACAGACATTTAAAAAGAATATATTTTAGAGCAGTAATCACAATACCGTGAAACCGTGATATTTTTATCCAAGGTTATCATACCGTCAGAATCTTATACCCATTCCTAGTTGCAATACTATCAAAATCACAGAACTTTCAGTTCTTGTATGTAAAAAGGTCTAAACACATGCAAGGCCATTAAAATACTTGCTCAGCTCAAACTCTTGGAAGCAGCTCTATGATCGCAGCTAGATGAGAGAGCCGGGATTTTCTTTACAGCACTATTCATTTAACCTAACAAATATAAAGCTTAGAACATCACCGTGCCTCTCGCGATCTGTTCTCTTGCTCATTCACTTCCATCGCCATGATTTCCGGGGTATTTTATTTAATTCCCAGGTGCAACGGCGCCACTATTTAATATTTAATTAAATATGTACATATCTGGTTAATGTTTAAGACTTTACATAACCCGACTTCGCCACTAAATCAGTTTGTGAATATTAGAACGACTGCTCACCGATCTACTAGAGGAGGTGAAAGAGGGGATTGTATTATTCCTCTCAAAAAAAGTCAATTTAGTCAGTCAGTATTTTCAGCGAAAGCTGCTAGAGAATGGAACTCCAACCCACCAACAATTAGATCACTTACTCTTCGTTCTTTTCAGCCTCATGTTAAAAATTGATTAGTTACAAATCAGCATTGTCAGCATTAGTACTGTATTCTTGACACTTTTTGTCCTCTTCTGCTGCCATCAGTCTGTTTTTGTTTTTTACTTTTTAATTGTATTTTATATATGAAAGTGTATTTTATGTTATTATTCTGTGCTTCTATTTTAGGTGTGACTTTTTAACATTCTGTTTCTACACATGAAAAATAGCCATTCTTGGCTAATTCTGGCACATTTTACAGTAATGTTTATTAATGTGCATTGACCCTGTAAACAAATAAACTAAACTATGAACGGAATCGTGGAGCTTCCGGGAGAGGTCATAAGGGCTGGATAAGACGCTCGATATCGGCAAACACCCTGCTCACGTCACAGCCAGCAGATCAAAACACTGGACATTCACAATGGTGACCAAAGAGATCACCACTCACGTGAGTCGTGCCAATACATTGTATAAACTATTTTAGCTGCTGTGGCGTAAGCATGGTGATAACTCACGCCCACATGCATCATTTATCTTTGCACGTGTTGCAGTACTGCTGATTAGCAAAAGTGTGTCTTGCTGTTTGTAAACTCGTGAGCTAAGCCTTTCGATCAGTTCATGAGATCGGCTAGATTGGCGAGTACCGATCAAGTCATGAAATGTGATTATCGGCCGATACCGATCTCTGGCCGATGGATCAAAGCATCCCTATTAATTACCTACTCATCATTTTGATTATATTGTATTGATCATAAACTCAGTTCACTACCATGCGCATACGCTTCACCACTTCTATTTGTACAGACTTTGGTTGCTTTAAATATCCACTGTTAATTATGTGTTTTGTTAAGAAATAATTTCTCTTTAGGTTAGGTTACTTTATTTATACCCGAAGGTAGATTTGGTTTGCAGTCAAGAGTCCTCATCTCACAACAGTGCCACACAAAGGAACTCGCACAGTAACAACAACAAGTAAACATTAGGACATAAAACATAAAAACACTTATAAAAGTATAAATTAAAAATCACTTCAAGTGTCCACCCCCCCCCCCCCCCAAGATAAATGTTTAAAACGATCTAAAATATACAGGTCACCGAGATACCTCTGCTTTAGTCTATGCCTTATTTAAATATCTAATGGCTGCTGGTATGAAACTATTTTTGTATTGTTTCGTTCTACAGCTTAATACTAGAAACCTGCGACCAGAAGGAAGGAGCTGAAATTCTGAGTGTAGGGGATGAGCAGTGTCACTTAAAATTGAATTTGTGATTCTCTTTAGCTGCTTGGTGTACACAGCCTCTAGATTAGCTAGTGACACCCCAGTTAGCTTACTGGACCACTTAACTATTTGATTTAGTGAGTTTTTATTCTTGACAGAGAGATTCCCAAACCATGACACCAAAGCAAAGGATAGAATGGATTCAAGAAAAGCATGATAAAATAAAATCATCACGTGTTTGTCAATAAGGAAATGACTTAGCTTTCTCAAACTAAATAATCGCTGGTGCCCCTTTTTACAGACTGCTGCACAATTCTCAAAGGAAAGTTTAGAGTCAATAATTGTGCCAAGATATTTGTATGATTGCACACTTTCCACAGGCTGATTTTTAATGGAAGTGCTCACCTGTGTGTTAGCAGCCTTCCTAAAATCAATGATCATATCTTTATGATTTACCTGGTCAAATTGTATCTCTTATGTTACAATTTTGAGCCAGTTGTAACATGTGGGGGCTCGTCTTATTGAGAGGCATGAAGACTGGTAATCAGTAAGGAGAATCAGGTGTTGAGCAGTTCGCTCATTTGGCTTCAGACAGGTAAAGTTTGTCTCATAATAGTTTTTGTAATCGGTGCACAGGCCCTTTTGGAATTTCTCTGTTGCTTCTTCTCTAGAATGAATTGCATTTTTGAGGGTCTAAACATGCTCAAACTCAGGCCTACAGTGGCAATAATTTACGTTTGTTATAGGTTCCGGAAGTGGGTGTGGCAAAATGGCTCAAAAGCACACCTATGCACTTATGAAAATTGGCACACACATCCAACATTCCAATACCTACAAAATAAGTCTCTTTGAGTGAAATCTCAAACCCCACAGAAAGTCAGATATTTTTAACTTCCTGCGCCGAAAAAGTGCTGTTTTTGCCATTTCCAGGCGTTGTATTTTACCAATTTCCTTCTAGGGATTTTATCAGATCAATCCCAAAATTGGGTATAGTCATCTAAAGGCCTTAGCGAGTTTAAATTGTGAAGATTTAGAGTTTTTGTCGAAGGACGTGTCTGTGACGAACTGACAAAGTTCAGTGTAACTCCAGGGAGTAGAAAGTACTTATAACTCAGCCACACAATGTCAGATCTACATGAAAATTCGCAGGTTTGATGAGATTCCTCTCCTTAAGACATCTACATGCCAATATGGAGTCACAGCGCCACCTGCTGACAGAAGGAAGTTTGGCAATAATCTGAGATTTTCTCAGGTTTTATTAATATTTATCAGCTTTAATTATTATTGTTCACTGTTCTCTGTCATCCTAAGGCCACTGGGTGTGGCGGTGAGCCTGGGAGCGAGGTACCTTTCATCGCTGCTTGCAGCTTTAATAGTTTTTTATATTTAGTGTTTTCCTGGGTTAAGTGTACAGCCGTGGTTGCTTTTCTGGACCAACAGAACTATTAGCTGCTTAAAGAGGCTTGACTCTTGGGAAAACACAGAAGAATTAGGTAAGTTTAGTTAGTGGGAAATGTGGGACAGTTAGGTGGATATTTAATTAGGAGCCGATTGCTTATGTTTGAAGTTTAGAATTAAGTTGTAAATATACAGTGCATCCAGAGAGTATTGATAGCGCTTTACTTTTCCACATTTTTCATGTTACAGCCTTATTCCAAAATGGATCCAATTCATTTGTTTGCTCTAAAATTCTTGTAGAATTAAAAATTCTTAAAATTCTACACACAATACCCCGTAATGACAATGTGAAAAAAAGATGTATTGAAATTGTTGCAAATTTATTACAAATAAAAAAAAAACTGAAAAATCACATGTCCATCAGTATTCACAGGCTTTGCTCAATACTTTGTTGATGCACCTTTGGCAGCAATTACAGCCTCAAGTCTATTTGAATATGATGCCACAAGCTTGGCACACCTGTCTTTGGGAATTTTTGCCCATTCCTCTTTGCAGTACCTCTCAAGCTCTATCAGGTTGGATGGGAAGTGAAGGTGTACAGCCATTTTCAGATCTCTCCAGAGATGTTCAATCGGATTTAAGTCTGGGCTCTGGCTGGGCCACTTAAGGACATTCACCAAGTTGTTGTGAAGCCACTCCATTGATATTTTGGCGTTGTGCTTTGGGTCATTGTCCTGCTGGAAGATGAACCGTCGCCCCAGTCTGAGGTCAAGAGCACTTTGAAGCAGGTTTTCATTCAGGATGTCTCTGTACATCGCTGCATTCATCTTTCCCTCTATCCTGACTAGTCTTTTAGTTCTTGCTGCTGAAAAACATCCCCACAGCATGATGCTGCCACCACCATGCTTCACTGTAGGGATGGTATTAGCCTGGTGATGAGCGCTGCCTGGTTTTCTCCAAACGTAACGCCTGGCATTCACTCCAAAGAGTTCAGTTTGAGTCTCATCAGACCAGAGAATTTTGTTTCTTATGGTCTGAGAGTCCTTCAGATACCTTTTAGCAAATTCCAGGTGGGGAGTGGCTTCAGTCTGACCACTCTACCATACAGGCCTGATTGGTGGATTGCTGCACAGATGGTTGTCCTTCTGTAAGGTTCTCCTCTCTCCACAGAAGAACACTGGAGCTCAGACAGAGTGACCAGAGTTATTGATCACCTCCCTGATTAAGGCCCTTCTCCCCCGATCACTCAGCTTAGATGGCCGGCCAGCTCTAGGAAGAGTCCTTGTGGTTTTAAACATCTTCCACTTACGGATGATGGAGGCCACTGTGCTCATTGGAACTTTTAGAGCAGCAGAAATTATATTATAGGAATGAAATTATATTTTTGTAACCTTCCCAATCCTGTCTCAGAGGTTTACAGACAATTCCTTTGTCTTCATGCTTGGTTTGTGCTTTGACATGCACCGTCAACCCTGCGACCTTATATAGACAGGTGTATGTTTTTTCAAATCATGTCCAATCAACTGAATTTACCACAGGTGAACTCCAATTAAGCTGCTGAAACATCTCAAGAATGATCAGTGGAAACAGAATGTACCTGAGCTCAATTTAGAACTTCACACTAAAGGCTGTGAATACTTCTGTACAGGTGATTTTTCAGCTTTTTTATTTTTGATAAACTTGCAACAATTTCAAAAACCTTTTTTTTCACATTGTCATTATGGGGGATTGTGTGTAGAATGTCGAGGAAATAAATTCCACATAAAAAGTGTGGAAAAAGTGAAGCGCTATGAATACTTTCTGGATACACTATATATATTAGTAGCTAGTGTATTTGGGTAAGTTTATTCTAATCATTTTAGGATGACTTCGTTAGTTCTCCATTGAAGGAAAATTTTATTTTGTGTTCAACATGACCGTTTCAACATACTCATCGTGGTGTGGAATAAAGCAACATTCTCCCACAAACATATGTGTTGGAGAGAGTTTATCTGTCTGTCTAACTTTGGGAAGAGAGACACCGGAGAGAGGACAGAACAGCAGGGTTTCCTTATGGTGAAATGGCGATAGAAATGGCGTTGTTTACCTGATGGTGCCGGTGGGCGAGGGCAGAGGACTCATAAGGTGAGCGATGTTATCAGGAATGTTGATGGTTAAAGGTGAGATCTGAGGCTGAACTGCTTTGACTGGAGACTCGGGCTCTCTTTTCTCTCGCTTGACACTTGCCAGCGCTGTAAATGTGATCTTGATGTTCGTACTGGGGAACCGAAACGTGCACCTGACAAACAGAGAGAGAGAAGAAGACATTATTAAAAAGGCATTTGACATCTGAAGTGAACATTTATTTGTGTCATACTGTTTTTAACCCTTTGTGTATTGTTCAAATTGACTGCCATTTTGTTATGTTTGGGGCTGTTTTTACCCCTTTGAGTTCCATTATAGTCACTTTTTTTATTGCAAAGCCATGACACCATATAATCATGCATTCTTGATTTGTTGGTGTTTTTCCTTGTTGGGAAGAGGTACCATTTGTCATTTCTACTGTTGATTATCAGTTGGCAGCATTGACCTATTTGATAGGCCTGTGCAAACAAGTTTCTGCCATTTTAATAGAGTTCTATGGAGTAAAACAGTAGAGTATATTGTGTGTATTAATAGCAAGTGCGCAAACGTTTTTCCCTCAAACACACACACGATACTCTATATATAAGCCAGAAACTAGGCTTGTTTTTGCATTGCAACTGATGATCACCAATAAAAAAAAATTATTTGACCTCTTCTCAACAGGAAAGACCAGCAACAATCAAGAATGCATGATTAAATGGTGTCATGGCTCTGCGATCAAATATGTCATTTTAATGGAAGTCAATGAGGGGAAAACAGCCACCAACATGACGAAAGGGTAGTGAATTTCCCCAATGCATTTTGATTTTTTAAATTTTCAAAGCATTATCCCAAAATATGTGTCAAAATAAATATTGTCACCAAAAATCATTCCATTTGCTGACACCCAGAGAACGTTATGGCCAAATTAAGACTCCATCCCTTTAAACTGGTTCTAGATCATAAAGCAAGCAACTACATGAGTCCAAAAACAAAATCAGCAGACCTAAGTCCGATATAGTTTCTTTGACTGATATTGGAAATACTTCCGATATCAATATCAGATTGGGATTAAATAACCAACTCGCTAAAGATATGTGAACGTTTCATATTACTTGCACATGCGTATTCTGAATATTTGTGAAAGACACTTGTCAGATGTTATTGTAGAAAGCAGGTGTGAGCTGTGTGCTCTTCATTTCTGTCTGATTCAAGCAGCTTATGCTGCTAATAGGTGCTCTGACTGGACTGTTTACACAGTACAAAAGCATGCGCTTGTAGGGGCGTGACGTGGAGCCAATCCTCGAATCACAGCACATTATGTAGTTGACCAATCAGAGCCTCTTGAGGGCGGGCCTTTCAGAGGAACAAGGAAATATGACAGTCGTTTTCAAGTTAGCTGAGTAGCTGTATATAATCAAAGTAAGATATATGAAAAAGTAACGTGATTTTCTACAAATGAAGCATGAGCACACATTGCTTTGCATCTTATAAACACAACCAAACCTTGGATGTGGAACTGTGGACCACCGGCTTAACAATTTATATTAATTTATATACATTTTATGCAAGTACTCTGCTCTACTTTAGTGACTGAAAATATACTAATACACTTAAACTCTCCAAAATAAAAGTATGTAAAAGTTGGACAATTTATAATTAATCAATTAAATTAAATAAATAATAAAAAATTTTATTATTAAATTACAAAATAAATGACAAGCTACTCTGCTTTTGCATGATTTTACATTAAATATGGCAATCACTGAATTGCTAAATCCTATAGACCGTTTCAATGTGGTCATGTCAGAACATTTCCAGCTTGATATCAAACTATTTCAGAACTGTAACAAGCAGCAATTCAATCAAAATGTTATGTTAAAACAGCTGTCATAACATTATTTATCAATATGTGGCTCATGTTTTGGATTATCAGAAGCTATATAAATTAAAAATGTAAAACAGGAAATACGTTGGGACCATTGTTTGTTTACATCCCTCAAAATGGTCTATATGGGCTGATTAATACATACAATATCAATTCTGACAATGACAACTAAATGATGGATCTGAAAAACAAACAACAACAAAAATGTCTAACTGGGTGTATTTCATTTAGTTAGTTTTCATATCAAAACACTCTTTTAGCACTGAAAACGCTAAATAAATACTTTTTTTAAAACAAAAACTAGCAAAACTGCAGGTGTGTTCCCAAAAGAGCACAGTTTAGGATGTTTATCTGATCAGTGTAATCGGTGTAACTTTACTGCATGTAAACAGGCGTTTTCCTCTGACTGTGGTAATAAAGCTCAGGAGTATCAGCAGATCTCCGAGCGATGCTAAAATTAACCAGACCTAATATTTAACACTAACAGCCCCAGGAGTAAACAAGTCTCCTCATCCAGCAAAACATGACAGAACGCAGCTCACATCGATGATACCTGTGATTTAAACACACATTGCTAATCATGACGCAACGCTGACTAATAGAGTACAGTAAATGAATATACAACAACACTGATGTCAGCTTTGTGATAATATGCAATGAATATTGAACTGGTGCAACACTTCATTTTTATTTTAAGGTACAATTCTCAGTATTAACAATGATTAACTATGATTTTTGCTTCAATAAAAATACTAATTTGCTGCTTATTAATAGTTATTAATGTAATAGTTGGGTTTAAGGCAGAATTAGAGATGAAGAATAAGTTCAATAATAATAAACAGCCAATCTTTTATTAATAGGCGAGTAATAAGCCACTAGTTAGTCATTAGAATTGGGAGTTAAAATAAAGTTACCAGAGCCAGTTTATTTCTAAAAATTAATTATATTTAATTACTTTAATATAAGTAATTTATTTAATGCAGTGCCATTGTTGTATCGAAATCTGACTCCCCCTCGCATGCACACACGTCACACCGCGCCTGCAGCTGTCACAGCGGTTTATCAGAAACCTTTTATTAGGATAGGATAGTGGAGGACAGACAGGAAAGTATTGGGAGCAGAGAGAGGGGAAGAGTCGGCATAGGACTTCAAGCCAGGAATTGAACTTGGGTCACCGTGAGCACCATGGTGCTATCTGTTGGCGCACTTAACCACTAGGCTATTGGCACAGACTATCAGAAACCTTTTATCGATCATTTCTTCCGTAATTGACAGCAACAACAAACACAGAAGCCTTGTCACATTAACCAGCAGCTAGGCTTGGGCGGTATCCAAATTTTGATACCGTCAAAGCTCCTACTTATTTTACCTCTGTATACGGTATTACCGTGCATAAGAAAAAAAATTACGATGTAAGGCTCAGACAGCATCACCAAACTGTTGGCTTGTGCCTAAACCATTCAGAAACTGAATACTGTATTTACGACCTTAGGTTCGCGGTCACCTGTTTGTCTTGTTCGGATTAGAGATTTGCGCCGGACCCTCTCTTTCATTCACACCAAGCCAGCGATGCACAGCATCACGCTCTCTCTCATTTACACACACACCACCAAGCCAGCGACGCACAGTATCACGCTCTCTCACACACACACACACACACACACACACACACACACGCACACACACACACACACACACACACACACACACACACACACACACACACACACACACACACACACACACACACACACACACACACACACAGACAGAGACACACACAGACAGAGACACACAGAACCAAACAAGTGACACACAGCATCACGGTCTCTCTCATTCACACACATACACAGCATCCACGCGGATGCGCATGCTCGCTCGCCCAGAGGCGATATTGTTAGACCGGATGCTCCTGTTTAAATTACACCAGAGTTACCGACCGCTCTCGCTCTTAATTCAGGAATTTATTTCCGCACTGCAAGAAATCTGGTTGGGTCCCGCGGCTCCTGCGGCACAGCTGCGGGAATGCAGACCTCTAGTTTGCATTTACCACGTCTCCCTTCACATTCTGTCGAAACCTGAAACACTGCCAAACTGCAGAGGTTGTGTTCTTTTTCGAGACCAGGTCACTTGGTGCACGACTCGCCATCTTACCTCACCTCTCTCTCTCCTCGACACTGTCCTGTGATGACAATCATGCATATGCATTTTTAGGCATTAAATAATATCTAATACTTGTCTCCTATATAAGTACTTTGTTTTTTATGATGGTATAACGGTATTGAAACTAACACAGTTGCTTTTGTTAGATCCCGGGGTATACCATATTACCGCCCAAGCCTACCAGCAGCACCTGAATGTGTTCAAAAGAATTAAAAAAGTCAAAATGGGACAAATTTATAGCGCATTTCCAAAGTGAAACCACCTCATATTCACTGATTATAAGTTCAGTATTTATTACACGACGGTCTCTTCTTTTCAGTTATGTTATAACACATTCAGCTCTGCGTTTTGCTCTGTTATAAAGACTGTTTACATTTATATGCTTAACTAGCATTTCATCACAGTACTCTGAAACTATTTCAATACTTCTCATATCTACAGTCTATTCATTTTCATCTCCTTATTTATTATTTAGTAAAACAAGTTTAGTCAAAACAAAAGGAAAAGTGTAGGATTTTTTGCATGGAGTGAAAGACTTCTCTTTAGATCTCTTCAATGTGTGCACTGTTTAATAATTGTGCACAATACACACATGTAAATGTGTAAATTAAATGTATATACAGCTGATTTAATTAATCACACAACTGTGCTATACAGGATTACTCATAACAACACTGTAAATGTGCCATAAAATACTGTGCGTTTCATATTCACATTCAATGTGGTTCTTTACTATCCTACAAGACGTTTCGTTGTGTTGACTGCCTTGAATTGACACAACGACCCTTTTGACTTTTTGAACAGTTTTTCTTTACTAACAAAGACTTTGAAAAAAATTGTGGGAAAAGATTTTTTTTTTTTTGTTAAAAAATAAAAAAATAAAAAAATAAATAAATTGTTACAGAAAGTTTGTGTCATTGTATAAGATCTGTATTGATTATGAATGAACTCTGAAATTCATTTGAATTGTTTGACTTACTTGAATTGACACATCTTGTAAGTTTAGTACCGTTGTACTTTGTTATTTTTTTATTTTTGTTTGTTCGTTTGTTTTTGTTGTGACCATATTGCCCAAAAAGTCAACATACAGTCCTGATCATTTTCTTTTTTGATTTTTATTTGCTCAAACTCTTAAATTGTCCCTTGGTTTACCCTCATAAACATGGCCAATGTCCATCCTTCCCCCTCAACTTCCGTGGATATTGATCCACCAGACATTGCCACCGTTACAATTTAAGTGTGCTCCTTTTTTTGCTCTGACAATGTAGCCGTTCTCTATGGTTCTGTTTACTTTGTTATTTGCACAACAGCACAGTAGAGCTGTGTATAGTGTTAAGCAGGATAAAAAACTCTGTACTGTATTCATTTATCAAAGATTTTGTTTATAATTTGAAATGTTGTGCAACAGTTAAGCAGGTGAAAAACCTGTTCTGTGTTTTATTTATTAAAGATTTTGTGCAGCTGTTATTTTATGTGCAGCTGTTTATTTGTAAACAGGGAGGGAAACCCCTGTGTTTGAATTATATTTTGCTCAAAATTTGTTAGATAAAGTTTTAAAAAAGGCTTTAACTGTCAAGGAAACATTTATGGGAAATTACCGGATATATATTGTACACCGTCATTCCTCCTAAAAATACAGAGATAGGATATTTCGCCCATATCGCCCAGCCCTAGTAACAACAACATCTACATCAGCTTTGCGTGAAGCTAAAATAGTTTTAAAACAGAACATTACCTGTCTAAAAGAAATACTTCAGCCATGGTGTCGTCCTTTCTCCAGCAAGCAAAGGTAACTCCAATATTGATTCAAGATAGGGGTGGGCGATATGACCTAAAATTAATATCACGGTATTTTTCATCTTTTGAACGGTGACGGTATAATATCATGGTATTACTTTAAATTGCAAAATAATATACCTCTCAAGGAAGAACGGACAAAAGAAAGTCTCACTTCTATCACTCTTTAAGTTTTGGTTTGGGTCATTGTAAATCTCAGTCTCGTTATGAGCTGATCTTCATTTCTCTGTGTTGGTGGAATAAAGCAGGCGAGTCAGCCGCACCAATTTATGAGCAGACAGAGCAGGATTCTCATGATGACCACCGGCGCAATTCCGCTCTTTGTTATGAGCCGTAGTTTCAGTGTAAACTTAGTAAAGGTGAGTTTCTTTGGCGATGATGTGTACAGTGTTAGATTTTATATTTAGCGGACATTTGCGCTGAACACGCGGTGAATGCAACGCATCGAGATTCGGGCACCTTCTCCGAAAACACTCGATTGATCTCAGCTGGCGGATCAACATTTACCTCATGTCATGATCGCTGTCATCTGCGCCATTATTATTATTATTATAACTTTAGGTGAGGTTTGCAAACCTGTGCACTTTTCACTCTTCAGCCGTTTGCATTTCCTGCAGTAACAAAAGCTCCCTGTTATCTGACAGCGGGAAGCGTTGAGTGACTGACAGCTAATATGAACCAATACAGCAGCAGGGTAGAGCGATTCAGCAAGTTTTTAGAGTAAATCAAATCAGATTGCACTACAACCATTATGTTCAGACACACAAATGCTCCCAAATATATTATGAAGGCGCATAGATTAAATTTCGGGCGCTCATGCGACCAAAATGGTTGCAATTTCGAGCCCTGTAGTATAAGGACATGTATTCAGACCACAACTGAACGTTTGAAGAAAATTTAATGCCTTATTATTTAGAATTAGCTATTATTGATGTAAATGCAGCCGTTCAAGGCGCATAATTGATTTATTACGGTATTGATGGTATTAGAAAATCCATGTCGTGGCGCAATGTCACACCGGTGATGACTATGACACAGGTGTACCGCCCACCCTTAATTCAAGATTTTAAAAAGTTGATTCAGCATGCTTTAACTGCTCGCACTCTCTTTCTCATGAATGTGTATGCAACAGCGGATCTGCATACAAACGGCTGCGCATTTGCTGACAGACAGTTTGGGCTACTTATTGGAATTATGGGAGATGTCAGCCTGACACTATTTAATTGGATGAATATTATTTAGTCTTATGCCTTACCCAGAATATTAAAATACATATAAACACATTTAGATCATTTACACACACACACACACACACACACACTTAATGCTTAACTTTACACATAACCTAATACAGAGTAGTTGAACTATGAATAATAAATACAATACAAATATTGCTGGTCTTCAGTATAACGGAGCTTTACTGTAAAGTATCACCCATTGTTTTAAGTCTGATTCAGTATTATTGACACGACAGAAAAAACTTCATTAAACGGTATAGATATTTAACGTGGCAGGATTAAAGAGAAAGAAAACATCCTAAAATTGCACAACCAACCCCTTGGTAAAGAGATCTTCTCAAGTGGTGGACCAGAGCCAGTCTCTCGACCCATATGGTTGGCACTGGGTGGGCAGTTTTCATGCCAAGCCTTGTATAAAGTTTTCTCCAGAGCCCGCAGCCCTGGCATTCAGACGACGGCACACATGAACACTATTCACACCCGGCCGGCGCCTTCAATTACAGCACAACACAGCTGAACACCATCCGCTTACTCACTCGCAAATAGGGGTGTAATTGGGACGATTTCAATGTTCATCTCGGTTAGAAAAAGCCAAGGTTTTAAAACTTATACCTGCATTACCATTTCCACACTGTGAAAAATATCCATAAATTGGCAGCTTTTAGCATTTTGTGATTTTAGTTTTTATTTTCTCCATTTATTCATGCTTTTTAATTGCATTATGAGAGATCTTGATCATCCTTCTGACAACTTTTAACCTAAAAACGTTGGATAAAGTGACTTATTAACATGTTTAATAGTTTAAAGTGCTATATTGTCTGTGTTGGTGTTGTATATTACGCTGCAAAAACCTTCTGTCAGCATATATTCTGTTATTCTGCAGATTTTTTTCTCTATATATTATTTATTATACATTTATTTTGGACTGGTAAAATGTCAATAAGTCACTTTGTTAAACTGTAGAGTTGATTTTTTTTAATCAAAAGTCGACAGAGTGAATATCAACATCCCATAATGCAATTCACAACAGTTAAATACACAGAAAACACAATTTGTTCATTGATTAACTGTTATGTTTTATAGTGTACGGTATAAGCAAGTTTGCATTTTTACACCTTTTTTTACGATAATTTTATTTCGTTTTATAGGGCAACAGTAGTCAGTGATTTATTTTAATTAAATATGTCTGATATGTTTATAGTTCCAAAGGATAAATTTTTCTTAAAATAAAATATATTGTGTTCAATGGGGTAAAGGTTGTTGCTTTTTACCCAGACATTTTAGCATATTTTAGAGCAGTAAGCACAATACCGGTGATACTTTCATCTAAGGTTATCATGCAGTGTTGGGGAGGTTACTTTGGAAATGTAAGATTACAAATTACCCTATTTAAAATGTAATAAGTATTGTAAGTTTTCAATTACTAAAGTAAAATAAAGTAACCAATTACATCTGATTACTTGTAAGTTTCTAATGGATATTTTCAACTAAATCCTTTTCAAGCATTTATACCAAGAGGTGTGACCTTACAGTAGCTCTGTTTAACTGTTAGAATCTCAAAATCTTTCATCACTTGAATTAAGATTATATTCATTTCATTTTAAAGTAAAGCCACCACAAAACCAATAAAAAAAATACATCTAAGCTTTTTTGCAATTTTCATTTTTAAATCGAAGCAACTTATATCCAAGTCAATCAGATCTTAGTGATCAGTAAATGTCAATGAAATGTCAATGAAACATGAGGCATAATTGTTCAGTTCAGTTATTTACTCTAAATAATACACTGTACTAAACAGAAACAAGTTATAGGGAAATATTTAGGAATGAGTATTATATTGTATACTAATTTACAACTCTTCATTAATGAATTACACTACATGATGTAGTATCATTAGTAACTATCATGAACAAATAGTAATCACAGCAGAATACTTTATTACAATAAACTCATATATATATATATATATATATATATATATATATATATATATATATATAGACCTCCTCTTCTCCGTCATCTTTCCATCAAGCTAATTTCTCATGTTAGCCTTGGTTGGCGACGTCACTTACCAGAGAGAAAGGTGGCAGTAACGCATCAAAAAGTTTGTTGTCGACCATTGAAAAACAGGTAGTTCCCGCCATCATATAGCTTTATTTCCATTGGCTAGACACCAGCCTCACAGCTCCGTGAATATCTGTGCCGTCACTTATTGATCCACGATCTGTAAATGTAGCTTATGTGGACGCTACTGCACTACTTGAATATAAAAATAGCTTTGCTACCAAAAAGCTATTTGATTTAGAAAGTAGTGACGCTGCTGCCACGCTACTGGGATATGCAGTTATAGCAGGACAGCACCACTTTAATAAATGGCTTTAGCAGAAGGCATCGTGCATATCAAAAACAGCCAAAGCAACAGATTAATGTTATTCAACATATTAAGAGGTAACCCCATTTGTAATCTTTAACATTTTCATAAGTAATTGTAATTTAATTACACATTTTTTCTCAGTAACTGTAACGAATTACGGTACCATTTATTTTGTAATTAAATTACGTAATGCCGTTACATGTAACTAGTTACTCCCCAACACTGACCATGCATAGGTGAAATGATGAACTACAAAACTGGTTGAATGTTCATTAGGAGTGGTTGATATAGCCTCAAAATTATACCACAATGACTAGGGGTGGGTTTCAGTAATGTTTTAACTGTATTACTTAATTTTAACAGAATTAAAAATTTTTGTGTAAAATAAAGCAAAACCATTAATTGTAAAACAAATAAATATACATTTTTCTGCAAAAGAACGTACACTGGTTTGAAGGAAAATGGAGAAAAATCAACATGTTTGCCTTCTCTGGCAGGAGTCAGGATCTTTCTAGGTTTCTTGCGCTCCCTGCAGTTGAAAATACCACCTTTTAGTTGCAAAAATGCAGTTAAATAATCAGAAAACGTTTATGATTTTTCATTAACACATTCACATAAATGAGTTACTGGTGTTTTGGGAGTTAATGTAGTAAAAATAAGCAGTTTTTTATAATTTCTTTAAAAATATATATAATTGTAAATACAGTAATGTAAAAGCATTTTTAATGTTTAAGATTTATTTAGGCTACTGCACACAAAAAATATTGTTTTCAATGTAACCGAATGTGTGTGTTTATTTAACAATTAATATTACACTAATTTAGAGAGACCTTATGTGATTGACTGCTAGCATAACGATGTGGATGACGTACCTTAAGCTAGTCAGTCGAAAACTTTTCATTTGTCTTTCTGCAGTTAATGGACTTTTGAAAGATGCTTAGCCAGATTGCTTGCGTTTCCGTTTGTACAAGAAAACAACTTGTTGCGTTTGTTGCAACGGGCATTGTCGCGGTTCACTCGGAAAGTACAACCCCTTTGGTTCTCTCCGCCACCCCACAAGCTTACAAGCATGTGTGCGCATGAGTCTGTGTCGCGAGCTATGCATGCGTGCTTAGTGCGAGTCTCTACTGAGCGCGCACAGCTGGGAACTGTGAAGGCTTTTATACTTGACGCGCTTGTACTATTGGGCGAAAACACAAGCCTTTCTCAGGTGAGATTGCCAACTGTGCAGAAGAATATCGCAAATTAGAAAAGGTTGGTTAGTTAAATTATGCTACTGTAAGTAATGTTTATTCAGCAATAATTCTCCAGTACCGATAGCAGAACCGTTAACCTCAGAACTTAGATACTTCGCTTAGATACTTCGATAGATACTTCGGTATTTTATCATTTAGCACCAATAACGATAAAGTACTGAGTTTCGGTACCCATCCCTAACAATGACCCTGTTTAAATCTAGTCTCTTCATAGGTTTTCTCTGATTAGAAATCGACGCTATAAAAATCTGTCCAATTTATGTAAAAAAAAGCTAGCTAGCTATGGTTGTCCAAATGACCATTAACCTCTTAAGGCCCAAGGTGTTTTTTACATGCGTTTTTTTATTTCTCTTTGCTATTTGGGCTTATTAGAACAAAAATCTAAGTATTATCTTTTGACATGATTTACTTTTAGAGAAAAATGATGTCCATATACATGGACTCGTGGTCCGAATTTACATAAAACACTTTTTCCTGAATTTTTTTAATGCATAATTAACATAGTTTTATTATTTTTTTGACTTGCTTTGACTATCAGAGTGTAAAAACAATTTTCTTCCCCATTTTGAACAGTTAAAAATAGGGGTTGGGACATTTTATATGCTGCAGGATGACACTAACATAATATAAAACATTCAAAGTATTGTAAATAGCCACTTAAGAGCTAAAATGTGCTGTCAACGTATGTGGACGCTCAAGCCCAAGGAGGTTAAAAATATGGTACAAAATGGTAAAACAGCTAAATTTTATGGTAAATTGCAGTATTTCAATGTCAACCAAAATGGATTAAAAATGAAGCGTCATGCAGCAAATTCTGGCTAGGTCAATATTTGGTTGTTCACTGTATCTATTAAAGTCCACTATTGTGGTTACTGCTCTAAAATGCATTAGTTTGTTTTTTTGTTAATGTCTGGGTAAAAAGCAACAACTTCTCCCCCATTGAACACAATATATTTTAGTAAGATATATTTTTGGATATTTTGTGATGCATTTTCTAGAGATTATTGATTTTGTTAGCTCACATTGCTAGTTTTGTGGTGAACAATTCATCTGTGCATGTCATTATGAAAAACAAAAGTTTGCTCTTGTACTCTAAAATTGAAATCTGAAAATGCACTTTGTTTGTTTCTGTTATATTCTCAGATTAGGTGTGTCTGAGGTATTGTGCGTGGCACTTTTGACAACAAACAGAATGGTGAGGAGGAGGAGGAGGAGTCTGTTAGGTTATAATAACTCTCACCAAACACTTTCCGATCTTTCTGAATGAAACGCCTACTTTACTACATCCAATCAGCTCGCAGTAGAAAAACAAGCAACTTCCACTGTTTTCTTTAATATTCTGTATCTCTAGAAACTGAGTCACAATCCGAAAAATAATCAGTCACAGTTTCCAGTTCATGTGGACTTTAAGACTTTATGACCCTACGGACATCTAATTAAAAAAAAAAAAAAAAAAACATGCAATAAATAAATCTGTAATAAATAAATCAATGCAACACTTTCTAAATCCAACAAAGCTAGCAATAAGACCCCAACAGATCTGACAGCTGAACGCTGTGTGATTTGTGCTGCGGTCAAACATCTGCACACTGAAGCTTGGTTCATGAATGAGCTTTATCAACAACATCTGCTGGACGTTTGTGGAGTGACGAGTTCATTCCTGGAGGTCATGTTGTGGAAAACAGCATTCTTCGCTCTCTTCAAACACGACACGGTGATTTACACAGAGAAAACTCTCCTCTTCAGAGCAGCTAGAAAACTAAAGAGAGCTGAAAAACTCATTCAGGAAGATCCGAGATTCAGACATCTTAAAAAAGACTGCATTTATAAAAGACGCAATGCAGTGAGATGTCAGCAGGGTTATTATAAACCCTAAGAGTTACACTTCTGTAAACTTAAATCGAGCAAGATACATTATGACACAATGTATCTACAAGGTTGCCATGATAACTACTGGAAATGCTACAATTTCAAACTAGAAACAAATAAAAGCGCAAATCCAAATAAATCGCCTGATCTCATGAGGAAACGGAACTAATTTACATTTTGTCAGTTTAACTCATAAAGGCTGGTTTCGAGTGATCGGCATGACCCAAGGCACATGTCTTGCCCATAGCAGTGCATTTATACTTCTGCATTCTGTTTGTGTTGCTCTGCAATAACACTTCCAAAAGCTAGCTGGCAGTAGGTTATGTTACATCCTCTCGAGTACGCTACCTTAATGTACAAGTAATTAAAACTTGCTCATTCAAAGGCGGGAACCGGCGACATGCAATAAATTTAATCATAATGTAAACAAAACATCTGGAGCTCCTTCACAGGATCGACACTTAAACATTTGCGACATGTAGTTACATTTTTTGAGAGGGGTGAGTCAGCGTCAGCCACGGCGGGGACTATGCGACCGCACGAAGGCTGCGCCGGTGCATTCCCGTGTGCTTGACGCAGAAGTATAAATCAGCCTTAAGACTTCAGTCAAACAAAAATGTACGATTTTAAAAAGGAGGCGTGGCACCCAACTTTCATACTAATCTGTACTAATGAGAATGTACGATTTTATACAAATTAGACACTAAATGCAAAAAGGTCTGAATTGCTGTGAGATCGTGTCAAATAAATTGTACAAAAACAGCAACATTACACCACAAAACTTTCAAAAACTGAACAAAAGCTTAACTAAAATTGTAATAAAAGCTTAAAATCAAATAATGAAAGGAAAACCATTCAAAAACACTAATAACAGTATTATCACTAAAAGATAATTGATTTTAGACTACACTAAAATACCTAAACATTAAAATAAAATAACAAAATGAAAAAATAATAATAATAAATTGTACATAAACAGTAACGTTATACCATGAAACCGTCAAAAAGTCATAACAAAACTAACAAAAACTAACTTAAATTTTAATAGAAACTGAAAAAAATCTAATTAAACAGTAAAACAACTATTTAAAATAAATGGCAATAACACAAATAACACTAAGACAACTGAATTTAGACTACACTAAACTAAAATACCTAAAGATTAAAATAATATAATAAAACCAAACTATAAGAAAAAATATAAATTGTATAATAAATAAATATAAATTATCATACCACAAACCAGTAAATAACACATAAAATTGACAAAAACGTAACTACAATTTTAATAAAAGCTGAAAATTAAACCGTGAAAGGAAAACTAGTTTTTTAAAATATTAACACAAATAACACTAAGAGACAATTAATTTTAGACTACCGTAAACTAAAATGCCTAAACACCAAAAGAATAATACTAATAATAAAACAAAACAAAATGCAAAACACAACAAAATCTACAAAAAAATAAGTTAAATTAATCAAAGATGAAAATCAAACAGTAAAAAGAAAACTACACTGTAAAACCCAACAGTTAACATAATCAAATGAAATGAGTGTAGTTAACTCAAACTTTGCTGAAAGTTAATTCTACTCGTTTGAAGAGTTTTGAACTCAGTGTTGAATGTAATAAGTTAATTAAATACCTCATTACTTCAACTTAAATGGAGTAAGTTTATAGTACTCGTATAGATTCGTGTTTTTTTTTTTAACTCAAATGGTTTGTTGTAATCGGTTTCCTCAAAAGGTTTGAGTTGCCTTAGCTTATTGGGTTTTACAGTACTCAGTTGGTTTGAGTTCTCTTCATTTACTGAATTTTAATTTTTCCGTTTACTCAAATTTCTCCGTTTACTCAAATGAATTAAGTTCACAGTTCTCGTTAGGATCAGTTTTTGAACTTGAATGGTTTGTTGGAATCGGTTTCCTCAAATTGTTTGAGTTACCTTAACTTTTTGGGTTTTACAGTGTATTAAAAATGGTAATAATGCAAATAACACTAAAATACAATTTAATTTAGAATTCATTCAATTAAAATAGCTTAATATTAAAATAATATAATAAAACTAAACAAATGAGAAAAAAAACGGTACATAAACAGTAACATTACATCACAAAACCGTCAAAAACACACAACAAAAATAACAAAAACGTAACTACAATTTTAACATAAGCTGAAAGTCAAAGAGTAAAAAGGAAAAACTATTAAAAAACACAAATAACACTAAAAGACAACTGAATTTAAACTACATTAAAATACCCAAACATTAAAATAAAATAACAAAACCAAACAAAATGAAGAAAATTAAGAAAATGTAAATAAACAGTAACATTATACCACAAAACAACCAAAAACACAACACAATTAACAAAAACGAATGAATAAAAGCTGAAAATTAAACCATGAAAGGAAAACTATTTTTTTAATGGTAATAACACTAAAAAGACTAGACTAAACATTAAATATAATATATAACAAAATTAATACCAATAATAAAAACAACAAAACCAATATTAATAATAATACTAAAAAAAAAATGCTTGTGAAAACTAAGCCCAAATTTAAATAAAAGTGATCAATATAAGTGGTAATTATATAAATAATATTTAGTTAAAACAACTAAACTAAATTACTTATATATATATATATATATATATATATATATATATATATATATATATATATATATATATATATATATATATATATATATATATATATTCAAAAACACACTAAATTCTCAAAACTACTCTTTTAAATGCATGCTAAGTATTTATTTTAAATTGCAAGTAGAAACAATATATGAACACAAAGTATTGCATAAATATATATAAAAAAAATAAAATAAAATTTCACACTAAATCATAGAAGTCATTTACAAAAAAAAAAAAAAAAGTAAAACCATTTTTACCAACAACAGTACCTAGTTTTCAATGTAGAATTTAATCATACACACATATAATTGCATTACAAACTAGTATGTTTATGATTAGGGTAATGATTTCGAACAACAAATATCTGTTTGTAACACAAAGCAGCATGAAGCCATTTTGCACATTCAAGTGAGACCTCTCTTCTTTCAAAGAGGAAAAATATCCACCATTTTCATGCAGATTATTCACTCTTTGAACTAAAACCTTCATTAATCTTTGGCAGTGTTCTCCATGTCAGATATCTAACAGTCCTTCTGTTGATGTGCATTTTAATTAAGAGCATTCAGGAGTAAATCTTAATGTGTTCCTGCTCTGAGAACAGTTCGGTCATGGCAACTACAAGGGGCTCTTTACTGCAGGAATGTCGGATTTCAGACCCTCACATTCCTGCATGGGTGCTGTGTGTGTATGTGTGTGTATAAGACAGAGAAGGAGAGTTGGAGAGTTCATGGATGTGTATGGTATGAGTAGGGCTGCATGGACGATATGACCTAAAAACAAATCCTCAATTAAATGACCATTTTACCTCGATTTCAATTGTTGAACGATTCTTTTATTTTCAATGTCATTATTTATTTACGTATTATTTTTGTCCTCTCATAGTTCATTACGATATCATTTGTATTGTAAACATACACAACTAAAGCTGTGTCTCATTTCAAAGGCTGCATCCTCTGAAGGGCACTACGTCATCGAAGACGATCTCAGTTAAAAAAACATAATAAAATCGAAGACTCCTTCAAATGCAGCCTCCAAATGAGTCCTTAATTTGCCAGGTAATTAAGGATAAAACCCAGTCTGATCTCACGAGGAAACAAAACTATTTTACATTTTGTCAGTTTAGTGGCTAACTTGTACGAACTTGTTCGAGTTTAGTCATATGAAAATGTATGGCTGCGTCCGAAATTTGAATTTGCATTTGAATTTAATCGTACTACTCGGCCGTTAGAAAAGTGTGTTCTATACAGTATGAATGTAAGCAGTAAGAATGGAATTTGGACTTACTACATTCGCCATTATAACATGATCACATGACCTACCCGAGCATGCGTCGCTTCACCCCCATTCATGAATTCTCTCGCAAGGCATCATGGGATAGCACAGCGTGCATGGGATGCGCACTTCAAAATCTTGCCAGAAGTAGTAGGTCATCCGGGTACTTCTCGCATACTGATTTTCGAATTCTATTAATTCGGACATACTACTCGGCTCGCATACTGATTTTAGCGTACTATACAGTATGGAAGTATGCGGTTTCAGACGAGGCCTATGATTTTGAAAAGGGGGCTTGGCACCAAACTGCGCCCCTAAACCCAACTGTTATCGGAGGATGAGCAAATTGTTATAAATTGTACAAATGAGATCGTACAAATTCAAACGAATTAGCCACTAAATCAAAGTTACGAATTGCCGTGAGCTTGTGTTGATACAACCAGTGGTTCCTTCGAGAGTTCAAACGTCCCAAGATTCATTGCATGCTGATAACGACAGGACATTTTTAAAAGAAAACTCCAGATTAAATGGGTGAATTATAGTGGTGTAACGAATCACAAATCTCATGGTTCGGATCACACTATGATTCTTAAGTCATGGATCGAACCATTTTTCGGATTAGCAAAAAAGGAGGAGACAAATGTCATTTGCTTTCCATTTACACAAAAATATTACTGCAAAAACTATTGGTTTTAACAAACAGAACTTAGAACTTGTCATTTTAATAAAGATCAAGAAAAAAAGGAAAATATTCAATAAAAAAAATCAGTTTTGCAGTTTCTTACAATCACTCCATATCTCTTGTAAAAACATTTTAAAAATGTGCATTTATGTGGGCTTGACAATATATATATATATATATATATATATATATATATATATATCTGCTCGCATACTGATTTTAGCGTACTATACAGTATGGAAGTATGCGGTTTCAGACGAGGCCTATGATTTTGAAAAGGAGGCTTGGCACCAAACTGCGCCCCTAAACCCAACTGTTAATGGAGGATGAGCAAATTGTACTAAATTGTACAAATGAGATTGAACAAATTCAAACGAATTAGCGACTAAATCAAAGTTACGAATTGACGTGAGCTTGTGTTGATACAACCAGTGGTTCCTTCGAGAGCTCAAACGTCCCAAGATTCATTGCACGCTGATAACGACAGGACATTATTAAAAGAAAACTCCAGATTAAATGTTTGAATTATAGTAGTGTAACGAACCCCAAATCTCATGGTTCGGATCACACTATGATTTTTAAGTCATGGATCGAACCATTTTTCGGATCAGCAAAAAAGGAGGAGACAAATGTCATTTGCTTTCCATTTACACAAAAATATTACTGCAAAAACTATTGGTTTTAACAAACAGAACTTAGAACTTGTCATTTTAATAAAGATCAAGAAAAAAAAAAGAAAATATTCAATACAAAAAATCATTTTTCTACTGGTGCTGATAATGCTGAATATTGAAATCTAACATCTTGTACAGCATATCATATTTATTTTCAATTAATGATTCAACAATTCACACACAAAACTTCATGTTTCATTATACTGTAGGTGTATCATTTTTGAAAACCTATTCAGTGACATAATTTTGATGATTGTTTGTCGCCACCTATTGGTTAAACAATGTAATTGCTACAACATTCACCAGTGTCAAATTCCATTAAATGGTGATTTTAATCTTTACCATAAACATCAGTGTTTACATCTGAACTATAAACTGTTCTCACAGTACTTCTGTGTTAAAAAAATGTAAAAACTGAATCTCTCTCCATCAAACGCAGATTTGAATGCAGCGCTTCGAAGGATTAATAAGCATATGCAAATCATTTTCATTTATCATTTATGTTGCGCGGGATTGAATTAAGATCATGATCTTTTAGTGTTTAATTGTGCAGCTTTACACTGAATGCATTAATGCAGGCTAAACAAACAGTGACAGAAAACACCTTTAATAAATAATCTAGGAAAGTATTTAGGTAGGTCCCACCCCAACTTTTTCCGTCGTCATTATATTTTACAGGGAAGCTAAACTGCTTTTATACATGTGATTTGAATGACGCGGGAGGCGATCTCTCTGCAATTGTTATAAATGTTGGATTAACCTACGAGTTCAAAGAGAAGCTATTCATCTGTGGGTCAGGTGTGTTCCGAACTGTGGGTTGTGATCCATATGGATCACGGATCAATCGTGATCCGCTACACCCCTAATAAATTAGGATTTAATGAGTATGATGCGTCTTACTAATAATTTTATAGACAGTTTAGATTTTTATGTGTACATGTATGGATCAAAGGGAATATATTTTCAGCTTTTGTAAACCTTGTTTTGCCTTCAGATCGCTTAAAATAAGTTTTAAAATCACTTCAGGAAAAAAAAAGTCTTAACATATTTTATTACCACTAAAAAAACGGCAGCTTTTACAGTTGCCAGGTAATTAAGGATACAACCCAGTCTGATCTCACGAGGAAACAAAACTATTTTACATTTCGTCAGTTTAGTGGCTAACTTGTACGAATTTGAGTTTACAAGTTGGAGTTCTGTCACAGTTTACAAGTACGAGTTCTGTTACAGTTGGTGACAAGATCTGTCCTCTGTAGGCTAGATAGTGTGGACATCGAAGGACTCGCATTTGAAATCTACATCCTTCAGAGTTAGCATCCTCTGAAATGAGGCTAATTAAAGGTACTTTTCTTATGAAATAGTACATTTATATTGTTAATTCTGTTTTTAAGACATTAAATGACTGAAGGAAACATTATTTATTGTTATTTGATGAATACTTCAAACTGAAATCTAAGAAAATCATCAATTAAACTTAGCTTGTAAAAATGTTAGTTTAATATGGAGAGAGATTAGACTCAATAATAATTCACGCAAAAGACACGATGTACACGTGCGTAGCCAAATTCACGTACGTAAAATATTTATTTATACTAACAAAAACAATTCACATGCACAAAATAAAAATACATTTTCATAAAATACGTTTCACAAATGCAAAACACCATTTGCAAATATATAAGAGTGTACAAAAACTTTTGAATGTTTAAAATCCACGAGTTCATCCTGAATGAGAATGTGCAAATCCTCTCTCACGTACGACTCACCCTGAATACAAGTGTGTGCATTTTTGAGACTTTCCTGTCAGCACACACCTCCAACGTGAGTCACTCGTGCCCTGTAGCCAATAAGATGCGAGCTTACTGTTCAACCAAACACAACTCCCTGAGAACGCGGAAATGACCGAAGCGCTTCACTGTGCGCACCATTTGCGCAGTCTAACTTAATTAACGGAGATGCATAATTGCATTTTTTTTTCAATCCCTCCATTTCACTTTTAAAAAACATTATGCATTTATGAAGTGTGCCTCACACAGGCAAGTGCGTTTGACAAACCACCAGTAGAAAACACACGCTTTCATCTCTCTGACACTTTAACCAACAATTGTGCAAGTTTTGCAGTTTCTTACAATCACTCCAAATCTCTTATAAAAAACATAAAAAATGTGCATTTATGTGGGCTTGACAAACCACCTGTAGAAACACCCTTATCTCTATTAATATATATACAGGGTTTGATGTGGTGGATTTAACAACCAAAGAAAGACCAAGCATAATTGCAAAATACGCTACACTATGCTACTGTTTATTCGAAACCTCTTAAACGTCGCTGCCATTTTTTAAAATAAAGTTGTCATGACAAATGAAGAAAATAACTATAGTATCGTAAATAAAACAAAATTAATTACGTAGAAAATCTTAAACTTAAGAATCCAAACATACTGTAAACAAATTTACAGATAACCTACATAAATGCTGAAACAACTACAGCAAACTTTTTTGTCATTTAAAGTACAAAGAACATGAATATATGTAATTTCTTAAAGGTAATTTCAATACCTTTTTAAGACTTTTTTATAGACCTTCTCAAAAAATTAAGACCTCATTGCCATCATTCAAGTTATTTTTTAAGTTATTAAAAGTTTTTTTTTTTTTTCATAAACAGTTGTTAATAACCAGTTGTAGTTAAATAAATCAAATGGAGCAAAACTACGCAACAGAACTCAGATAAGCTCAGAAGAAACGAAGCTTGAAAGACAAAGTTACACCGTTGTTTTCAGCGACAGGCTTCAGCCACTGTTTAAACTCGTCTTTCTCCAACCAGGAGTACACAAACTTACATTTTCCTATTTTGCCGTCTGTTTCACTTTATGATTTCGCTACATGTGTAGAGCATCACATCACCTTCCCGAGTTTGTCACAAATTACGTGACACCAGCCAGACCGAGGAGCTTGGCCAGATGCACCCCGGCACGAACCAATTGCTTGGATTGAGCATGTCGTTGTTAATATTAGGAGGAAAATAAATACATTAATGCTTTTTTGTAGTCAAACACTTTGGACAACGCTAGAACAAAATGTAAGACCTCGTAAAACGTGATTAAGACTTTTTAATACCTTTTAAGGGCCTTAATTTTATCATAATCGATTGATTAACTTTTTGAATTGAATTTGATTGAATACTTTTTAAGACCCTGCGGACACCCTGAAAAATGAAGCACTGCAGTAAGAAATATAAATTTTGCACTTTAGTTTTTATACGAATGTCAATTTAATAAATTATATGTCTGCTACAAAACATAAACGTAAGATTAGATTAAATCATTTAATTCAGGGCTGAAAGCTGCAAAGCAGTCATCAGTAACTACATAGAAAAATAAAAGAAAGACCGAACAAACGAAATTAAGAAAAGTCTCACTTCTACCACTCTTTAAAAGTTTTGCTTTCGGTTTGTATCCTTTTAAATACTCAGTCTCGTAATGCGCTGATTTTCATTTTTCTGTTAATAAAGCAGGCAAGTCAGCCGACCTAATATAGGAGCGGGGCAGAGCAGGTTTCTCTCAATGCCCATCTGCGCAGTACTGTTCTTTGTTATGAGCCGCCGTTTAAGTTTAAACTTAGTAAAGGCGAGCTTCTTTGGCGATGACGTATAGTGTTAGATTTTACATTTAGCGGCCATTTGCTCTGGCCGCGCGATGAATGCAACGTATTGAGATTCAGGCCATTAAACAGCTTATCCACTCCAAGTTTTTCAGCACTTTCTCCTGAAACCCTCGATTAATCTCGGCTGGCGGATCGACATTCACCACATGATTGCTCTCACCGGCGCCATTGTTTGTAACTTTAGGTGGGTTTGCAAACTTGTGTACTTTTCATTGCGTCTTCGGCAAACTTAAGCCATTTCCATTTCCTGCGGTTGCAAAAGCTCCCCGTCATCTCAACTAAGTTCGCCTGGATAGCGCGATCGTGTTGTCTTGCGTGCGCGTTCCTCCTTTGGAAATAACAAACTTGCATGAACTTGCCTTAATTAATAGCCTCAGTCACAGCTAAAGCAGTGTGCGTGGTTATTAGCTTCAGATAAAAAGCTCGGAACTTTAAACTAACGCACAGTTTGCATAAC
Organism: Danio aesculapii; assembly: GCF_903798145.1. Lineage (NCBI taxonomy): Eukaryota > Metazoa > Chordata > Actinopteri > Cypriniformes > Danionidae > Danio > Danio aesculapii. The sequence continues at coordinate 832,207 of NC_079437.1, read as the reverse complement.
TTTGTTTAGTTACAGCAGTTTTGTTCTGTTCGGCGTTGAGAAGCCTTTACGCTTATTTAACTGTGACGAATTAATGTGCGGTTAATAGTGAAACTGGTTAATCATTGCATCCCTACTGAGCACTAACAGTTGCTTATATATTTAGCACTTCTTGTATGTATTACCTCTTGTTGCTGAATGCCTCCTCAATTGTAAATCACTCTAGACAAAAGAGTCCGCTAAATGACTAAATGTAAATCTCTTGCAAGTAAAACATCAGTGAATTAAATATTTTCTATTTTTACTTTCCGATATGACTTCATTCTGTTACGATGAGAGAGAGAGAGAGAGAGAGAGAGAGAGAGAGAGAGAGAGATCAATTGAACAAAGAGAAAGAGAAAGAGAGAATGAATGTGTGAGAAAGTGTATGTGATCTGAACAGACTTGTTCTTGCATATCTCTTTGCATCTTACTCACAAAACGCTACAAGTTTGTACAAAAACACACATCAGATTACACAAAAGAAGAATTGTTTTCCCAAACACCCAAAACTCTGCCTTTCCTTTTCTAGTCGCCATTGAAAAATAACAACATCACTCTTAAAATCCAGCCAGTTTGGTAAAACTAATTTTCCTCAGATTTTTGCACCAAAGTGGTTCAGTGACGAGCCACAGCTTTCCCTATGGTAAATTTCCCCCAAACCAGCAGCACTGAAGGCATTTGAGTATTGTCCAACTCCCTTCAGTCTGCACAACTCAACAGTTAAAGCCGAGGCATGGAGCCAAGCCTTGCACTCTTTACAAAGTGAGTTTAGAAACCACTAGGACACAGCTTTAGTTCAGTGCGGTGTGTCAGATGAAGAAAAAGAAACGTAATCTCTCTCCTAAATTGGTCTATTTCCCAAAAACTTGTTGTAGCTCTACAGAAAATGCATGTCGTTTACCCCAAAACTCAAAACTTTTCTTTGGTTTTCTTGTTGACACTTCAATTGGGTTGTCAAAAGTACCGAATTCAGTAATGAAATTTTAAAAACGCCAATTTCCTGCGAACATTCAACCGTTGTTGAGTACGTTCTGAACCCAATCTGTTGATGGACAATCAACAGTGTTTATAAACAGGCTCAAATGTTAGCAGGAAATGGACGTTCGTTAAATTTAAGTACCAATAGCAGGTTGAAAATAAACTGAAATTATGGCGGGATGATTAATCGAAAACAATTTTACAATCATCTTAAAGAAAGGTTTTATTTCAAACTAGGCTGAAGTTATGAAGTGAGTTGGGAGTAGGGATGCTCATATTGACCATTAAACGTTAACTGAATGGATGCATTTGACCGATTAACGGTATTAGATAAACTAGGCCTGGGCAATAAGGCAAAAATGCAATCTCGATAATGATTTTCCATATTGAAAGATAACGATATACATTTCGATATAAGTTGTTTATATCAACAACAATGACTGAAGCCACAAAAATTTGAGGGTCCATTAAACAGAATAACATTTTCAGCTGATTTTCAGTAGCTAAAAATTCGGTACATCTCTAATATCAACACACTTTTAGATTCCTATTGTTGCAAATTTCTGCTGTATGATTGGCTCTTAGATCAATTTAGAGTAAAAAAGTCCAGAGCTTATCATTGTTATTGACATAAATTTTATCATGATTCAATATAATATTGTTTATCGGCACAGCCCCAAGTTAAACTATTAAAATTAATTATTATTATTGATTTATATATTTTTAAGTTTTGCTGCATAAATATGCAACACATATTTGTTAACTCACAGGGCATTAACACGTACAACCACACATACACACCTACAGACTAGTTCTAGTATATGATTGTCACAGACGAGTCGATGGCCAAACCAGTGCTGATGTCTATTGTCCATTTCCCACCGAAGTCGATACTTTTACATTTTCAAAGTGGTCAAACCAATACTGGTGTCCATAGTCCATTTCCTGTTAAAATCTGAGCGCTGTTAAACCAGTCCTAAAAGTTTTGTCATATCTGTTGATGTTCAATTAGTATCATTTAAGAACATGCTCAAAAGCTCAAATGTTAGCCGGAAATGGACGTTTTTAACATTTAAGTACCAATAAGTACCGATTGGTACTGAATTCGATACAACCCTACACTGAAACATATAATAATTAGGGATGTAATGACGATTGATTATGAGTAGGTTGAAAATTGATTTAAATTAGGGCAGGACGATTCATTGAAGACAATTATTACAATCACCAAGTACAAATAGAGATACACAAACAACAGTGCTTAAATGTTTGCAGAATATGGATTAAAAATACTCTCAAGAAAGCGAGTAAAAAAAATATACTAGTTAGGGTGTATATGCTGAAACAGACCAAAACACCAAGCCCTAATGTTCCAGACCAAAAAAAAAAAAAAACATTCCAAATACGGAAGAGTCACTACGCCACTTTACAACAGATATTAATTCTGGAGTCACTCCTCCTCTCCAGTGGTCTGATCATGTCTAGAGTCACAACTGCAAACCAACATTATGACAGAAGAAGAACATGACCACAAAAACGATCAAGCTACCACTAAACTATAAAATGGTGTATTAAAAACTACTATAAAATAAATTTATATACATATACATATATATACACATATACATACATATATATACTTACATACATATGTGTGTATGTGTGTGTGTGTGTGTGTGTGTGTGTGTGTGTAGACAAAATTGACATTTATTATTAAACCGGCAAATTAATTAAATCTTTCTGCTGTTAATTTGTTGAGAAATAGTGTGGAAATCTGCTTAAATACAGAATGTGTTTAGTCAAACGAACGGCTCCAATGACATTTGGACAAAATTAGGACAACAATAAAATTTCTCACACTAAAACATCATTTGATATAACAAAAACAATCTTGTCAAGCACAATTAGAACAAGAGTCGTGAAAAAAAGACAAACTAAAATTGCTATTTAATAGAGCCCCAAAACGCTCATTAAACTACATATGAAATGTTTAGCAACTTGGCAAATCTTAGCAATATCCTTCAAACCATAGGTTTCACTCATTTATCAGATTTAACACTTATAAAATATCTTATAAGAAAGTCAAACAGTTTTAAAACCACTTTTGGAGTAAAAAGTATGCCAATTTAAATTTTTTAGAAAAAAACTACTCCTTTAAGCTTTTAGACATTGGTAATATCAAGCAATTAATACACAAGTCTCGCAAAAACAGACATTTTAAGTACATATTCTAGATCGAAGGAGTTTTGCTGACAAAAATAAATAAAAATAAAGCCTGACAGACATGAAAACTTCTGCAAAAATATTTCCTCCTCTACACCTTCATTCAAATGAATGAATTCCCAGAATGCTCTCCTGCAGTTTAAACTCTCTCACAGCCCAGATTGTTGTCGTTTTTTTGTTTCCTCGAAGGTCAGCCAAGGTCAGTGTTTGGGTTTCTCGGGGGTTCAACCAAAACCAGCAGGAGGTGGATTTGTTTGTCTTTTACGACATACTTCCCAAACCAAAGACCCGACATCTCACTGCTGCTGTCTGACATATAAGCACACAGGAACACTGCCAAGAACACCATGTATGGGGATTTATAGATGTGAAATGTAGAAAGAGTTGCATTAACTGAGGATGCTTTACATGTTTTACTACACTGTAAAAAACAATTACTTGATAATAAAGTGTAAAGTTAGTAAACACATTGCCCTTAAGATGATTTTACTTAAAAAATGTAATGTATTTCTGTTCTTAGAACTATTAAGTTCACTTAACTTAATTTTTATAATTATGAACAGTTCATGTACACTGTAAAAAATGCAGGGTTCCACACAACACATCGATTAAGTTAACACGTTTAACAAATTTATGTGGATTGAACATCAAAAAATTAAGTTGTCCCAATGAAATCACAAGAATTGTGTTGATTCAGTTCTTTTTATATAAGTAGTTTGAACAAGGAAAAAAAAATTAGTGTGTACTTTATTTTAAGGCAGTGTTTACTAGGGTTGGGTCGATAGACAATGCCATCGTCCATCGCTGATGGCCAATAGACATCACGATGCTAAGCCGGCACAGCGATCCTCCATGCCACCCCGTTGCAGCAGCAAGCTGCTTGCAAAAATACACACTTCGACCCCACTTACAATAATACGTCTGTAATAAATGGCATTTTAGAACGAAAACAATCCACATACACACTGGCGTTTCATCTAGAATTTCTGAACAGATCTCCGTCCACACTATACTACTGAAAACGCACATCACGTGACCACACACACACTGTCATGCGCTCGTCTGAGCTCCAGCAAAAAGCCCCAGAGACCACTGCACATCGGACAGTTGATTAAGGATGTACCGCTAGATCGCGTCTCACTATTTATATTTAATTAATCTTAATTAGTCTCTATCTAATGAATCTTCTGTCTTTTGAATCTATAATGTAATGTGTCACAGCGTCAGTACACTGCTTCAGTCTTTCACGCTTGTACTTGGTAATTTTAGTGAAAACCTCAGATACTGTTGGTTGGTTCCTGCTAGTTGTGCACCTTTTTTACCAACCAAGTTTGTCGACGCCATTATAGCGACACACACCACTCTGCCTATTCATGCAGAGATTTACAGGTGGTAATTTGTGTGTAACTTATCTTTATTCATTCATAATTTGGTTATGGGTAAAACAAAGACCATGCGGGTCAGGTAGTTACTCGTTTAAAATATAGATTTTAATTATTCGTTTCTAAGTATTTTTACATGTTTTACAATGTGGGATCTCAAGAAGCAGAATCTTCCCCACAATAAGGGCAAAAACGTAGTAAGCGTGCATGCTCATGACATCTGTGGAAACGTCAGCAGCTCTTTGTGCTCCCAAAGAGCCGTTCTCCACTAATTAAATGCTCTTTAGCTTCTTGATCAATATTGCAACTCAAAGCGTCTCCACCCCAAACGTGCTGCCCATTATGGTCCACACAAGCCATCTGGACGTCCTGCGCATCTCGGCGAGTGGAACAGATTGATTTTTGCCTAATTAAAGTATGTGGACGTGGCACTCTTGCAATCTTTAGACAAGTGGCAGTCTAATTAGCGCAAGACCCAGAGCACTAATAACCTTCATCGATACACTAAACTGCTAGATTGAGCATTTATAAACAACCCGTGCAGCGACCTATGAGCGGGTCATTTTAACTAAAACATCTTGGTGCAAGAAACACCTTGGTCCTAGATTTGATTTCCAATGAATGCATGAACTGATCAGGGAGTTCACTAGTTTGATTCAGATCCATTTAGTCCTGGTTTGCTTGCCGTTATTGGTCTGTCCAATATTGGTCTGTCCTGATTTAGTGGCTAATTCGTATAAAATCGTAATTTGTACAATTTAGTATGATTTGCTCATCACCCAATGCTGATTGGGTTTAGGGGCGGGGCTGGATGCCACGCCTCTTTTTTTAATCATACATTTTCGTACAACTGAACTCGTACAAATTGGTACGAATTAGTTACTAAACTGATACAACGTAAAATAGTTACGTTTCCTTGTGAGGTCAGGCTGGTCTGTCGCAATAACCTGTAACCCTAGACATCCATAGTAGGAAAAACAAATACTATAGCTGCACAATATATGGTTTCTATATTGCAATGTGGAGAATCTGCAATAGTTAAATTGCAAGATCTTCAATGTCAAGTTGGGATTACAGTGGTCCCTCACAATAACATGGTTCACCATTTATGCCTCACAGTTTCGAGGATTTTTTAAGTGCAATTTGACATGCTTTTTTTTTTTTAACAGCGTTGTGTTCTGTGCCCTGATTAGTGCATTGTGTTCTGCATCCTGATTAGCTGTAGACCATTGTTAATCAATCTCCTCCATGCAGAGTCTCCTGTATAGGGATGCATCAATACCATTTTTTTGGAAACGATCCGATCTCGATACCAAAATTCTGAGTATCAACCGATACAGATCCGATCCCGATACTGTGCCGTTTATTTTTTATTAACATAATACAGTTTCTATAGTTCTGGTGATAAACTCAAATAACATATCTTCTTTAGTAAAAATAACAGACCTATGGTCCACAATCTAAACATGATGCTTGCTTTAAACATTATTTGAGCGTTCATTATGACATTGATATGATCTGTCGTGGTCCAGCTTATGTTTCCTTTTTAATATTAAGATTTTTCTTTGAAATCTGGAATATGCTCCCCTAATCGATGGTAAAATGTCAGCCTTTTAGCAAAGCCTGATATTTTCCTGCAGGTTTGACGCGGACTAAACTAAACAGTCTGAGGCCAGTTTTACTTACTACAATTATACGCATGTTTTTTATGCGCATTTTCTAAATTGAGGCGCATCTTGGCGTTTCCATCAACCGTTTTTTTATGCACATATCCAAAATGCACATAAATATAGGTGGATGGAAACGTAGCTACTTACAGTACCATATAAGCTTAAGCAATGCATACAGTTTGAGCCAGAAACACCCATGTTTAGTTCACCCTTTGAGTCGTTCATTCATCACATGACAGCATGTAAAGAGATGACTCAAAACCGAAGATTCAAGATCAAATCTTTTTCCAGCTCTAAATGCATATGACTGACTTCTGTCTTTCATGTGATGAAGGAACGACTCAAACCGAGGACTCGAGAGATGAACGGATCGAATCTTTTTCCGCCTCTGACTGTATATGAATGGCTTCTGTATTTCATGTGATGAACGAACGACTCAAATCCGATGGAGGACTTGAAAAATGAACTAATCTTTTCCTAATGTGTACATGTGCAAATGAACGAATCACTCCCTGAGAGGATTCATCATTCTCAAGTGATACAAAAGATTTGTTCAAAATGAACGAATCATTCAAGAACGACTCATCACTACTAACAAATACTATGGAGGTCAATGGTTTAAATTGAGTGTTTAACAGAAGATAGAAAGTTAAACAAGTTTTGCACAAGGATGAGTAAATGACTATATTATCATTTTTGGGTGAACAGTCCCTTTAATCTTTAATTTGATGAAGTTATTTATTAATTTTCCACATTAAAACACAATCCAAATGAAACTGCAATAGAAAATATATCATGTGAGAAAGCAATTTTCACACGGCTTGGCTTTAAAGAGAAATGTAGGATATATAAAGCCTTATTTACATTTTCTGAAGCCACTTCAAGTGTGTCATCAAAGACATCAGAGTCTCTTCACAGCTTCATAACACAAAACGACATGTATGCTTCCATATTTAGAAAGCGTTAATCAGTCAAACCATCACTTCCACTTTGCACTCTGAATGTGACTCCACATATCAAGAAGATGAATTTTAGATAGAAGTGATGTGCAGTTTTAGATCTGTAACACAGAAAGCTTTGATCACAAGGCTGAAAACGGCAGTGCTGAAAAATAGCTTTCAAGGCTGGCATCGAAGGGTGCAACAGATTTGTTGTTATATTGAGATATGTGGGTCATCGTGCGTTAAAAAAAGCAGAGGATAAGTGTGCATTACAGTCGTGCTTGACACTGTGATTTGATACCATGCAAATTAAAAATAAAGATAGCTGAAATATATGAATCATTAGGGCTGCACAATATATAGCATTGATATCGCAATGGGTGCATCGGCAATAGTCACATTGCAGGATCTATAATGTGGAGTCAGGATTATAGTTGACCAGGAAAGATAGTGGAGTCATTTCAGTTTAATCATTAAAAAGGCCTGTGAGACTGTGTAACAGGGATGCAATGATTATAGATTTTAGTTGTACGATTATAGTCTGAGGAAGAATCATGGTTTCACAGTGATCACGATTATTACGCATTCATTAATTTCAAAACACTAATAGTTTAGTAAATCATATGAAAATTCAGTTTACTTTAAAGGGCACCTATGGTAAAAAATCTACTTTTCAAGCTGTTTGGACAGCCATATGTGCATGTATGGTGTATAGACCGTCATATTGGGGTGAAATAAACACACCCAGTGCTTTTTTTTCCAATTTAACAACATAAAAAACGGTGGACCAATTTGAGCGGTTTTCAAACCGACCGCAACTTTATGTAGGAGAGCGGTCCCCCCGCCCACCAATATTGATTGACAGGCGCGTCATCATATCCTCAGTTTGTTGATTCACGTCCGCCATTTTCAGCGTGAGTCGAAGCGATATCACTAAAGGAACACCCTAGCTCTATTTTTAGATGCAGGGCTTATTGGGCTCAACACAAGATCAATATTCTCCACATTATCACTCTAATCGGAATTATTGGTTGTATCTTTAGGTAGGTTTGCAAACATGTGTACTTCTCATTGAGTCTACCTTATACTTCAGCCGTTTGCATTTCTCGCGATCCCAGAAGCTCCCTGTGATCTTAACTAGCATGCGTTTTAGAATTCTAAACATAGGTTTCTATCAGGGTACAATCAAGTCGACGGCTGGGCGCCGCGGACCGCTGCAGAAACCTATGTTTAGAATTCAAAAATGCGTGGCGCGACGATTCGGGACACTTCATGTTTCTGCCGCGCCACAGAGAGTGTCTGGTGTGCCGTGTCACGGCTTCGAGCAGTGCATCCGGTGCCTCAGTCAAAGTTAATTCAGTGTGCGTGGTTATTAGTTTCTGTGTACAAGCTCAGCACTTGAAACTAGCACACAGTTGGCTGTAAAACTGTACAAAGACACAAATGATTTTGTACTCCTACTCCTTCTCTCAGTCTTCCTGTCTGTGTTGCAGACACAGAGCGGGTGAGCTCATGGCCCCGCCCCCTTGTTACGTTGGGCGGGAAGCCGAAACTAATTTACATGTGAAGCAACACACCCATAAATCAGCGAACTGTGGACACGCCCCAACATGACACTTTTTAACACATTATGATAAAAAAATCTGAATTGTGTTTTAAACTGAGCCTAAACTGACACACTCAGAAGAACCATAATATTAATATTAAATCATAAAAAAAGAGGTAAACTATGTGACCTTTAAAGTGTTATTTAATGCTGCTCAGTAACCTAATAACACAGCACAAATAATAATAAAAAACAAACCATAGTCCATTTCTTTTTGGACTTACACATTTAAACAGAAGTAATCAATTTACACTGAAAATAAAATGACAAAACAATGAATAAATAAAAATAAGATTAAATAAAATAGAATTTGTCTAATGTAAATCTAAGCTACATATTAGCTAAGTATTTCCTTTTTAAAGAGAACAAATGTAGCCAAAGGCTGTTGAACCTGTCTTATGATCAACTATATTACAAAATTGTTTAGTATTTTCATTTTTCTCGGACTAGAGTAGAAATGTGTATATTCCATACAAAGTATGAAGCCGAGCGATCTGTTGATCATGTGACTCGTGGTGCACTCGCGGCATTCTGAAAAGTTTAGGTCTTTTCAACTACGTATGCCAGGAAAGCGCATCGCCTCCAGTGGAAATACTGAACTTGCTCACACAAGTGATGTTTCATAAACAAATTTCGGGAGGAGCACGCGCAGAAGTTTCAGTATCAAATACGTCATTGACAATTATTCTATTATCCAATCAGTTCTTGACCAAACCCCTATATATACCAAAGCTGTCTTACCTGCAGCATCTCACGACTTTAGCATCCCTCCACCACCCCAACACCTCACTTCGTAAGCATTACAATCCCGGGGGGAGCGTTCTGGGGCCGGGCTAGATACTTCGCTCGAATCCCAATTCCTCTCTGTTTCCTGATAAGGGGAATAACTCGAGTTGGGGTGTCTCCCCGAGCTCAGAGCCCTCTCCCCGGACAGCACGCCAAATACGCTTTATTCTGAAACTATTGCAAGTGTGAACTCGTGAAAAGACATGATATACATGCGATGATCTTACATGCGATGTGATAGAGGTGTCATTTGATAGCCTTAGCCATAGTTAATCCAGTGTGAGTGCATATAAGTACTAATTTTCATATCATTCAATATCGATAATTATTGAATTTTTTGAACATTCAGGAATAATAGGATTTTTTTTGTTATTTAACCACTTTATTTTAATTTACAAACATTACATTTACATTTAGTCATTTAGCAGACGCTTTTATCCAAAGTGACTTACAAATGAGGACAAGGAAGCAATTTACACAACTATAAGAGCAGCAGTGAACAAGTGCTATTGACAAGTTTCAGGTGTGTAAAGTCTAAGAAGCAAAGCATTAGTAATGTATTTTTTTTGCCGTTCTGATGTAGTTAGGGAGTTCATTCCACCAACTGGGCAGATTGAATGCGAGAGTTCGGGAAAGTGATTTCTTCCCTCTTAGGGATGGAACCACGAGGCGACGTTCATTCACAGAACGCAAGTTTCTGGAGGGCACATACATCTGCAGAAGTGAGAGCAGATAAGAAGGAGCAAAGCCAGAGGTCGCTTTGTAAGCAAACAATCAGAGCTTTGAATTTGATGCGAGCAGCAACTGGCAGCCAGTGCAAACGGGTGAGTAGCGGAGTGACATGTGCTCTTTTGGGTTCATCAAAGACCACTCGTGCTGCTGCGTTCTGAAGCAGCTGAAGAGGTTTGACAGAATTAGCTGGTAGCCCGGCTAGTAGAGAGTTGCAATAATCCAGTTTGGAGAGAACAAGAGCTTGAACAATGAGTTGAGCTGCATGTTCAGATATAAAGGGTCGGACCTTTCTGATGTTATAGAGTGCGAATCTGCAAGATCGAGCAGTTCTAGAAATGTGACATTACTAAGGCAAATAGCTTTAATAGTCAAAAACAATGATATTTAAACAAAATATGTGATCTCTTTATAGTAAAATACCCATACGTGTTAAAGAGACTCTTAAACTTGATAAATAAAATGTTACAAAGGGTGTGCAATGGTAAGGCATAAATGCAAAAATCAAAGCAAACTTTAAGGTGTGAATAATAAAGATACAGTAAACCTCAAACTGTCAACAACACTAATTATCATGATCAAATCTGAGCTTTCAAGTAAAGGAACCAACTATTATTATTCAAATACAAATGACAAATTGTGAAGTTGAATGACTACATTACACCTATGCTAAAAAAATCTTTCAGATGGGGAGCTAGTGGCTGGGATTCACAAGACACCAAAAAGCCACTCTGGCGACATCCTTACATCCTTTTTTCATTTACAATCTCCTCACTGCTGCTATAACGGCACTCACTTTCACATATGTTGCTATTCTGACCTGAAGTGACAAGCACGTGGATTCCTTGACCCCCTACAATGGGCTTTGCGCTCGCGCTCCGCTGGTGTCTCTCATAACTAGGTGACCATCAAGCATTTTCTCAGAGGATGACAAATGAACAAACCACTGCTGCGGTTTCGATGCAAGTTTATGGAGAAAAGCAAAAAGCGCTGCAGTGTTTGGATGCGCTGTGTTTGTCTGAGGTAATTAGTCTGCCGTTATTACTGAAATATGTCTATCTCATACAAAGTGTGAAGCAGTTTGGTTAGTTCTACTTACATGAATCGTGGCACCCTCACAGCACTTGGAATAGTTGAGATGTTTTCAACTAGGTGTGGCTGGAAAATGCGCGCGGTTCATGTGCGCGCCACTTCCACAACATGCCGCCTCCAATGAAAATGACAAACTGACACCTTAAGCTTATTGTCATTGCTTTCAAGGCGCGTGCTCAACAGCCACATTTTAATAAAACTATAGCGCTTCATAGTGAAACCACATAGCAATTTTTTTTATATTGACAATAGTGTTCTGTCAATAAATATCGATACCGATTTTATCGCCCAGCCCTACGTTTGATTATTTGATTTGTGTACCTAGGCCTGTCACGATAGTTTTTTTGCTGTATGATATATTGCATCAAAATATATTGCGATATACAATACTGTTATTTTAAGACTCTCATTCTATAATACCAGTATGACAATATAATAGCATCATAAATCAAGTACACTCTTGCAAAAACACATTATATTTTATTCTTTAGAATATTTCCTTTTATTAATTTCATTTTATCATTTCAACATCATTTCATTTGATCATTTAATCATTTTAACAATTTAATAATTAGGCACTGGAATCAGAACGTGAAAAAACAAAAATATCCTAAATTCATTCATTCATTTTCTTTTTGCCTTAGTCCCTTTATTAATCTGGGGTCACCACAGTGGTATGAACTGCCAACTTATCCAACAAATGTTTTATGCAGTGGATGCCCTTTCAGCTGCAACCCATCACTGGTTAACATCCATACACACTCATTCACTACGGACAATTTAGCCTACCCAATTCACCTGTACCGCATGTCTTTGGACTTGTGGGGGAAACCAGAGCACTCGGAGGAAACCCACGCGAACTCGGGGAGAACATGCAAACTCCACACACACAGCAATGCCAACTGACCCAGCCGAGGCTCGAACCAGCGACCTTCTTGCTGTGAGGCGACAGCACTACCTACTGCACCACTGCATCGCCTATATCCTAAACTATAAATAATAATAAATGTTGTTAACACAAAAAAAGCGTAAGGTAAAAAGTAACAGAGGCTGCGATTTCTGCTACTAGATCTATTTTCAGCTGTCAGACAATTTATGGTAAACACTATATTGTTTTTTTAACTATACAGGTACGGACACCTCCTAGGGCTGTGCAATTAATCCAAAATTCGGTTCCGATTTCAATTTTGGCTTCTAACGATTATGAAAAAGCATTGGTCGAGATAAACGATTATTGCATCATATACCGCCCCCTTTCCATGTTGTACACATTTGTTGCTCTGCAAAGCTCAGTTTCACATGAAAATGACTAAAAGCATGTATTGTAATGTAACGTTTGCAGCATGGGATGCGCATCGTTCACTGATGTACATTCCTGTCATTCATGTTTTTAAAAGTGCGAATGAGACCGCATGCTGCCGCATAGCATAGCACACGCATCTAAAGTCATTTTTTTTATTTCAATCATTTTAATGTGAGCGCTTTAATGGTCAAATAGGTGTCAAAACGCGGTGTCTAGTGATTATTCATATTAACCCTCATTTGTGTAAAACAAACGAGTTGAGAATCAAAAGAAAGAGAAACCATTAAAGTGACAGCGTGCGATATTCCTACTGCATAAACATAATAGTTTTAATATCTCATTTCTAATAACTGATTTCTTTTATCTTTGCCATGATGAGAGTACATAATATTTGACTAGATATTTTTAAAATACAGGCATTCCGATTAAAGTGCGATTGAAAGGCTTAATTAGGCAAGTGATTGTATAATGGTCCGTTTCCACTGAGTGGTACGGTACGGTACGGTTTGGTTTGGTACGCTTTTATAGCCGTTTCCACTATCAAAAGGCGTATCGAACCGAACCGTACCACTTTTTCGGCACCCTTTCGAAAGGGTACCAAACACGAGAAAGGGTACCAAAAGGCGGAGCCACACGCGCAGCTGAACGCTATTGGTTTACAGAGATACGTCACTCGCTTACACAACAAGAATGAAAACAAAAAAACCGCCATGTTTGAAATACACAGCGAGAGATTAAAGCGGAATTATAAATACATATAATAATGAGCCATGGTCGATCTGGGCTTAAACTAACCTTGTCGTCGTCTTGATGAACAGCCACAAAGCCAAGAAGAAGAGCAGATTTACCCTGTGCCCTGTAGTTTTTTACGAGCCAGTCTGAGGCGCGAGCGGTTTCGCTTTCTTGCTAGCGCTCGCGCGCGTCTCTAACATTATATCTGAAATAACAAACTTCTTGAGCTGATGATAATAACCTGCGCTTAATTATTGACGTGCTTTTGAAACCCGATCCTGTCAGACACTGACAAACGCGAGAGTGAAGCGTGACGAAACAAAGGAGAAGCCGGAAAAAAAGGAGCACATTATTATTCAGCAAACATGAACAAAATGGCATGTATAACTAACTTATTATCTTCATCTTTTGGACTAATATGAACCGGGAATGACAGAATTACTCTCTAACAGAGGCTACATGTGCTTCTGAAGATTACAGACACAGATGAGAAGTTTTCACTGACTGTGGGTTGTATTTTGTGTTGTTTTGAATCTAAATACTGACGAAATGTCTGCTATATGTAGTTCTTCTGTAGTTGGTAACATATCGGAGACTGTAAGGGGCTGTATGTGTTTATATATGTTAATTTATTTACTTATTTAATATAATTACAGACATTACAGTAGGCTGTTTCGCATTGTCATTGATCTGCAGTTATAATCAACTCATGTTCATTGAAAAGTTAGTAAAAAACATTTCTACACAAGTATTTATGTGTGTAAAGCATCTGTTTTATGAGAAGTGCTTCTCATATGATATGTAAGTGACCCGTACAGCTTTATTGTAGACATTTCCTCCAGCGAGAATGACGTCGACTGAAACTGTCTGTCATACACCACGCCCACCAAAAGGGTACCCTTGTTAGTGGAAACGCAAGCCTGATAAAGGTGACCCGTACCAAACCAAACTGTACCATACCAGTCAGTGGAAACAAGCCATAACAGTAGTTTCTTCTGCAGACAGTCAAAAATATATATTGCTTAAAGGGGCTAATAATATTTAACCTTAAAATAAGTTTCAAAATATTTAAACCTGCTTTTGTTCCAGCCGAAATAAAACAAATCAGACTTTATCTAGAAGAAAAAATATTATAGGAAATACTCTTAAAATTCCTGAATCTGTTAAACATCATTTTGGAAATATTTATTTAAAAAAATACAAAATTCACCGGAGCGCTAATGATTTTGACTTCACGATTATTCAAAACGATTATCAGTTGATTAAACTCATGACCAAAATAATCGCGATTATGATTTTTCCCATAATTGAGCAGCCCTAACACCTCCAATAGAGATGCTGCACTAAAGCATCAGCTAAAACATTGCTAGATTTGTTTATGTATGGGCGATATATACAGCATTACCAAAAATGATTGAGGTCACGTCCATGTGTTGTGCGAAAACTCTACTGATTATCCTGACAGGCATATCTGTACCTGAATACTGCTAGACTCCATTTACTTATATGGCTACTCTACTGTATTTATCTATGCTGGTAATTAGTCTATTTTCCGCAAAGGCACTCCTCTACAAAATCATCAAAATTCAATATAAATGTATTCATTGTTTCGAAAAAGAGCTAATAAAGATATTTGGTCAAATATTGTAATAAATGAATAAATAAATAAAAATAAATAAAAATATTGGGGTTAATAATTAATATTTAATAAATAAAAATATTGCATTGTAGGTTTTTTCCAATATTGTGCATCCCTAAAATATCAGTGCAAAATTATTATATTATAGACTAAAAGAACAAATAGAACAGATCCAAATATGACATTCAAAAAACAAATGTATGATCCAAAGGTCGACTTCCGGATTACATCAATAAACCCAGATATCCATCACAAAACAAAAATATGAAGCATTATTGCTCTTATTAAAACAAATGTATTGATATTCTTCGTTTTGTTGTCTATCCCATTGTGAATATACAGCTTTGTTCTAATTAATATTATTTAAATCTGCAATTTTTAATGTCATTTTAAAAATGTTGCTGAATGAAAACACAAATTATACATTTGCAATATAAAATGCCAGTGATGACTAAGAATAATGCAAAAAAAAAGCACCATTTCACTGTACAATTAAAAAGAAATGCTACTAAACGTTCCCTAAAAAAACAAGTCACAACCAGCAGTGTTTCATGCACCCTAAATGGCTGAAAATGTCAAATTTTGCACACTTACAAAACACCTGCATGCATTTTTCATTCTCAAAAATGAATAAATGCTAATACATGGCATGCAATATTTTTAATTGATGAATGAATCCTAAGATTCTGCAAACCCCAATACTGCTGTAACGTTCCTTTGACTCCCAAAATGACACACACCCCACTACTAGACATGCCTATGAAACACTACAGGCTACTACACACATCTGTGATGATGCATAAAAATATCACACACCTTGACATGGAAGCAAGCACCTTATACTGTTAAAAAAATGCCTATTTTTGTCAATTAATAATAAACTACTAGCAATTTTAAACATCGCCATTCACACGCATGCACCCTAAATGCTGCTGCACACGCCTATGATGCCCTAAAACTGCAGCAGCATGTGCCTGTGACTCCCAAAATACTGCATGCACCTATTGTTAATCAGACATGGTGCTGCAAACGCGGTTTCACGCGTCTAAAATGATGCACAACAATAAAAACTGCTCCAATCACACTGAGCGAATGCCCTGAGAAAGGTTACAGCCCGCGTGTGATGGTGTCTGCTGCAGCAGCATGCACATCATATATGACACCCCCCCAAAACACCATTGCATGCATCGATGGTGCCCAGAAATGCAGCATTTGCCTCTCAGACTCTAACATCGCGTTTTTATACTCAATATTGTACACATACGAGCTATAAAACCCATTTCATACTCGACGTGATAGTAGGAGACATGAGCTTGGCGTCTTTTGTGTTTTTGAAGAAGCGTGTGTGTGTGTGTGTGTGTGTGTGTGTGTGTGATACTAACGTGTGAGAAGTATCACAATAATTACGCGTGCATTTTAAGCGCAGAACAGTCATGGCGATGCAAATAACCACATTAATAAAAAGGAACGTTCACACAATGACTGGAATGCTATGCCGCCTAGCTAGGCAGCTCGCTTAGGGGTTGAGACACAGCCCGAGGCTCTGAAATCGAAACGGAAAACGCGTGCACATTGAAACACCAGCACGTGCTCCCGGTGGCTGCATCACAACAACAATAACAACAATAACAATAACAGCGATTTTGACTATTCGACGGTTGAGCATAATGAAGACGAGGGGGAGGGTTTATAATTAACGTTACTCACACTCTCGGTAGCTGCAGGGGTGGCGCCCCCCGCCGCAGAAACACCCCGTCCACGAACACCCCGTTTTTGCCTAGGCAGCGCAGGTAGAAGTCTCCTCCTCCGGGGCCCGAGCCGGTGTCTTCGGCGGCAGCGGTGAAGATCTCCAGGTGCCGGCGGGAGATGAAGCTCGAGTGGCCCATGCTAACATCCACCGAGCCCTGCGACGAGTTCCGACCCACCGTCACCGAGCGCTTCTTCATCACATACTCGAACTCGCGGCCCTCCAGACGGGCCATCGCTGCCATCTTTATCTTTTCGGGGGGGCACACGCGGTTAATTTAATATGAAGGGGGAGAAAATAAAATCAAAAACGTTAAACGTGCCCGACCGGAGACTCCACCAGCAGCAGCATCAGCGGCGGCGACTCGACCCACCGCCGCGATTCACCAGAGAGAAAGGGAAGGGGGCATTAGCCAATCAAAACGCGCCAGTGGTGGAGGTTCTTTGATTGACGGGTGTGACAGCCAATTGGAGGCGCGCAAAAGAATGCGGTAATTCAACCGCAGCCAATGGAGTGATGGATATGGATGGTTTGACGGATTGAAGGTCGGTTGCGCTGTGATTCAACACGCATGTACGTGGAAAGTTGTCAACACTGGACTGGATGTTTGCTGTGGATGTGAAATGGGTTTACTACATACATATATTGCCCAAATGATGTTTTACAGAGCACGGAATTTTTCACAGTAATTCCTATAATGTTTATTCTTCTGGAGAAAGTCTTATTTGTTTTATTTCGGCTACAATAAAAGCTGTTTTTATTTTTTTAAACCATATTTAGGTTATTATTACTAGCCTCCCTAATATTATGCAAGCAATCCCAGCAATGGGGCCCAAACAATCCTAAAATACCCCCTTTGTATTTTCATCCATTCATTATTTATTTATTTATTTAGCTGTAACTCAATTTCCTTTTCTGTTTCATCTTAATGCAGTCTCTACATTTTTAATTATTTGCTTTCTTGAAATGAATTCACAATTAAAAATAGTAATAAATAACTAGAGGGATAACTGGATAGCGCTCTCACCTCACAGGAAGAAGGTCACTGGTTCGAGCTGGCTGGGTCAGTTGTCATTTCTGTGTGGAGTTTGCATGTTCTCCCCGTGTTGGCGTGGGTTTCCTCCGGGTGCTCCGGTTTCCCCCACAGTCCAAAGACATGTGCTATAGGTGAAATGGGTAGGCTAAGTTGTCCGCAGTGTATGTGCGTGGATAAGTTGTCGGTTCATTCTGCTGTGGCGACTGCAGATTAATAAAGGGACTAAGTCGAAAAGAAAATTAAAGAATGAATAAATAAATAAATCGAAAATCATAAATAATTTAAAAAATAAATCTTAACCTGCTTCATGATTGGGATGGGGGACAAATTTGATTTGCCAGGCCCGTAGCCCGCCTAGTGAAAGGGCTGGACCTTTTTGCAGTTATACGCCTGATTTTCTATTTAATTATCAGATTTAAATGCTGCATTAAGCACTATGTTTAGCTGGATTAGCTTGTCGGATGGTTATCATAACCACACTTTGATGTACCAAAAATATTTCCTAAAAATTGAGAATAAAGAAATGTGAAATAATATTTATTTTAAAAATACAAATTTATCGTATATCTTTAAAAAAAAGTTTTAAATTAAAAACTAGCCAATATATGAATTACAATGTTTGTAAACATTCAGGATGCGTGCGCATCGAGGTTGCAGAAAAAAACCGGGAGCGCCAGCATTAACAGCGAGGGAATGACATCCCATGCTGTACAGAGTTTGTTGTTGTCTTAGAGATAAGTTATATTGATTACATATTATATATAAATATTATTTATATAATGCTTTCAGAGTATTCTAACAGTTTGTCACCCAGTGATAAGCAGTTATTCTGCAAAATTAACGTTAAAGTGAGCGGCGTTCATCTGACAGGTCCATTTGCGATAGCACCCTCCCAATGAATATTGGATAAGACGAAATGGACATGCGTCCAGCCAAAAATATACGATCTCATTGAAACTCCAAGTGTTTTAACAAGATGTGTGGTCATGTGCAAGAAATAATGTTCCATGCTTACCAGATTCGAAACTATGTAGTGCTAAAAATCGAGGTTCTGCCTAGCCAAAGACAAGGAAAAAGGTCTATACAGGACAAGTTATACAAGGCCTGGGTAATCATCAACAAGCAATACTGCATTCTGACAGAGAACTACACCTGTACGGCAGGGTATGTGAACCGTAAGGTTGGTTTTATATTTGCACATTCAGACTTTCTCCTTAATAATATAATTACATAAAAGTATTTTTTGCAAACTAAATAGCGAAATCATATTAGCAGCCAATGACTATCACAGTACAACATTGTTCACAGTCAAATGAACAGTGTTAATATTGTTTTCAAGTCACACTTGCAGGTTATTTCAGACTGAATATTCAAAGAGCCGTGGTAAACAATATAGGGAGTGTGTCGCAAGTTGTCACTGAATGAATATGTGAACATAAAACCAACTTTACCTTAATAACTTTCACGTTTTATTCTTAGCATTCAGTGTTCGCAGTTTAATTAACCATGTTTAACTGTTTATGCTGAAATCATTGCTGCAATCAAAAACGAGTAATGTGTATGATTCAGCATAGTGTGAACTCACCTGATATATCACGAGAACTGCAGAGTCCAGCATTTCTAATTAGGTCCTCACTTCATTCAGCTCCCTTTTAGCCAAAGACGTCTGCAGTTGGCATTAAAAACAGTGTGGTGCACGGTAAAAGTTAAGTATTTGGCATCCTACCGCACAACACTACATGTTTACTATTGCCAGCGGTCTCTTTTTGCAACCGGGAACCCGTGTGACGTCATGTGTGATGTAGGTTGGTAATTCGTCTATAGGGTATATTTGGAAATATACGGAAAGTCTTTTAACTTGTCAGTAACCTGGGTCAAGCCAAAGTCCCTTTAAGGCAAGTCATTTCACTTGGCGGCGGTCTTTGAAACGCCTCTCGGGCATTCTGTTTGAATGGGAAAACACCAAATTCTCTAAAACTACTTGCCAAGCTTACGATGACATTTAATGTTACGAATCACCAATAAATTTAAACAGCAACTGTCTATTAAGTTTCGTTTCTAAATGTTCGTATTAGACAAAATCTGCAGAAACTCAAGTCTGGTCTGAGCCCCTCCCCCGGAGAATTGTCGTTCTATAGTGATCGCAGATTGGCTCCTGTACTAGAAAGCAGGCTATATTCGCCATATAGCGATTGCTGATTGGCTCCTGTAATAGAAGGCGGGGCTTCTCTCACCATATTGACAGTTACACTTTTCCCCATTCAAAAGTATACGAGTGACATGTCTTGTGTATTCTACAGTCTTTGGTCAAGCGTTTCTGGTGAACTGTATGCAGTTACAAAATCGGCGCGTTTAAGGTCAGATTTCTTTAAAAATCAACCATCTCCACTGACTCCAGTGATATCCGATGTAAAGTTGGTCTCAGATTGTACAAGAAGCACTGCATTAAATTACATGTTTTCCCCCAAGTCTTTAAAATATGACCAATTAATTTATCCCAGTATATTCAGCGGAGCTTCTGCGCAGGCTCGTGCGTGTAAACGTTTTTTAACTTATTTTATGCCTGAGCAACTAAATGAATGCCAACATTTATTTAACTGATTATATTTTAATTACATTACAACAGCGATGCTGTAAAAGGAACCGTATAAAACTGCAAAAAGTCACATTAACCATTCACTGGAGGTTTATCAGTATAGGAGGAAACACTAGCTCTTCATATACCCTATTGTAATTTATTAGGCAAATAACAAACTGGCCAGCAACAACAATGCCGGCAGCAAGCTCTCTGCAACTCTCACATGGTCACCCACTGAAGCTAACCAGGGCTGAGCCTGGTCAGTACCGGGATGTGAGACCACATGGGAAAGCTAGGTTGCTGCCGGAAGTGGGGTTAGTGAGGCTGGCAGGGGGTGCTCAACCTTTGGTCCTAATGCCCCAGTATAGTGAAGGGGACTCTAAACTACTCAGTGAGAGCCGTCTTTCAGATGAGGTAAAACCGAGGACATTAAACCCCAAGATGTCCTTCGAAAAGAGTAGGGGTTTAAACCTGGCATCCTGGCCAAATTTGCCCACTGGCCTCCGTCCATCATGGCCTCCTAACCATCCCCATACCATAACTATCTTCATCACTCGGTCTTTTCTCCTTGGTCTGGCTCAATATGGCTGCTGTCACGTCATGGCACACTGGTGGTGGATGAGGAGATTCCCTCAATGTGTAAAGTGCATTGAGTGTCCAGAAAAGCTTTATATAAATGGAAGGAATTATTATTACTATCAATTATTATTAACAACAGCCTAAATAGTAATCAAATTGATTTAATTAGGGCAGCTTTTGTTGCTTCACAGCTTCACAGTCATTATTTCTTTCAGGAACAAGGTCCAAGATTTAGAATACTTGTAAAATGTTTTCTCCATTTAAAAACAATACAGTAAGGAAAGAAGACTTCTCTTACGTCAGATTGTATGTTTTCTTGCACAGCTGGATGTTGGATTTATGAAAAATAATTGTTCACATAGGCCAAAACTGATTAGCTGAAGTCACGACAGCCAACAGAGGATTCCGCTTGGTCTTAAAGCCTTTTTAGATGGGTTATTTTCACAATTTGTGATGGCAAAGCAGTCAAAATAGGACAAGTGGGCTCATGTATGGGACAAATTCTAGACTGTTTGTGTAAATGTAATGATTAAATAATATATATAGTTTTATTACTGGGCAGCAAGGTGGTACAGTGGGTAGCACAATCGCCTCACAGCAAGAAGGTCTCTGGTTTGAGCCCTTGCTGGGTCAGTTGGCATTTCTGTGTGGAGTTTGCATGTTCTCCTCGTGTTCGTGTGGATTTCCTCCGGATGCTCCGGTTTCCCCAACAGTACAAAGACATGTGGTACAGGTGAATTGAATAAGCTTAATTGGCCGTATGTGGGTGTGTGCAAGAGTGTGTGGGTGTTTTCCAGTGTTGGGTTGCGGCTGGAAGGGCATCCGGTGCGTAAAACGTGCTGGATAAGTTGGCGGTTCATTCCACAGTGGCGACCCCAGAATAATAAACGGACTAAGCGTAAAAGAAAACGAATAAATGAATTTTATTGCAATAACAAAACAATTACAATGTTTATAAAACAAGCAAAAATATAGTATAAACCGTACAGAGATTAATTTTTATAATAAGGTAAGTATGAATTAAATTAATACAACAAAAATATAGAAGGTTATTTAATTGACAAGGTTTTTTAAAAAAATGTATACGTAAATAAATTAAATAGGACCTTTAAATAATTGAACAGTTTTATATTGTGGTCAGATGAAATTTAAACATGTTTAAAATGCTTTTACAAGTTTAAATGTGACCAAAATAGAAACACATCATTAACATAAATGGCTTATTCATTCATTCATTCATTCATTTCTACCGCTTTTCCGGGGCCGGGTCACAGGGGCAGCAGTCTTAAGAGAGAACCCTAGACTTCCCTCTCCCCAGAAACTTCCTCCAGGGGGATCCCTAGGCGCTCCCATGCCAGCCGAGAGACATAGTCCCTCCAGCATGTCCTGGGTCTTCCCCGAGGCCTCCTTCTGGTGGGACATGCCTGGAACACCTCCCTAGATAGGCATCCAGGAGGCATCCGAAACAGATGCCCGAGCCACCACAGCTGACTTCTCTCGATGTGGAGGAGCTGCGGCTCTACTCCGAGCTCCTCCCAGGTGACAGAGCTCCTTACCCTTACTTTTTATAATAAGGTAATTATGATTTAAATTTAAAGTAATACAAATAATACAAAAACGAGAGGGCAAAAGGAAAACATTAATGCAGAATATTAATATAATAATGGTATTTAAATACAGGTCCATTTCTTGTTTAAAAATGTGGTTTCCATTTAGTATATGTATATTTATTGGGTTTACAATAATACACCAATACAATGATAATTATCGAACACACACAAAAAAAGACAAACCTAATTGACAATTTTTTTTGCATTAAATGTATAAGTAAATAAATTATGAAGTTAATAGTGTTATATTGCGGTCAGAGGAAATTTTAAATATTGCAATAAGGAAACAATTGCTATGTCTATAAAACAAGCAAAAATATAGTACAAACCATACAGAGATTACTTTTTATAATAAGGGAATTATGAATTTAATTTATTTCCCAGTGTTGGGTTGTTGCTGGAAGGGCATCCACTGGGTAAAACAAGTTGGTGGTTCATTTTGCTGTGGCGACCCCAGATTAATAAAGGGACTAAGCCAAAAAGAAAATTAATGAATTAATTAAATTTAAAGTAATATATCAAAAAAATAGAAAGTAATAAAAAAAAGAAAAAAATAGAGGGTAAGCTACATAAAAAGGAAATAAATATTAATGCAGAATAATAATATATTAATGGGCGTTAAAATGCTATTTAAATACAGTTCCAATTCTTGTTTAAAAATCATAAAATGTGGTTTCCATTTAGTTTATGTATATTTATTGAGTTTACAATAATGCGTCAATAAAATAATAATTATCGAACACCAAAAAAATACTAAAACCTAATTGACAATATTTTTTACATGAAATGTATACGTAAATAAATTATGTAGTACCTTCAAATAACTTAACAGTGTTATATTGTGGTCAGATGAAATTAAAACATGTTTAACATGCTTTTACAAGTTTAAATGTGACTAAAATAGACATATATCATTAATAAATATGGCTTATTGTGGTTAAGGATTCCTAAATATGTATTTATATAAATGAGTTTTGATTGAAAAGCGTAGAAACAAATGAGTTTCAAAATATGGCTCAATTATTTTACTGTGATATTTGAACACTGAATATGACCTCGCTAAAATCCAGTCCGTGTTTTGCGCTTCTCCGCGTCTGCAGTCGCCGAATCTCCCATAATCCTTAGCGCAGTCAGCGTGTATTTTTTTGGATATGGAGGTCATGAAAACAAACGCCTTTTTTTGCCGCGTTTAATGCATGAAAAAGACCATTTACTAACACTGTAAGCACAACAGCGCTAATACCTTCTGAAGGCGTAATCAATTCAGAAACGTAGACCGGTAAAGGCAGATGCGCGCGTCTACGTGCGGGACATGTGCTCGTGCAGGCTGACGTCATCTCTTCCTGGTGTTTGTAAACAGTGCTGCTGGGTGTGACCCGCCCGGGCGCTTTCACACCCTATTACACCCCAAAACAGCCCCCAGAGGAAGCACAGGGTGTTTGTGGGACAATGGGGCACTTTGTTCTGCATAATATGTCTCACACTTATGCTTATTTTGAAGATACACTGAAATCAAGAGTGTAAAATGATTTTCATTCACAAATTTCTATAGTTTACTACCCATATTTTAGTGTTGTAGGTATACACTCACCGGCCACTTTATTAGGTACACCTTACTAGTACTGGGTTGGACCCCATTTTGCCTTCAGAACTGCCTTAAACCTTCATGACATAGATTCAACAAGATACTGGAAACATTCCTCAGAGAATTTGGTCCATATTGACATGATAGCATCCATGATGCTAATCTCTCGTTCCACCACATCCCAAAGATGCTCTATTGGATTGACATCTGGTGACTGTGGAGGCCATTAGAGAACAGTGAACTCATTGTCATGTTCAAGAAACCAGTCTGAGATGATTTGTGCATATGACATGTTATCCTGCTGGAAATAGCCATCAGAGGATGGGTACATTGTGGTCATAAAGAGATAGACATGGTCAGCAACAATACTCGTGTAGGCTGTGGTGTTGACATGATGCTTAATTGGTAATAATGGGCCCAAAGTGTGCCAAAAAAATAATACCATTACACCAGCACCACTAGCCTGAACCATTGATGCAAGGCCGGATGGATCCATGCTTTCATGTTGTTGATGCCAAATTCTGACCCGACCATCTGAATGTTTCAGCAGAAATCAAGACTCACTGACAATCTTCTGTTGTCCAATTTTGGTGAGCCTGTGTGAATTGTAGTTTCAGTTTCCTGTTCTTAGCTGACAGGAGTGGCACCCGGTGTGGTCTGCTGCTGTAGCCCATCTGCTTCAAGGTTGGACATGTTGTGTGTTCAGAGATGCTCTTCTGCATACCTTGGTTGTAACGAGTGCTTATTTGAGTTACTGTTGCCTTTCCATCAACTCGAACCAGTCTGGCCATTCTCTGACCTTTGACATTAACAAGGCATTTGCGCCCACAGAACTGCCGCTCACTGGATATTTCCTCTTTTTCTGACCATTCTCTGTAAACCCTAGAGATGGTTGTGCGTGAAAATCCCAGCAAATCAGCAGTTTCTAAAATACTCAGACCAGCCCGTCTGGCACCAACAACCATGCCACATTCAAAGTAACTTAAATCCCCTTTCTTCCCCATTCTGACGCTCGGTTTGATCTGCAGCAGATCGTCTTGACCATGTCTACATGCCTAAATGCATTGAGTTGCTGCCATGTGATTGGCTGATTAGAAATTTGCGTTAACGAGGAGTTGGACAGCTGTACCTAATAAAGTGGCCGGCCAGTGCAGTAGTATAGAATAAAGGTGTAACGATATGAACATTTCATATCGTGATTATAATGACCAAATTAATCATGGTTATTAATATCATCATGACTTTGTTAAAATGATCTGAAATTGTTCAATAAGAAACGTCACACACGTAAGGTATACGTTTTTGTCTGAAAGTGAACAAACAACAAAATTTGCAGTTTTGTAAAACAACAAAAACATAGATCCCTGTATTTTTGCTTTGTTTATATTATTATTATTATTATTATTATTATTATTATTATTGTGTGTGTGTGTGTGTGTGTTTATAAGTACATTTGATTTACTTATATTTAGGTATTGTTTGTTTTTATACACTTACTGCTTCAGAGGGATCCAAATTGACCCTATTTAAAAAATAAAATAAACTACATGAAGCTGCTTTATAAAGCCATAAAGGCTTGTGTGATTTAAAGAAAATAGCATTGCGATTTAAATGTGAATTTAAGCTTCAGCTCAGTATTAATAGTGTGCAGCAAATCCTTTTTAAACCGATAGGAATACAACACACTTTAACTGTTAATAATGTGTAAACTGTAATAAATATATTTAATAAACGTCTAAACATACATTTACTTTTTACGCAGCCTTTAGCGATCAGCTAATCACAATGTAACAAGATTTACAGCAAGTTTTCAAAATGACGATAATCAATCTAAGTTTTAATGACAATAAATATCTGAAGAGGTAATACTAACTATCAGAAAGTTTACCGCGGTTTACATTGAAACTGGTATTCGTGACAACAATGGTATAGAAGTATATTGTTTATATTTGTTGATTTTGAGGGGTTATTACATCTGGAAATAGGGGACGACCAATGAAAACTTGCATTTGGGCTTAATTGGGTAGATTTGCATTGAACATTGATTAATGTACAATGACATGTGGTTGTGAAAATAAATAAATAAATAAGATTCACTTTTTTTAATCACTTTTTTTTAAACAAGCGTCCCCGAAATGTTGGATAAAAAAATAAATAAATAAAACACATAAAATAAATAATAAACTGTATTTATGTAAATATAGCTATAAACATAGTATTAAAAATGTATCAAAATAATAATATTTATAAATTGTAATTCTATATAAGTTGTAATAATACTAAAAATATGATTAATTATTATATCAATAATTGTTCTTGTATAGGTTATTGGGCCTATAACATTAGACAAAAGAAACTACCAATGAAGGATTTGGGCTATTCTAAAAAAAATGGAGCAAATTAATAATAATATTATAAAAAATAAAAACATTTTAAATCATTTAATTAAAATAAAATCTTAAAATGTTTACCAGGTCGACGCCAGTGGTGTAGTGGTTAGTGCGTCGACACATGCACTCCGGTGCTCACGGCGACCAGAGTTAGATTCCCGCCTCGCAGTCCTATGCCGATCCTTCCCCTCTCTCGCCTCCCCATGCTTTCCTGTCAATACTCTATACTGTCCTGTCCATTAAAGGTGAAAACCCCAAAATAATAATAAAAAAAAAATGTTTACCAATATATTCAAGAAAGCAGCCTGTAGGTACACATGATTATAATGAACAATAAAGATCCTGTTAAAAATAATTCAACTTAAATAAATTAAAAAATATATTAAAACTAAAGTGTGCAATACATTAAATAATAAATAAAACAATACCTAATGAAAATCAAATAAATAAAAAATATACCTCAAATTTTATGTCATTGTATACATTTCATTGTATACAAAATATAAATAGTTTAATGTCACTTGAGAAGTAGGTGAAAATGTAAAAAAAAAAAAACTTTATTGGCATGACTATTGTTTAAAAAAACAGCATTAAAACAATAATCGTTATAAATGTTATTAAAACAATGTCAAAAAAAGGCCCTGGACTTATGATGTTTTTTATATCTATATGACCTCCATATCCAAAGTGCACATTAATTAGCCCTGGAGCACTTTTTGTTTAACTTTGGATTTGTTTTGTTGTATAATTTGCGTCTGAAGGTGTGATGTTGATATTTTGGATCTCTGAACATGAACATTATGAGCCGTTAATGTAAATGCGCCGCTAGAGGGAGATGTTCAGCCTCTGTCATTTGTATTAGCAGAGTATGCGTGGTGATGACTGACTTACTAATAAAATGGCGGCCATTCAAGCAAATATAAATCGTATATGAAGCTCATTTAACTGCCACACATATAAACACTGATCTCTGATATATATGGTTAATCTTCTCAATCAGCCGACTGTTTTGTCTGTAACATCTTTATCAAATCTACCAGTCGACTGCTGCTTCGTTATACAAGACCCAATTGATTACTGAGGGCGGTGTGTGTTTAAAACTGTTCTCACTTGACCAATTCTCAGCCAAACAAATCCTCACATCACACTTTATTATGCAAATCAGCAAAACTACACCATGTTTTTAGTCTGGAACACTAAAGACTTCATTACACATGACAGTCAATGTAAGATTACATTAGCTTCATTTATCAATGAACAACATAAATTAATGTCAAATACCACTGTATTGATCGAGTCAGGGACAAAATACATGTTTATTTTGAATAAATCCTGACAGGTTTATTGGCAGCCTTTAGCGCAAAGTTGGCTTTATAAAAGACAGGACATTATTCTGGAAAAATGTACTTTAACTTGCTTATACAAGCCACAAAATAAATTAATTAGATACAAAATATTGTTCTGAGCCGTATTAGTTTATTAAATCTTTAATTAAATGCAAAACTGACAGAGGAAAACTGATGGAGTATAGGCTACGCTATCCATTATTCAGCCTCAAGATGGCGCCAAACAGTCAAAATACACAAAACAAAGCTGACAGAAACTAAACCATTTAAATGAAGCATTTATATAGCCCCTATTATACATTAAAAAGGGTCATATTTTGGTTTTTGGGGTCTCCAACGACATGCTGATATGCATGCAAGGTCAAAAAACACTTTCATAGTCTTATAATATGCATTTATTTTTACATAATTATACCTACGACTCCCATATGATTCGTTCAGCGATTGATTTGTTCCCAAACCCCTCCTTTGCGTGAGGCTAATCTGCACTGATTGGACCAATGACAGTCTGTTGCGATTGGTCGACAGCATTCAGCGTGAAACAGAGTGAAATGGCCACCATGGCTTATCAACAATATTGAAGTAGTCAGAGTGCAGAGTGTATGTGTGAGTATACCTGCCACACTCCTGTTTTTCCTGGAGTCTCCCGTATTTCAGACCCATCTCCAGCCACCCACCCATTTTGTTGTTACTAAACATGACTCCCTCAGCATTTTGGTATGGTCTGTGAAACCCCCGGGTCGCCAATATTGGTATAGGATTCGATCGAAGCGGCCGCCTGAAACACATTTTGTAATTATTAACACCACAGTAAACGGTACCCTGTTCTCAACAATCTTATTCAGACATCTCCTCACCCCAGAACCAGCTCTTGAACACTCTTCATGACTTGATTCAACCGGGATCTGCTACAATGTTTGTCTTTTCCTCTTTTTCTTTGCTACTGTTTGTGGGCGGGGCCGCAGGTTTAAATATTCTCAGGTTTGCGCACACAACAATTGGGCAGGGCTTAAGTTTCGTATCGACGTCACGCTGAAGTGGCTAAAGACTCGTTATCAAGACGATTAATTTGAATGCCTAAGAGTCGACTCTTATAAATGAATCAATATTTTTAAACATGATGCACTTTCAGATTTAAGCCTTAGCTGGATATTTTCTTTCCTTCTTTCCTTGCTTTTGGCTAGACAGAACCTCGGTTTTTTAGTTTTGAATTTGGTCATCCTGGAGCATTCTTTCTTGCACATGACCACACAGAACAAAATTGTTGGCATCCAAAGACTTGTAGGCCTTTAACTTCTCTCTTGTAAAATCACTTGGAGTTTCAGTGAGATTGTATATTTGGGGCTGGACGCTTGGCCATTTCATCTTATCCAATATTCATTGGGAGGGTGCTATCGCAAATGGACCTGTCAGATGAACGCTGCTCACTTTAACGTTAATTTTGCAGAATAACTGCTTATCACTGGGTGACGAGCTGTGTATTTAGGACTAGTTTCTTATTAAATTTTTTACACTAGCATAAACAAAAAAAATAATAAACAATAGCAGAGACAGTGCTGATCTAACCTCTGTAACTTAAAAAAAAAAAGTAATATTATTGTTTATATTATTATTGTTGCCCAGCATCCTCTATTAACAAACTTCAATTAGTACAAAATGCAGCTGCCAGAGTTCTTACCAGGTCTAGAAAATTTGATCACCCCAATTTTATCCTCCTTACACTGGCTGCCTGTTAAGTTTCGTATTGAATTTAAAATATTGCTTCTTACCTTTAAAGCTTTAAATAATCTAGCTCCTGTTTATCTAACCAATCTTCTGTCTCGCTACAATCCAACTCGCTCTCAAACTCAGGGCTTCTGGTAGTACGCAGATATAGGTATATTATATACACTATGATCAGCAGCTACGCTAATTATTCTCTTTATTCTCCATTTCCACCTGGGGATACTCTTCCTGAGGCCCTCAGACTATGCAGAGTCACTGATTAGATCCAAGACCAACGACAAGATGATCCCAAGGTTTCCATATCCTGGACCAGGCTGTATCCTGAGCAGCTACTGTGGTGGTCATGGAGGAGTGGAGAACATGAGACTGATTCCTGTGACGCTCCAGAGACAGACGAGTCTTCGCTGAGGCCAGCTTCCAGCCTCCGCCACTGAGACTGCAGCTCTGCACAAGACGTTTGGCCAGCGGAGAAATTAAAATGGTCGTGCCCAACTGAGCCTGGTTTCTCTCAAGGTTTTTTTTTCTTCACTTCCGCCTTTAGTGAAGTTTTTTTTCCCTCTCCGCTGCCGCCGCTGGCTTCCATGGTTCGGGATCTATAGAGCTGCGCATCGTTGGATTTGCTCTTCAGTGTTTGGACTCTCAGTAGTGATTATTAAACCACACTGAACTGAGCTCAACTGAACTGAACTTAAACACTACAAACTGAACTACACTGTTTCAATTTACTGTGACCTTTTATGTGAAGCTGCTTTTACACAATCAACATTGTATAAGCGCTATACAAATAAAGGTGAATTGAATTGAATTATTGTAGTTATTATTCATTCATAAATTTTCCTTAGGCTTAGTCCTTAATTTATCAGGGGTCACCACAGAAGAATATACCGCCAACTTCCAGCCGCAACCCAGCACTTGGAAATGTAGTTAATTTTTATTAACAACAACAACAACAACAACAACAACAACAACATTTTATAAAATATCATAGATGGATATTTCAGTCAATGCTTCAAACAGTCTGGATAAAATATTGTAGTATTATTATATAGTAGCCTATGTATGTATATATTTATATGTTTATATTGTATGTAAATTTACATGTACATGTTTTTGTTTAGTTTTTCCTCTATTCATTATTGTCTTATTTGTTTCTTTGTTTCCTTCTGCTACATATTTCCCCCCATTTGCTTGTCTTTTTGTATTGCTTTTGTAATAATAATAAAATAATAATAATAAATGATAATAATAATAATAATAATAAATAATATTAAAATAATAATAAAAATAATAATAATAAAAAAATGTAATTACAATAATAATAATAATAATAATAATAATAATAATAAATAATAATAAAAATAATAATAATAAAAACAATATAATTACAACAACAATAATAATAATAATAATAATAGTAATAATATAATTACAACAACAACAATAATAATAATAATAGTAATAATATAATTACAATAATAATAATAATAATAATAATAATAATAATAATAATAATAATAAAATAATAAAAACAATATAATTACAATAATAATAATAATAATATAATTACAATAATAATAATAATAATAATAATAAATAATAATAATAAAAAAAAATAATAAAACAATATAATTACAATAATAATAATAATTATTATTATTATTATTGTTATTATTGTCATCCTACCTGGAATGGCTTAAGCTGTCCGCTCATCTAAAAAATAACTGCACACCTCATCGACCAATTAGAAACAAGCATTCAACAGCGCACAAGCAGTATGAACGCATATATAAAGCCACAAAACAGCCATTAAGATGTCATGAGGTCTTCAGAGCAACACAATATTGAACAAGCATTCCTTAATAGATGATCCCATCACATTCGCTCACTCATTAATTATGCCAATCATTCGAAACGCAATCCTTATGTAATGAAAGATGGTTTCTCATTTCATCCCATTATCATTAGCTTCACTGTTTCTTTATGGCTTCACTCTCTCAAACACACACACACACACACGGCTCATTGTGGTGTTTTCTCGGTCCACCAGGATGCGCATTGTCATGGGTTATTAAAATTAAGAGTGTAGCGATCGATATCCAGCACTCCAGAAAGCCTTGCCCACAATTACGCTGGAAAGCTCTTAGAGAAAGCGCCCAGGAAAGCCGTGTAATAACTCTACAGGGAGACTGTGGCCAACAACAGCATTATACCATCTGAAGAACGCTTCACTAGTAGAACATATAAAACAATCATCAGGCCGATAATTATATCATTTAAAATAGCATTTATCGGTTGATATCAGTGATAATTCCCATCTCTAAACTGTGAATATTGTGGCACCAATTTGGAAATGACCAGATTTCTGTATTCTGTGATACATGCTTTGTTATTGTTTGTTTATTTATATATGCTTTTGAATTAATTGCATTCTGGGACCTTAATCTTTTCTTCAATATTTTCTCTGATGTTGAGAAGTTTGAAAAAGTGACTTTTATTGACATAAAGCGATTCGAAATACTTTGAAGTAATTATAAAACTATTAAAAGTCACGGATATGTCAACCGATAAATGCTATATTTTATGTTATCATTATTGGTCCGACTAGGCCGATATCTTTAAGCCGATAAATCATGTACTGTTTCCTCTGGTTGAACCACTTCACCTATTTAAAAAAATTATTTTGGTTTTTAGTATTTAGATTTTGGTTAAATTTCCGTGACTTGTACTTTTGAGGCTTTTTTATGTGAGGATGTAGTTGTTTAGATCGCAACTACACAGTTTATTTATAAAGATAGTGCCTATTTTAAATATTTACTGTATATTTTTGGAGATTCAGCACGTCGGCCTGTCATACTGAGCAGAGCAAAGACGGTTAATGTTCTGCCACAAGATGGCGGCAGAGACCACATAATAACTCCTAGGAGAAAAACTCAGCGTATTCTTTTTCGGATTTCAAACTACAGCTGATCAAATCATTATAAAACAGGTAACTGGTGACAGGTGACCGTATTTAAAAAAGAAAAAATACTTCAAAGGGGGGCTTATAATTCTGACTTCAACTGTGTATATATGTATATATACACACATGCAGTTGAAGTCAGAATTATTAACCCCCTTTAAATAATTTTTTCTTTTTTAAATATTTCCCAAATGATGTTTAACAGAACAAGGAAATGTTCACAGTATGTCTGATAATATTTTTTCTTCTGGAGAAAGTCTTATTTGTTTTATTTCGGCTAGAATAAAAGCAGTTTTTAATTTTTTAAAAGCCATTTTAAGGTCAATATTATTAGCCCCTTTAAGCTTTATATTTTTCCGATAGTCTACAGAACAAACCATCATTATACAATAACTTGCCTAATTACTCTAGCCTGCGTAGTTAACCTAATTAACCTAGTTAAGCCTTTAAATGTCACTTTAAGCTGTATAGAAGTGTCTTGAAAAATATCTAGTCAAATATTGTTTACTGTCATCATGGCAAAGATAAAATAAAAATAAATCAGTTATTAGAAAAGAGCTATTAACACTATTATGATTAGAAATGTGTTAAAAAAATCTGCTCTCGGTTAAACAAAAATTGGGAAAAAAATAACATGGGGGGCTAATAATTCAGGGGGGCTAATAATTCTGACTTCATTTTTTAAAATTATTTTTTCTTTTTTAAAATATTTCCCAAATGATGTTTAACAGAGCAAGGAAATTTTCACAGTATGTCTGATAATATTTTTTCTTCTGGAGAGAGACTTATTTCTTTTATTTCGGCTAGAATAAAAGCAGTTTTAAATTTTTAAAAAACAATTTTAAGGTCAAAATTAGTAGCCCCTTTAAGATATTTCTTTTGATAGTCTACAGAACAAACCATCATTATACAATAACTTGCCAAATTACCCTAACCTGCCTAGTTACCCTAATTAACCTAGTTAAGCCTTTAAATGTCACTTTAAGCTGTATAGAAGTGTCTTGAAAAATATCTAGTCAAATATTATTTACTGTCATCATGGCAAAGATAAAATACATCAGTTATTAGAGATGAGTTATTAAAACTATTATGTTTAGAAATGGGTTGAAAAAAAATCTCTCTGTTAAAAATTGGGGAAAAAAAAATAAACAGGGGAGCTAATAATTCTGACTTTAATTGTATATATATATATATATATATATATATATATATATATATATATATATATATATATATATATATATATATATATATATATATAGTTATTTCACTTTAAAGGCAATGAAAAGAACTTATTCATCACTAGAAAAGTAAAATTACTGAGTCTGGGAAAAATGCTAATGTTATAAGAAAATATTAAATGGCATTTAAAGGTTTCTGAATCTAAACTCTTCATATATCTATCTGTCTGTCTGTCTGTCTGTCTGTCTGTCTGTCTGTCTGTCTGTCTGTCTGTCTGTCTATCTGTCTGTCTATCTATCTATCTATCTATATATATATATCTATCTATATATATATATATATATATATATATATATATATATATATATATATATATATATATATGACAAATCATGACAAAATAACATAAATAAATAACTGTTTACAGATTTTTTTTTTACAGTGTTTATCCATTTGAAAAAAGTAACATGTTAGACGGGCTAAAGTTGTGTCAGTACCCACAATTTATAAAAGTTGAAAAAAGTAAAAAAAAATAAAAAAACAAACAAAAGCAAAACATAAACTGTTTACTACAAGTGAATGCAATGCAGTTATAGTAGTCTATTGGTTTTGTTCAAGCTGACATGCCTATTTTTAAAAAAGTTTATACTGTTTATTTTCACTACAAGTTTATTTTCGTCTGTTTATTTTCATCTGTCGACACATTTTTTGAGAGACCTAGAATAAAAACAAATAAAACACTGCACTTCTTACCAACCTAAAAATGGTCACCTGTGCATGATTATAACTTAATTTTGTGTTCAAAGATCCTCAACATTTTGAACACATAGAGAGGGAAGCTTATTATGCAAAGCTAACAATGACATCCTGACTCATTCACACAGGGTGGATCTCAGTGCTGACGTTGCTGCAGGCTTTTCCAGTTCATCCGGTTTGAAGAAAAGCCATCTGACCAAAACACAACACAATAAGAGGCGAAAACCAGACTCTGCTTGTCATTAACTGAACATAAACTTCATATATTTATAAATTAAACATGTACGACAAACGCTCCACAGTGTGATTTAAGTACAATTCACATTCATCATCAATGCCTACTGTTCTTTTTAGTTATATTGGCAACAAAAGTGACAGTAAATCTGCAAATGGAGGCAAACGAGTGTCAAAATGGCAAGATATCGATGGTGAATCGATAATTAGCTTTCAGTTAAAGTGCAGTCTGTGGTCTGAGGCTCATCTTCAAATGTTTTGTCAAAGTGCATAAGAGGATCTTCCAAAAATAATCGTCAGTAACTCCACAAGTGATTCTGAAGTCTTTCATTCGTAGGCTAAACGCATTGGCTGGACAAAAATATGAACATATTCAAAATCCGTTTCAAATTTGTGCCGATATTAGGGGTCCATTTTTTTGTCGTTGAATTTCATTGATGGGATTTATCTTCCAACACACCATTTTGTGGCCAAATACAGACATCTAGGAAGCATCTACAAATGAAAAAGTCCCAACATTCAAGACACTGTGTGTATATTGGAGATTTCAATCAACCAACCAACAAGTCATTCCTGGAAGTCATTGAGGGATTTCTAAAGTTAATTTATTTGAATAAATAACTAAAAACGTCCATGGTGACTTGAAGTGGCTTCAGAAAATGTAATTAAGACTTTTTATAATCAGCATTTCTCTTTGAAGCCAAGCGAAATCAATTCAATTCTTTTCCATACTCGTCCTCCAGTCCATAATCATTCTGCTTATTTAGATAAGAGCTACTGATGTGGCACTATGAGGATCCCCAGATACCAAAAATCCAATACACCGTTTTTCATCCAAATTTAGACATGAAGCATCCTCAAATGAAAAGTGCCAACATTCAAGACATTGTATGTACATTGGAGATCCAACGGTTGAATTCAATCAATCAACTAACACACCATCCATTTTGGGAGCCGTCAAGTGATTTCTAAAGTTAATATCCTTCATAAAAACTTTCTTGCTGACTTAAAGTGGCTTCAGAAAATGTATATAAAACTTTTCATAACTAGCAATTGTCTTTAAAACCAAGCTGTAGAAATTTATTTAATTTTATCTGACATTTCCATAATCCTCCACCTGTCCATATTCATCCAACTCATTTGGGCAAGAGCTACCGATATGACACTGTGAGGTTCACCAGATACCAAAAATCCAACACACCACTTTTCGTCCAAATCCAGACATCCTGAAAGCATTTACAAATGAAAAGTCCAAGCATATAAGACATTGTGTACATTGGAGATCCAATTGACTTAAATCAACCAACCAACACGTCATCCATTCTGGGCGTCTTCGAGTGATTTTTAAAGTTCATTTCCTTGAATAAATAAACAAAAAAAACTTCCTTGTTGACTCAAAGTGGCTTCAGAAAATGTAAATAATGCTTTTCATAACCAGCATTTGTCTTTAAAGCCAAGTGGTATGAAATCAATCAATTTTACATCCACATACTCATCCCCCAGTCCATATTCACCCTGCTCATTTGGGCAAGAGCTCCTGATATGACATTGTGAGGTTCACCAGATACTAAAAAGTCCAAAACGCCATTTTTTGTCCAAGTCCTGACATTCTGGAAGCATCTACAGATGAAAAGTCCCAATGTTTAAGACATTGGGGTATATTGAAAATCCAATAGTTGACGCCAATCAACACATCATCATTTCTTGGTGTCGTCGAGTGATTTATAAAGTTCATTTCCTTGCATAAATTAAAAAAAAACTTCCTTGTTGAATTGAAGTTGCTTCAGGAAATGTAAATAAGGCTTTTCATAACCAGCATTTGTCTTTAAAACCAAGTGGTGTAAAATCAATTAATTTGACATCTCCATACTCGTCCTGCAGTCCATATTCATCCCGCTCATTTTGACAAGAGCTCCCGATATGACATTGTGAGATTCCCCAGATACTAAAAGTCCAACACACCATTTTTCATCCAAATCCAGACATCCTGGAAGCATCTATGAATGAATAGTCCCATCATTTTAGACATCGTGTGTAAATTGGAGGTCCAACGGTTGACTCCAGTCAACACGTCATCATTTCTTGGAGTCTTTGAGTGATTTCTAAAGTTCTTTTCCTTGGGGTGAAAAAAAGAAAAGAAAAAAAAAAAAACTTGCTTGTTGACTTGAAGTGGCTTCAGAAAATGCAATTAGGACTTTTTAAAACCAGCATTTCTCTCTGAAGACATGCAAAATCAATTAATTTCTTTTCCATACTCGTCCTCTAGTCCAAATTCATGCTTCTTATTTGGGCAAGGGCTCCCGATATGACATTGCGAGGTTCCTCTGATACCAAAAGTCCAACACACCATTTTTCATCCAAATCCAGACATTCTGAAAGCATCTACAAATGAAAAGTCCATTCAAGAAATTGGAGTATACTAAAGACCCAATGGTTGACTCCAATCAACACATCATCCTTTCTTGGAGTCATCAAGTGATTCCCAGTTAATTGTCTTTAATAAATCCACAAAAAAACTTTCTTGCTGACTTGAAGAGGCTTTAGAAAATGCAAGTAAGTCTTTTTATAACCACATTTCTCTTTTAAAGCCAAGCGGGAGAAAATCAATTAATCTCCACACCTGTCCTCCAGTCCATATTCATTCTGCTCATTTGGGCAAGAGCTCCCGATATGGTACCGTGAGGTTCCCCAGATACCAAAAAATCCAAAACACCAAACTGAGGAAGACGATGATTGGCCCAGACAGGATTAAAAAGTCCCAAAAGCTGAGCGGTGCAAAAATGCCAACGAAGAAGAGGACCAGTCCGACTATATCAAACA
This sequence comes from Danio aesculapii, assembly GCF_903798145.1. Taxonomy (NCBI): domain Eukaryota; kingdom Metazoa; phylum Chordata; class Actinopteri; order Cypriniformes; family Danionidae; genus Danio; species Danio aesculapii. The sequence goes on along the minus strand of NC_079437.1, from coordinate 794,558 downwards.
CAAGAGCCAGGAGGAAGAAAACAAAGCAGCGTCCAACTTTTTCCTTGCAGTCCATCTTGAAGACGCTAGGATGAAGGAGAGCCAACGGACATACGACTGAACAGCAGAAAAGATTCTGTGCATATGACTTTTATGAAGCAGCTCAGCTGCATTCTTACGTTGGAAATTTCTTTAACAGGGCAGGAAAGGAATGCAGCCACCGAAACAAGTTGATCTGCCTGGAAAACGCCTACTGAAGACTCTATTTTTTCGCATATTGTCATTATCATTCTACAGATTGTTTGCATCAGCATGATGGAGGAGCCATAGGAAAACAACTGTGACACACCGAGCATTCAGATATGGCTATAGAAAAAAGAACAGCCTTTGTTTAAGCACCAGCTTATCTGCCGCACGTTTCACTGAGCTGTTTGAGTTATGTAATGCTCCATTAGCTTGTATTAGTCACAGAAAGAAGTCACATAATTTCTTTAAATAATTCACATAGTAAGTCACATAATTTCTGTAAATCGTGACTCTTAAGGGTGTTTACGCAACAGCGCTGTTAAGAAATTATTGCTACCTATAATCTTTTAGTTCAATCAGAATCACTTTTCCAGTCATCTCAACTTACACCAGTCAAACTGGCTAAAATCTTAGTTAAACATTGTATAATAGAGTTATGCATTTTTTTAACTACATATAAAAGTTAAACATTGTAGAACTCCAACAAAGTTGTAACCTGATTACCTGTTTAATATTAGGTGGTCACATAAAAACATTTGTCGTCATGACTTTTGGCATGGAAATGGCTAAACAATGGAAATGTTTTGCTTTGCATTTTTGAATGGCTTTGAATGCGTGTCAGCACAGCCCCCCCCTCCTCTGTTTTCTTCATGCCAGAAGATTTAGGTGTCATTTTGTAAAGAAATACTATGAACCTGTTAACATATTTGTTGTTTTTGTCATCAAGTACTCATTGCTGATTAAAGAACGAGCACATAATAAGCATGCACACGTCACTAGATATGTTTCCATTCACCTATTTTTATGTGGATTTTGGAAATAGCATTAACAAAATGCTTAATTGAAATACCAGGATGAGCATAAATAAAAAAGCACATAAACAACATGCGAACAAACTAAGTAGAATAAACATTTTATCAAAGAAACAGACATTCAGTAAAATAATGGAAACTAGGGCTGCAACAACGAATTGATTAAAATCGATTACTAAAAGCGATGGCAACGAATTTCATAATTGATTCATCGTGTCACACGACGCAGAGACGTTTGATTATTTTAAAAAACTTGAAAAAACTAGTTGAGCGCGGAGCGGAGTGAACGCACTCTGCCTCTCTTGCGCACTGATGCCAGCAGAGTTCAGCGCCTCATAAACAGGACGGAGCAAAAGAACGAGCGGAGGTAATGTTAAGGAAAATATACATGGCGAAGGCAGAGAAATCTGTATGACTTTAGTCATCCAAGGTGTGCGAGAATTTCATACTAAATAAACCAACAAATTGTGTTATTGGCCAAATATGCAAACGTGATGACGGGAGCACCACGGCAATGATCCAGCACCTGAAACGCAAACATCTTGGAGTCTTTGGAGGAAGGGAGCAACAGCAGGTTAAATCACTACAGACTCCTACTTTTGTTTTATTATGAAGTGAGGAACGTAATGTCCCTGATGCTGGTGTTTGCTTGTTATCCAGCTCGACAAGCATGATGTGAAAAACTTTAACTGAGGTTTGGCGCGTTGGTTGGTACTGAGCCAGAGAAAGACGTGTTATAGTATCACAATTATGTGAAGTTTAATTTGAAACTAATTTCGAGAGGAGCATGTGCTCATGATTGACCTAGCTGGTCCACATTAGCTAATCATGATCCTCCAATCAAAGGATCCCAAGTCACTATATATATATCCTCATTTCCTCTCTACAACTATCTTCGTCTGGAAGAAACCCTACTCCTCCCCTTCTTCCACCTTTATCCAGAATGGGCGACATGGTGGCCCAGTGACTAGCACTGTTGCCTCACAGCAAGAATACCAGTGGCGTTGGGTCTTCACTGGGCCATGTGGTGTTTCTATGCGGAGTTTGCATGTTCTCCCCGTGTCCGCGTGGGTTTCCCCCGTGTTCCTCCCACCATCCAAATGTGCTCTATATTATAGATAAAATAAGCCTAACTCTTTATTCTAATGTCTTACTCTCAGGAAGTTCACCTTGGCCTCAGCAGCAGGGGAGTTTCAGATCGACCTGAGCTCAATCTCCCCTCGCCCTATGAAAGGAGGGAGCCCTGGGCTCGAGGATCCCTTGAGCTCAGGCCTCTCTCCCGGGACAGCACGCCGAACAAGCTATGTATAAATCGTGAGCTAAGTGTGAACTCTTGAAGCAGTGTTTTTAACTACCCAATGCTTATTTTATGTTTTAGACACCGCAGAATGTTTATTCGTGTCTTTGCATTGACTTAACATGTAAATCACTTGCGCATGAAGCTTCATCCGCGTCTGGTGTGAACACAGCATAAGAGTGTCTCACACCTCCAAAACTCAACGCATGATCAATGCGCCTCAGAAGCCGAATTGCAAGTCATTTATTATACTTTATTATATTTAGTAAAAACTTCTCCTACCACAGAAAACTTCATTTTTTCTTTTGATATTTGGCACCAGTATATTAGGAAGAGATGATTTTGTTTTCATTAACTATGCTTACATCCACCTATTTGTATGTGGATTTTGTATAGGCACATAAAAATGGTTGATGGAAACGTCAAGATGCGAATAAGTTTTGAAAATGCGCATAAAAAACATATGCGCATAACTAAGTAGGATCAACTTTTTATTCAATAAGAAAAACTGCGCATAAACTACGATAGAAACACTTTTACCGAACAAAGTTCAGTATGCGCATTAAAAAAAAAGTCACGTGATTTTATTATGAGATCATGTGGTGATAAAAATGTGTGCGAATGGACAAACCACCAGGCTGAGCACACTGTAAAACCAACACAATCTCACGGCAATTCGTAACTTTTTGATTTAGTGGTTAATTAGTATGAATTTGTACGATCTAATTCGTACAATTTAGTACGATTTGCTCATCCCCCACTGACGGTCGGGTTTAGGGGTGGGGTTAGGTGCCACGCCTCCTTTTTAAAATCGTACAATTTCGTATGACTGAACTCGTACGAATTTGTCACTAAACTGACAAAACGTGAAATACTTACGTTTTCTCGTGAGATCAGGCTGTTTACATATGAAATGTTGTTTTGGTCAATATAAAATGCCTTAACCGTTGCAGTGTTAGTGTTATTATATTATTAATGACCTCCAGAAATGTCAAGAGTGTCTATGCTCTGCGTCTAACGCCTTCAAACTTGGCTTGCACGATACTGGAATTCGATACCAATCGATACTGAAATTTTTAAAACATTCTCTTCCCGCTGACATTCACGCGCTGTTGAACATGTTCTTAAACAGCGCTGATTTGCCGTTGTGTTCAGGTGCTCAACAGAAATGACTGGGATTGTCCGTGAAGGTCATCAGTTCACCAAACTCACCGCTGTTTACTGAGTGTAACCACAGATACAGGGACACTGGAGGGTTTTAAAGCTGTGATTCATCAGTGGATCGCTCGTATGTCAGCTTATAGACACACTTTAAAAATCGTACGTTATCATTTATTCATTTTCCTTCGGTTTAGTTCCTCTATTTATCAGGGTTCGCCACAGCGAAATGACCCACCAACTATTCCAGCATATGTTTTATACAGCGGATGCCCTTCCAGCTGCAACCCGGTGCTTGGAAACACCCACACACGGACACATGCACACTCATACATTACGGCCAATTTATTCCATCCAATTCACCTATAGGGCATGTGTTTGGACTGTGGGGGAAACCAGAGCACCCGGAGGAAACCCACGCCAATACGGGAGGAACACAGAAATGCTATGAATGCCCAGCCAGGACTCGAAACAAGTGACTTTCTTGCTGTGAGGCAACAGTACTAACCACTGGAAGTTCTCAAATGGCTCTAAAAACAGCTAAAAACACAGAAAAAAAGTGTAATGTAAACTAGGGATGCTCTGATCGATCAACTAGAGATCGGTATTGGCCGATAGTCACATTTAATGACCCACTGATCTGGCCGACCTCATGAACTGATAGCAAATGTTTGTTTATGCGTTTACAAGCTGAGGAAGGTGTAAGTATTTAGGCCTTTTTAAATACAGTACTGAAAGTTCTGTGCTTCTGGCCATGACATGTCCACACTAAATGGAATTATTAGAGACATGTTTAAGGTATTATATGCAGAATCCTTCATTTATTTTCTTAGGTAAGGTGAGATCTCTACTTCAGCATCATACTTAGAGGGAAAATGTGCTTTATGCATTTTAAGCTTGAAGCATTAGAATCGGTACTCTGTATCGGCCGATCATCATGACAAGGTATTGTTACTCGGAATCGGCTGTAAAAATCCTGATCGGACAGCCTGATTTCACAAGAAAACGTAAGTATTTTACGTTTTGTTAGTTTAGTGGCTAATTCGTACAAATTCGTACGAGTTCATTCGTACGATATTGTACGATTTTAAAAAGGAGGCGTGGCACCTAACCCCACCCCTAAACCCAACCGTCATTGGGGATGAGCAAATCGTACTAAATCGTATGAATTAGATCGTACGAATTCATACGAATAAGCCACTAAATCAAAAAGTTACGAATTGCCGTGAGATTGTGTTGGATCAGAGCATCCCTAATGTAAACATACCAAAGAGATGTTTAATAAGGAAACACCACCAATGAATTATAAACAAATGCAGATATATAGGTGAAATGTGGTTTAATTTAACAGTGTGGATCGTTTATACAAACAACCTTTCATATTGGATCGGTCAAAACAACAGCTGTTATTGCAAGTGCTCACATTGAAGATTAGTTTGGCAATGTGTGTTTTAAATTTCCACAAATATCTTCGTTTACAGTACACCTGAAGAAAAAAATTATAAAATTAAAGTATTTTTGTGATTCATGTTGTGTTGTTGTAGTTGTTTTGCATTATATCGTCTTGAGCTTTCCTCTGACAACTTATAAATGTTGAAAAGTGTTTTAAAAAGGGACTTTTATTGACATTTTTAATAGTTTGAAGTGATTTATTGACTGATTTGGTCTTGTAGATTACGCTACAGAAACCTGGTATTAACCTACCAGTACATTTTCTGTTACTTTACAGACGTATTTCTCTATATACTTGTACATTATATCATTTCAAACTTCTAAAATGTCAACAAAAGCCACTTTTGCGTTTTAAACATCAAAAGTGGCTGGAGCAGAGATCAAAATCCCATAAAGCAATTCAGAACCATAAATAAAATAAAAACACAGGTGAATCACAAAATATGGAAACAGTTGCTGTTTTTTTACAGACCACTAAACATAGTTATGAAAAACATCTTGAAATGGCATGATCTGGCAACATGTCTCTTCATATTTCATAAGCAAGCAAACAAAAGATACACATTTGAATCTCTTTCACCAAACGATGCACTGTTTTCTGAACTAAAGTATTATATTTTCCCTCGTGTGGAAGGAACGGGGCGTCTGTGTTTGCTGTCGGACTGGTTTGGTCACTCACAAGTGAAATGGCTTGACTCTGAGGAGGAGTTTGCATCAACACTTTGAAAGGGAAATTGATTCCTTCAATGCGTGAGTTTACAAATGAGGACGTGCAAAATTACAAGGACTGTACCTGAGTATCACTTCATAATAATAGACGAATAATAAAAGCTCAACGACACACACTCAACATCCACTGAAATGATCATCATCGGAAGTAATTCGCAGACATCTTTACCAATAAATTCTTCATATGAATTTGGAGTAAAAATTGTGCAAACTAAGCATTCACTTCATTCAAGGTTATTAAAAATAAACAGCTTTCTGAATATCACTTACCAAACATAAACTCAACATATATTTGTGTTTTGCTTTAGTAAAGCGGTTTTACTATAGTAAAAAAAACCTGACTGAAATGTACGCAGTTGATAAATGTACTGCAAATATTTGGCAAAGAGCTGGAGGCTATTGAAGGTTATTCGGATATTCAGTCGCTGTTTCAGGAGCTGAAAAATAAGAAAACAAAACAAATCTTTGTCTGCGAAGCTAGACTTACACAAATTGTGCATCACTTATATCCACGTCTATATTTAATTAGACATTGAGGGTGTAAATATTGCATAAAATAACAAGACTTATTGCAAAGTTATTAGCCTCCCTGTGAAAATTATTATTCAAGTATGTCTCAATTGATGTTTAACGGATTAAGATTATTCTCAGCACATTTTTAAACATTATAGTTTTAATAACTAATCTCTGATAACAGATTTCTTTTGTCTTTACTATTATGACAGTCCATAATATTTTAAGATATTTAGATACTAGTATTCAGCTTAAAGTACAAACCCCGCTCTGTGAAAGGCTGTGTGTGATTTCTACTTTTGCGGCCGCTTTGCAGCCACATCTGATTTCTGGTCAAGTAGGACGACGGGCTCATTCTTGAGCCTTACTTTGCACTACATTGATGATGATTGGTAGCGGTGCCAGGAATACCTTTAGACGGCTAATAAAACTTGTCAGTGAACTATGAGGGCAAAATAATAATTAAGTAAAATAATAGTTCATTAATCATAATAGAGTTCAAATTTTAATTAATCGAGATTTAGATTTTAGGCCAAATCACCCAATTTAAAGCCTTAACTAAGTTAATTAAGTTAACTAGCCGATTAAAAAAAACACTTGTTAAGGGGAAATAATATTATTAACTTATGTTAAATAATTTTTTTCTAAAATATAAAAACTGCTTTTATTCCAGCCTAACTAAAATATTAATACGACTTATCCAGATTAAATAAATAAATAAATAAATAAATAAATAAATGTATACACACACCTGACAAAAGTATTGTTGGCTATCCAAGTTTTAGGAACAGCAAATAATAACTTGACTTCTAGTTGATCATTTGGTATCAGAAGTGGCTATTATGAAAGGCAAAGGCCTCTAGATTACTCTTATTTTACCACAGTAAAATATGATCATGCCTTGATTTATAATTATTTCATTAGGACAGTAAAGTCTGACTTTGCTAAGACAAAAGTCTTGTCACTTAACAGAAATAATGTCCAGTATACAATATAAAGTCATGGTGCAGTGTAGAAAGAATGAATATTGTGTCTGACTCCATCATGAGCTTGGAGGACTGCATCCATACATCTCTGCAATGACTCAAATCACTTATTAATAAAGTCATCTGGAATGGCAAAGAAAGCGTTCTTGCAGGACTCCCAGAGTTCATCAAGAGTCTTTGAATTCATCTTCAATGCATCCTTCTTCATCTTACGCTAGACATACTCAATAATGTTGATTTCTGGTGACTGGGCTGGCCAATCCTGGAGCACCTTGACGTTCTTTTCTTTTAGGAACTTTGATGGGCTGCGCAAATGTCTTGATACCTCAGGCTGTTGATGTTGCAATCCACTCTGCAGATCTCTCGCACGCCCCCATACTGAATGTAACCCCAAACCATGATTTCTCCTTCGCCAAACTTGACTGATTTCTCTGAGAATCTTGGGTACAAGATTCCAGAAGGTCTTCTTCAGTATTTGTGATGATTGGGATGCAGTTCAACAGATGATTCATGGGAAAATCGACCTTCTGACACTCTTCCAAATAATCAACTAGAAGTCAAGTTATTATTTGGTGCTCTTACAACTGAGATAGACGACAAGACTTGTCAGGTAGTGTGTATGTCAAATAAATAAATAAAAATCTAATAGCAAATACTTAAACATCACTTATTTTATTAAGTAATAAATGATTTCACAGGAGAGCTAATAATAACTTTGCTGTATAATAATGAAATATCAAAATAAATAGCCGTGCATTACGAGCTTACATAAATAGTCAACAGTTGGTTGGGATTAGCATGGTCAACACTTACACACCAGTTAAAATACAAACACACGGATGTTTGTTTATGAAAATATCTGAACTTTATTAAACATTCAAGCATGTTTTGATGAAACTCACCTGTTTTCACAGCAGCGTGTCGATGCTGTGATCATCGGCTTTAGTACCCTGAGGATTCACTGCATCTTTACTCTCATTTGACTCTGAATCCTCATACGCTTCGTTCTGGAAACAGATGAACTGTTCGTCTGGCTTTTTATCTTCAGACGTTTTAATCATTTTATTTTCTTCTGACTGAGAATCCTCCACAGGCTGTTTCCAATCATCATTCTCCTCTTTAATTGGTTTGCATGCACTTTTCATGGCTGACTCCTCGTCCTCGTACGCTCGATTCTGGTAGCACATGAACTGATCGTCGACCGGCTTTTCTTTGGGTAGTTCGTTACATTTGATCATGTCTGATTCGGCATCCTGGAATCCTGGGAAGTAGGTGGATTTGCCCCATGTTACGTTCCGGATGGTGGAAGATTTGCTTGGGGTTTTCTCACCTGCGCGAAGTAACGAAGACAGAGAGATTGCTTTATTATACACTGTACAAAAACGTACAATTTTAAGGCAACTTTCTGCAGAGCTTTTTGAGTTTACTCAACTTAAATCAAATAAAGTGCAGTACTTGGGTTAAAAGTTGAATCAACTCAAAAAATTCTGTGCAGCAAGTTGCCTTACAACTTTAAGTTGAGTCAACTTTTTGTTTCAGTACACAGATCAATATACAAACAGCGGTAGTATTTAATTTAGCATATGTGACCATGTACCACAGTCTTATTTTGCATTTACACCAGAAGCGGATGAAGCACGAGTGACTTACATGTTAAGTCAATGCAATGATGAGAATAGACATCTTGCAGTGCAATTCATCTGAATGAGTTGGCACGAATGATGCGATTTGCGTAAATGACACGGCTCAAGTTGATCGTTTTGTGCATTTAATATGCTTAACGCACGTATCGCTTGAGTTGGAAAATCTAAACTTCAGCAGACATTCACATCACATTAACCAATCAGGAGCTTGCTCTTGTAGGGGCGTGATTATGACATTGCGCCTGTTGTTGCTGTCCCAAGGAGAAATCCTTATGCCGATACCGGACAATAGCTAATCAAACTGGGCTTGGCTCAGTCAGAAGCACTGCTGAAATCCTCCATCATACAGATACAGTTTCTGGAGGAGTGAGGATGAACTCACAGAGCTGAGTGCACCTCTATCTATTGGACTTTGACGCAGCGCCGAACGAATCTACGCTGTTTTTCAGCATTCCTAAAGCCATGTTAGCCCTTAAGCAGCAAGCTAAAGTCACTGGGCAGAAAGAAGCCCCGGCCATGAGGAAACCCGCGTCTATTGTGAAGTGAATTTGCCGCGCGAATGAAGCGAGTAAACTCAAAATGTCCACGTGTCTTTTTACATGCAAATATCGCGATTTATTTGCACCTGACGCATCTGGTGTGAACACAGCATTATGTTGAATGAGCATATTTTCGAAAACGGCGAAGAAAAAGTCTATTCATTGAAAGTGTTGAGTTTTCTTTTACGCCAAAAAATCATTACAATCTTAAATAAAGATCATGTTTCATAAATATAGTTAGTACATTTACTATTGTAGATATACATCAAAGCTCAAGTTTTAATTAAAAAGTGATTTTTCTCAGTGTTTGGATTTGTTTGAACAACAAATTTCCAAAAAATTTGGACTGGGTTGGACCAAAAACCCCAAATTTGATTGGGTCTTGTGGTGCAGGATCACACGTCTATGGTTTGATTTATACACTTAAATGGTTTGATTAAATATAACAAGGTAGTCTTGTAAAAAAAAAAAAAAAAGCAAAACTAATAAAAATGGTTCAGCACTTGTAATTCAAAAGCATTCGACAGAGAAACAATTGTTTGTTTGCGAAACACTTGCAATCTTTCACAAAACGAATTTATAAATGCTGCACTCGATCCCAAACATTCTTGTTCTCCAGCAAAACTATTGTGAACCCCAAGAAATGCTTTTTTGTTCTCAAAACAATTGTTATCGAGTATCCTGACAAATACTGTGTGGTGCGCATTCACCAAACGTTTAATTTAGCAAAGCAGCAAAATAAAATATAGTTTTCCTTCCACCTGAATGAAATCTAATCCGGTTTCCCTCACAGTCCAAACACATGCGCTATAGGTGAATTGAATACGCTACATTGGCTGTAGTGTATGAGTGTGTATGGAGGTTTCGCTGTGTAAAACGTATTCTGGATAAGTTGGCGGTTCATTCCGCTGTGGCAACCCCTGATGAATAAAGGGACTAAGCCAAAGGAGAATGAATATTGTATTTTATTTATGTAAAATAGGCATTTATAAAGGTAGGTGAAAATAGGTGAAATAGGTATTTAAGTATTAAGTTACTCTCTACAGAGATTTTTTAAATCAGGTTATATCTTATATAACTATATTTTTATGAAATTATAAAAGCTTGTTTATCATGTTAGGATCTTATAGTGTTTGTATAATGATGTTTTTTATGTTCTTGTTGGGTCTGTTGCAACGTAATTTCGTTCTGCATTACAATTTTATTGTGATGTTTTGAATGACAAAATAAAGGAAACAAACTGAAACTGAACTGAAATTAAAACGTTTGCGCATGAGAAATTCTGTTGGACTGTCCTGCGAAATGGGGCGGGATTTAACAAAATGAGGCGACACTGATAAAACAAATCATGTTTTGGACTTATATTGGTCTCATGCAATCAAGTGACGCAAATTCGCAGGTCAGAGATCACCAGGTTTAAACGCTGGAATGCAGCGACATTGCAAAACTTGTGACAAATGCTTGCGTTTCCAGTTTGGCACATTAGCATGTGTATGAATGGAAGTCAATGGGGTGAAAAGTGTAGTGAGACCACAGTTTAACTAGGGGTGTATCTGAGTTCAACCCTAAAAATAAAAATGAAACAGATGCTATGATTGCGTACCGAGATACAAGTCCCAGATACAGTTGAAGTCAAAATTATTAGCCCTAATGTGAAATTTGTATTATCTGTTAAATATTTCTCTAGTGATGTTTAATGGAGCAAGAATATTTTCACAGTAGTTCCTATAATATTTTTTTCTTCTGGGAAATTTTCTTTTAGTGAGTTTTAATACTTCTTTTAGTTTGGCTGACAATAAAAGTTTTTCAAACACATTTTCAATATTATTAGACATTAGAAATATATAAATATATGTGTATTTCTACAATACAAAACACTGTTTATTCAATAACATGTCTAATTACCCTAACTTTCCTAAATAACCTATTCATACCTATAAATGTCACTTTAAGCTGAATACTAGCATCTTGCAAAATAACTAGTAAAATAGTATTGAGTGGCAAATTAGCTCAGTGGTTAGCACTGTCGCCTCATAGCAAGAAGGACAGGTTTGAGTCCCGGCTGGACCAGTTAGCATTTCTGTGTGGAGTTTGCATGTTCTCCCCGTGTTGGCATAAGTTTCCTCAAGGTGCTCCGGTTTCCCCCACAGTCCAAACACATGTGCTATAGGTGAGCTGGGTGAACAAAATTGGCTGTAGTGTATGTGCAAGAATGAGAATGTGAGTGTATGGGTGTTTCCCAAAAATCGGGTTGCAGCTAGAAGGGCATCCACTGCGTAAAACATATGCTGGAATAGTTGGTGATTCATTCCGCTGTGGCTACCCCTGATAAAAGTGTCTAAGGAACTAAGCCATAGGTCTCAAACTGGATACCTGGAGGGCCACAGCTCTGCAGAGTTTTGCTTTAACCAAAGAAAACAGAAAAAAAGAAGAGAAAGAAAAAAAAAATTGAATAAAAGAACTAAATAAGGGGGGATATTTGAAGTGCATTTACTAGTGTTCAATCACTGCTCTCTTGTTAAAGTATTCAATAAATGGATTCCATGTTACATGGAAATTCTTTGTTTTATTTTTTAGGGAAAGCCTTCTCAAGTTGCAGACAGGACATGACATCCTTTATTAGTGTGGAGCAACAAGGAGGATCTTTTCGTTTCCAGTTTAGTAGAATCAATTTACGCGCCAAAAGGGTTATAAATCTAATCACTGTACGTTGATTATTAGATAAATCTGCATCATCACTGACACCAAATATAGCTAAAATAGGCCCAGGAGAAATTTGTTTTCCCACCACTTCTGATATTAATTCAAAAACTGAAATCCAATAGTTAACCATTTTAGAACAACTCCAAAACATATGACCAAGCTTAAAATATTTTTAAAAGAGTTAGAATTCATTTTGACTTCAACTGTATTCATCAAAATTACAAAATAAATATACATTTTCTGACAATTCTGCAGTGTATACCTTTCATTTAATCTTATCCAGATCAGCTGATTGCACAACAAAGAAGCATGTAAAGCCAGAGTATCAAGTTAAGTTTAATTACTCCCATTACTAAATTAAAAGTGAACCCTAGTGTACTTTAACATTGCTGTTGCCACACCACACACCCTGCTCCCACAGCAAAACAGTGTAATTGGTGTTTTATTACAACCCTATGGTTAACCAACATAGAAAGTAAAAAAAAACAGTAGATAAATGTCCTTTAATGTTCAGGGAAACCCAAACTTGTAAGCTGAATCCAGTTTCTTGGGGGAACAAACGTTTTAACAATGGAAATTAAAGGGATAGTTCACCCCAAAAATGAAAGTTGTCACTATTTACTATTATTTAGAAAAATTGCACTCAAGAGAAGGACATTTGCTGTTTGTTCCAACTACTTACTCAAAATGAGCTAAAACAGCACAAACTTGAGTTGTTTTGGGTGGAGAACTTAATTGTTTTATGTTCAGCACACTAAAAACTAATAAGCTAACTTCATGTTGTAAAAACTGATTGTGTGCAAGTATTTTTTACAGTGTAGCATTTGACACCCATATAGGACAAAAAACATACTATAGTCAATGGCTATTGCTTACCGACATTTATCAAAATACCTCCTTTTGTGCTGCCAACGCTCGTAAACATATCATCTTTCAGGTTCAACTGAAAAAAGAAACTACGTCTTCACTGAAAAAAAGTGTTGCATGCAAAACTGTTGCAAACAATTCATTTGTGTTGAATTTAAACAAAGTAAATTGAGCCATGTTGAACTTAATTTGTTTGTTTAAATTCAGCCCAAATAAATTGTTTACAACCACTTAACGTAAAAAATTGAGTAAATCCAAGGAATCATCTTTGAATAATTTTTTTCAGTGTTCAAGCACTTGAGGGCGAGCAAATCTAGTAAGTAAAGCTTAGTTTTTGAGAAAATCCCTTTATTTTCCCATTTAATTAATTTTAACATCCCCTTGTGCATTAGTTTGGTGATTTTTTTTAAATGAAATATGGGAACGTGGAGCACAAAACCTGTCTAATGCTGCAGGGGTATATTATTGGGTCACACTTTATTTTGATGGTCCGTTTGGTGAATTTAAGTTACATTGCAGCTACATGTCAACTAATTCTCATTAGATTGTAAGTAGACTGTTAGGGTTTGTGTAAGTTGACATGTACTTGCGACGTTTCTTATAGTCAGTTAAATGTCTGTTGAAGAAACAGTATCAGCAGATATTAAGCACACAGTCTACTAATACTCAAATGGACCATCAAAATAAAGCGTTAGCTATTATTGTTGTGAATAACCAAAAATACACTGTGTGAAAAAAATATAGATATAGGAAGAAATATAAAATATAGGTCAAAAATATAGATTTTTCTCTTATACCTAAAATAATTTGAATATTAAGTAAATATTAATGCTTCATAAAGATAATTTGTAAATTTAATACTGTAAATGTATCAAGTAATGATTAGTAATGGGCATCACTACTTAATTTGCACAATTATGAAGGTGAATTTCTCAATATTTAGATTGTAAAAAATATCTGTAAATTGACAGTTTTACGTAATTTGTGAGGGTTTTTTTCCACTTATTTCTGCTTTTGAATTGCATTATGGGACCATTGTGAGATCTTTCTTCCAACAACGTTTAACCTTGAAAAGTTTTAAAAAGTGAACATGTTTAATAGTTTAAAGTGCTATATTGTCTGTGTTGGTGTTGTAAAAACCTTGTAATAACCTGCCAGCACACTGAAAAAAATTATTCAAAGATGATTCCTTGGATTTACTAAATTTTTTTTACGTTAAGTGGTTGTAAACAATTTATTTGGGCTGAATTTAAACAAACAAATTAAGTTGAACATAGCTTAATTTAATTTGTCTGTTTAAATTCAACACAAATAAATTGTTTGCAACAGTTTTGCATGCAACACTTTTTTCAGTGCACATTTTCTGTTATTTTACAGACTTATTTCTCTAGATATTATTTCTTATACATTATATTATTATTTCAAACAACTAAAATGTCAATAAAAGTCACTTTGTAAAACTGTAGAGTTACATTTTCAACATCAGAAGTTGACAGAGCAGAGATCAACATCCCATAATGCAATTCACAACCGTACATAAACAGAAAACACAAATTACGGAAACTATGAATTAATAATTATTATTTTTAGGGGTTTTCATCTTTATTGTGATAGGACAGTGGAGATTTTACAGACAGGAAAGTGTGGGGAGCAGAGATAGGGGAAGGGTCGGTAAAGTACCTCGAGCCGGGAATCGAACTCGGGTCGCCGTGAACACCTAGGTGCCATGTGTCGACGCACTAACCACAAGGCTATAGACGCCGACAGAAACAATTAATTAACAGATCATTTTTTACAGTGTGGCTTATTATTTTTTTTCTCAAATATCAGAATTCCCACAAAGGTTTAGCAGAATAACCAACAACACATAAATATTATCTTTCCCATATACAGTTAATATTTTATCATATATATATACACTTTCAGCAATAAAGGTACAGGTTGTTTAAGGCAGGGGTTCCCAACCATTTCAGCCTGTGACCCCAAAAATACCAAAGTCAGTGACTTGCGACCAACAAATTTGTCTTAGGTGGTTATAAATATGCAAATGTTGCTCATAAAACAATAGCCCTATATAAACACGAGCATATTGACAACACAGTCTAACAACCATATCATTTTTATAGTCATTTGTGAGTTTGCTTAATGTAATATTAACCTCACCTAAAGAGACTGGTGGACACAATGTTTTCAGCATAAGTCTATTCTTGGTTTAATTTTGGAGATCGCCACTCGGACTTCAGTTGTGGGCTGGATTTGTTTTTAAGTGAAGTTTAATATCTTAAACTAATTTCGAGAGGAGTACGTGCTCATGATTAACCCAGCTGGCTTATATTAGCTAATCACAACCCTCCAATCAAAGCATCATAAGTTCCTATATATAAATCCTCTTTTCTCTTTGCAACTATCTTCGTCTTGAAGAAACCCCCCCGCCTTCCCCTCCTTCCACCTTTATCCAGTATAGGTGGCCAGCAGGGATTCCATCGGCTCTAGCTCCTTGCCATAGCATCCGGCATTTCGGGGTGGAGCCGGCACGCGTCCACAGGGGTTTTCCCGGGATCCCCCGTTTTTTCCTCAAAGCCAAATAGGTTCTCAAGTCTGTTCTACTAGACATCTCGCTCTAAGGGAGTTCACCTTGGCCTTAGCTGCGGGGGAGCCTTGAGATCGCCCTGAGCTCAATCTCCCCTCGCCCCGCAAAGGGAGGGAACCCTGAACTCCAGGATCCCTTGAGGTCAGGGCTCTCTCTCCCGGGACAGCATGCCAAACAAGCTTCGTAAGTCATGAGCTAAGTGTGAACTCTTGAATGTATTTGATTGGCATAAAGGTGTCAGAAAGTTTAACCTGGTGCTATAAAATCCCCCCGCTGCAGCTGACGCTATGGCTGTGTTGTTAATCTAACGTAAACACAGTGATCCTATGAAAAAAATAATAAAAGGCTGATGGCTTTTTATTTCCATGTTGTTTTTTTTTACTATTAAACACTACTACTTTTTATCTTCTGTGGTTTACGGTTAAAATATTGCAATTCTAATAGTTTAATCAAATTTGTTTGACTTTTTAAATCACCAAGCACTAGGGCTGTGCAATTAATCAAAATCGAATCGCAATTTGAAATGTTGCAATTAGCTAATGGTATGAGGCTGCGATATGAAATATATATGTATTATTTAATTTCAACAGCCCAGACCAAATGTGTGACTGCTGTCTGTGTGTGAGTCTTACTGTCCAATAGAGTGAGCACACTTTCATTCTGCCCAATCAGAATTGCGCAACCGAACGCCCACAATAAAAAAAAACAAAAAAAAAAACAGGAAAGTGCGAACAAGTGGGATGATGGCGTCTGCTGCTTCAGAAGCAGCAATAGATGAAATAATATAAAAGTAAATAAGCTCGTAGGTAATATAGGAATATTTTGGTTTCAAAGTTACAGACCCTGAACAAAAACGGGTCATTTGTAAAAGCTGTTGCAGAATTGTTACCAGCACCAGCACCTAAAAAAGCACCACAAGCTGCTATATGAAGAGTGTCTTGCTAAAAAGTCAACTGAAAGTATTGCCAGTGGCAATCTAGTAGCAAGCAACAGCAAAGTACAATGTCAGAGCTGTTGAGCTGTTACACCATATAAAAAAAAAAACATCACGAAGGCACCAGGAGATAACTAACGCCATAAATCACTTCTGTTTGTTCTAGAGAAAAATGAGTGTTTAATTTCTGAATATTTATAAACAAATTTGAATAAATGTGGAGTTAGTTAAGCTCTTTTTAATACCGTATGAGAGTCATGTGTCTGTTGAATTTGTCCTTTGTTTTAAATGGTGTATGTGTGTACAGCACTTTGGTAAGCACTTGTTGTTTTTAAAAAGCGCTTTATAAACAGATTTTGACTTGACTTGACTTTTCAGTTCCTTTTAACTAACCTTTACTGCATTTTATCAGTAAAAAGCAATGATACAGAATATTGAGCTGAAGCCTGGCTACAAAATTAAATCACAAATCAAATCAAAATCGCAATTATCTGTTAAAAAAATATGCAATTAGATATTTTCCCTTACCAAGCACCCCTTTCATTGTCCCGCGACCCCCACTTTGGGAACCACTGGTTTAAGTAACATATTAATACCTAAAAAGTACAAATGTGTCCCTTATAGTAGCTGTAAAAACTGCAGGACTCCACACAATTCATCCATGTTATCCCAACACAAATAGATTTACAAAATCATTTACTCAACAAATTTAAGTGGTTTGAACATAAAACACTTTAGTTTTCCATAAAAAAAGTCAAGAATTGTGTCGTTTCAGTTAATTTTAAGTAAGTAGTTTAAAAAAAGCAGCAAATAGAGTCTAAAGTCTAGATAGGATACATGGCTGGCCGGAAGTGCGATATGCACATCAATATAGCGGCATTTTTTACGACACTGTATAACATTAATTAATATTTTCACAGTACTGTAACGGTTGGGTTTAGGGTAGAAGTTAAAAAGTAGAATTTATTGGGTAATTTAATAAATGACATAAATAATACTCGATAAAACTACTGTTTTTACATTACGGTGATGGTTGGGTTTAAGGATGGGGTGGTGGTAGACGTTAATAAAATACAATCATGGGAAATTTAATAAATACTATAATATATATATATATATATATATATATATATATATATAAATAATAATATAAATCAACATCTGGCTCCAACCATATCTGATCTAGCAACAACCTATTATTAACATCCACCTATTGAGGTAAAGTTGGTTTATATACACATATTCAGACTTTCTCTTCAATAATATGATTTCAGAAAAATATTTTATGCAAATTCTAAACAGGAAAATCATGTAAGCAGCAAATGACTATCAAATTACAACATTGTTCACAGTGAATGAAATAGTGCTAATGTTGTTTTGAAGTCATAGTTGCATGCGATTTCAGACCCAATATTCAAAGTAGCGAGGTAAACAATTTAGACAGCGTTAAAATGAACGAATACGCGAATATAAAACAAACTTTACCTCAAATGTCCACTTCTATGGTACATAAGTGTACGTTGTGAGAAGCTACCGCCCCAGTGATAGATTTGTTTACCTTCATTTCTAAGTGTGTCCTTTATAATGTCCACAGAGCTTACAGTTTAACGGAATGCCTGAAAGAACACTGTGGAATTCGATTTTAGAACGCGCGTTCTAAACGTTCCATTGTCGGCTCCTCGGAACAGCGTGACAGCATCAGTGAACTCATAAGTAAACAGAAGTTCTCTCACTCACCGCCGTTCTCCTTCAGGTGTGTTTTGGACAGTCTCTCTGTGAATTTCCTCGCGAGCGCTTTAACACTTTGTGCGGCGCTCGACCTGCGTCCCAGATCTTCATCCTTCACCCTGATGTTTCCCACGTACCACATGATCCACAGGGCCAGGCTGCCGAACAGCACCAGTGCGCCGGTGTAGATCAGGAAATCCCCATAAAACACGCCATTGTGCCGCACGTTGCCGAAAATGCCGACGAACAACAGAATCAAGCCAATGACGTCGAAAATCAAAGCCATGATGAATAACGACAGACAGCTGCCGATGCACCTCAGCGGCACCATCATCTTCAGAAGGAAGAAGAGGAGAGGAGAGATGCTGCTGCTCGCGTCTGTAGCGGAAAAACTGCTGAGGACAGGTGAAACACACCTGGAGCACGCACTGAGGGAACGCCCTCATGACGTCACGCCGGCGGACAGGGGGGAGGGTCTTCAGTGTTTTGGGTTTCAGCAGTGACATTTACATTACACTGAACTCAACTAAACTCAACTTCCACTGTGAAAACTGGACTGAGCAGTCTCTACTCACTTAGAACTTAGCCTACTGGAAAGATGCATTGGATTTTACACATTTTTAACAATGTGGTTAAATGGGCTTTAAAACAGGAGTTTTTACTGTATACATCTCTCTTTTGGCTCTTTATTTAAAGTCATTGTGGTTGAATAGCAAATACATTACATTACTATGAAAAAAGGCCACTCAGTTGAAAACTGTTCTCTATACTCTTATGAATTTCAACACATTTTAAGCATAATAGTTTTAATAACTAAATTGGTCTTTGTCTTTGCCACGATGACAGTGGATATTATTTTATTAGTAATTATGCAAGATAATAGTATTCAGTAAAATACAATTTAAAGCTAATAATAGTACTGGCTAATAGCATTGTCCTTTGCTTTTTTTTAAAAACATTTATTTATTTATTTATTTATTTATTTATTTGTTTGTTTGTTTTATTTATTTATTTATTTATTTATTTATTTATTTATTTATTTATTTATTTATTTATTTGTTTGTTTTATTTGTTTGTTTGTTTTATTTATTTATTTGTTTGTTTTATTTATTTATTTATTTGTTTTATTTATTTATTTGTTTTATTTGGTGGACGGAGGATGTTTCTTCAGCTTTTTGGCTTTCAGCAGTGACATTTACATTACACTGAAAACTGGACTGAGCAGTTTTAATCTACTAGAACTTAAGATTCATTAGATGTTCACATTTTGAACAATGAGGTTAAATCAAGAGTTTTTATTGTCCACATCTCCATTTCGGCTCTTTATTTAAAGTCATTGTGGTTGAATAACAAATAAATAAGCTATTCTTAAGCCTTTTTTTTTTACCAGCAGAATCAAATTTATTTTGAGACATTCACTGTCATTGTCCCCCCCCCCCCCCCCCCCCATATTTCCCAAATGATGTTTAACAGAGCAAGGAAATTTTCATAGTATGTCTGATCATATTTTTTCTTCTGGAGAAAGTCTTATTTGTTTTTTTTTCGACTAGAATAAAAGCAGTTTTTAATTTTTTTAAACCATTTTAAGGTCAAAATTATTAGCCCCTTTAAGCTAATTTTTGTTTCAATAGTCTGCAGAACAAACCATCGTTATGCAATAACTTGCCTAATTACCCTAACCTGCCTAGTTAACCTAATTAACCTAGTTAAGCCTTTAAATGTCACTTTAAGCTGTATAGAAGTGTCTTGAAAAATATCTAGTCAAATATTATTTACTGTCATCATGACAAAGATAAAATAAATCAGTTATTAGAAATGAGTTATTAAAACTATTATGTTTATAAATGTGTTGAAGAAATCTGCTCTCCGTTAAACAGAAATTGGGGGGAAAAACAGCTAATATTTTAGGGGGGTTAATAATTCTGACTTCAACTGTATATACTATTATTATTACGCTTTTAACCCCCACCCCCCAAAAATAGTTCTCCTTTTAAGAGTATATAAACATATGGGTATTGTATTGTTTGGATTCCTAGTGAAATGACAGAGCATGCACTATATCACTAATAATCTCACATATTCAGTATGCTGTTATTAGTGTAAACAAATATCTTGTATCTTAGGTTCTGTGACAGACTGTAGGCCTGTAATCCCAAAATTTACCTTTCAAATGAGGACCTGGGTCATTCAAACAAGAGATCTGGAGTTGTGTATTTTCTAGTAATCATGTTTGGTGACTTGGAGTTTCTAATCTCTGTTCATTTATAAGACACCTTCTAACTGGATGTCAAGAGGTTTTGATGCCAGCTTGACTTCTCATTCGAGAAAATACTGGTTTTATTTCAGTTTAATTGATATAAGTTGAAATGACTTATATAGTCAAATTAATTTAACTTATTTTTTTAAATTCAGAATTTTTTTTATTTGTTTATTTAAGACAGCAACATTAATTAATTAATTTATTTATTTATTTATAACAGCAACATTTATTTATTTATTTAGGACAGAAACGTTTATTTATTTATTTATTTATTTATTTAAGACAGCAACATTTATTTAAGACAGCAACGTTTCTTTATTTATTTGTTTGTTGATTTATTGATTTATTTATTTATTTGAGACAGAAACATTTATTTATTTATTCATTTGTAAAGCAGCAACATTTATTAATTTATTTGTTTGTTCATTTATTTATTTATTTAAGACAGCAACATTTATTTATTTATTCATTTTTAAGGCAGCAACATTTATTTATTTAAGACAGCAACATTTATTTATTTATTTATTTATTTATTTATTTATTTATTTATTTATTTATTTATTTATTTATTTTTAAGGCAGCAACATTTATTGATTTACATTTATTTATTTAATTATTTATTTGGTTGTCTGTTTATTTGTTTATTTATTTATTTTAAAGGCAGCAACATTTATTTATTTACAGTTATTTGTTTGTTTTTCTGTTTATCTGTTTATTTATTTATTTTTAGGGCAGCAACGTTTATATATGTATTTGTTTATTTATTTATTTAAGACAGCAACATTTATTTATTTATTTATTTAAAACAGCAACATTTATTTATTTATTTATTTAAAACCGCAACGTTTGTTTATTTATTTATTTATTTTTTAAGACAGTAACATTTTATTTATTTATTTATTTATTTATTATTATTTATTGATTCGAAAATGACACAGAATTTAAGTATTAATATTTAGAATTGACAAAAAAACATTCATTGGCAAATAAGTTAAAATTACTAAAAACTAAATTAACACCAAGTAATAACTAAAAATTATGTAAAAAAATTGTAAAAATTACAATTATGTGAAATAGTATAAAGAGCAAACACATTTAAAAAAACAACAACAAAAATACATCTTACACAAGAAATAGTCAATATTCAAAGACTATTTTAATAATCAATAATTATGCATGTTTTATAAATCAGCATTGAAGCAACACGCAAAGCATGCATGACTAAACATGCTCATAGCGTAAAAACACTGTGAAAATGAAAAGAAAAACTACAATTTCTCAAGTAAATATTAATTATCTTCACAGACTCAATATATGCAGTATTCATATAAAACACTTTGGCCAATATAATTATCCAAAATCAAAATAATACATTTGTTAAAATAACTAAATTATATGTAACAGTGACTCTTACTTTAGCAAACACCAGTTTAACTGTGCAGTATAATGCATTCGTGTGCTCACTTCTGAGATTTTAAAGTACCAAAAGTCTTCATCATCTCTATACAACAGCAGAAAGCATCCAAACGTAATTAATAATGACTAATTAAAGTCAGATCTCAGCTTATACAGTATAAGCTTTAGAGTAACACTTCAACAATGCTGTTTTCCAAGCATGCAAAACCTGTATAGTTCACATTTGCAAACTGTATTTGACAAGGGAATGGAAATCCCTTTCCTTTTTCTAATAAGCATTGCTATTTCTCCACTGCATGGTCAAAATGTGCTGTTTATTTTGCTGCTAGCACACATTGTTAGTCTTAAAGTTCACAATAAATCTGCGTAAATTAATCCACTGACAAAAAAAAAACTGGTTATTTTTGGTAATCTTCAATTAAAATCTGGAATGACAGTTCTCTGATGATGTCAGTTTGACGGATTGGGTGAAATATTCTTAGCCACGCCTCCTCCAACCGTTAGATGTGATGGGGAGCACAAAAATAAAGCTCCTCCTCCTACTTAATATTCCATTTCAGCTGGAAAAACGTCAAAATACTGAAATAGAAGGATGGCAAAACATAAACGCAACTTCCAGTTCATTAAGACTATGTTATGCAAGTAATGAATCATTACGACTGTATCATAATTATTCTAAATGTTAAATATGAAAACGAGGGATGACGCTCGAAAAAATGCACGCCAGGATCATTCTGAAAATGTACCCCAATATACATTTCTGGAGAACACCAAATACGTCCCAGAAATTCCTTTTTTTTTTTTTTTTTTGCAGTTTTTGTTTTCGTGAATCCACCAGAGGTTGCTGTGTATGCCATTTGAGATCTCAAATTTCTCTCGCGTGTCATTCGTCCCTGCTGTTCTCACATAAATCCACCAGAGGCCGCTGTCGACTGACTGACTGATCCTCCCACCCTCTTCCCTAAACCCAACCGACAGTGTTTTCAAAAGCAATCCAGAAAAAGAAAAGCCCTTGCTGCTGCCTGATTTTTACCACGTCTTCAGATTTTACCACATTCCAGGCGTGCAACGGTTCAATCTACTCACAGTTCAGTATATATCACGGTTTTAGAGCCGTGGTTTTGGTACGGTTTGTGCTATGCTTGGAAAAAAAATCAATTCAGAACAATTCAATATAAGCTTAAATTTCCCCATTTTCTGTTTTATATCTGGACTCAACAGTCTCAACCAATTATGCAGATAATAATTAAGTCAACATCTTAATAATTGAGCACTTTTAAAGTATTGATTACTTTTGTTTACATTATGCTTGCATCACCATGACAACAACACATTTTTATTTATGATTTCTTTATGAATTTATTATAATTCCAGAGAGCTCCGTTTCACTTATCAGCATCATCGTAGTGAATGAAAAAGAGAGAACGTTTGGCTCTTCTCTCTTAATTCAGCAGGAACAGTCAGTTGAGAAGAAACTGTTCTTAGTAGACAGCAAATAAACAGAGTGAACAGCGGAAAAACACCCAGCAGGAGTGGGACTGAAGTAACAGACCTGTTGTATGTCTGCGTCCATATGGGACGCTACTAGGTCTGGACACGGACCTCGATCCGCCTGTTAGTGACCACTGATCTAGGCTATCTTTGCAGCAGCAACAACAACAACAACAACAACAACAACAACAACAACAACAACAACAAAAACGGCATTCGATTTGTTTTTGTGTCTGTCTGAATTTATTTTGAGTGCATACCTGCCAACATTTGCCTCTGAAAATCCGGGAGCCGTGCGGTGGTTGGGGTCGCTGGTCTGTATTATGCACCAGGTTTCAGGCAGCCGCTACGATTGGACATTACACCAGTGACAGCAATCTGAGGGTGTTCTACACTGTGCTAAATAGCTGAGGACTGGGGGAGTGGGGGGTGGATTCAATTCCGGGAGTTTTCCGGGAGACGGAACAAAACAGTAGATGGTCTGAAATGCGGGAGACTCCCGGGAAAAACGGGAGTGTTGGCAGGTATGATTGAGTGTCTGTTGAAACACTGACGGCAATGCACTGTGATTTGGCCTCACCTTTGCGCTTTATCTCCTTCACTTGCCATGCTGAAACCCACAGAAACTCCACACACACAAATCGACAGGTGATGTCAACAACAAATTTACAAATTAAGACGTGATTGGACAGGTCTTCGCACGTGCAATGGATGTGAAAGGTAATCGGAAGCGTACAAAGGCGGAACTGCTTTGTTGCAGCTGTCTTTATTAGCAAACCAATATTAATAATGCATATTCTGAACCGCGGATCACAGGGCGCAACAAACCGTGGGGGGACAATGGAACGATAAGTTTTTTTACCGAGAACTGTTGCATCCCTAATTCTCACACTGTTATTTACTTGTTTATTTTATTTTTTGCCTTTTATTTTTGTTTTACCTGCTTTTTGGAACCATCCTTTGCCAAACTTGAACCCCGTCATCACGGTCAACTCCCCTCTGTGTCTAAAGTCCGCTGATTTATGTGGCAAGCCACTGGCAAACTGGTAACAGCGGAAAAGCAGTCAGCTAGAAGCAAGAAACGAAACAGAAGTCGGCGGCGGCGTCATACCGCCTTTTATCGTTTAAAGACGAAATGCAGCCTTACCCAGCTTTGGCTACATAAGTGCATGGCTACATACGTGCTCTCCAGAAATGTATATGGGGGTACGTTTCACAATGAGCCTGTGTTGGTTATTTTTGTGTCGCTCCACATATTGGATTTAGAGCGTACAGAATTTTCAAAATTTCAAATCATTAGCTGTGTTCGAAATTGCATACTTCCCTACTACACAGTATGTGAGCCAAGTAGTATGTCCGAATTCATTGTATTGGAAAAACAGTATGAGAGAACAACCTGGATGACCTAATACTTCTGGTGAGATTCTGTAGTGTGCATCCAATGGATGCTATGTTATCCCATGATGCTACATGAGATAATTCATGAATAGGAGAGAAGCAACACGACTAAGTATAAGTCACGTGATAATGACAAACGGAGGATATAGTACGTACAAATTCTATTCATACTATTTAGAACGTACTTTTCAAACGGTAAATTCAGATGTTTATATGATTCAAATTATTCTGATGCTATTCAAGTCCTGTGAAGAGATGATGTCAAGGTATCCATAATCCTGGACCAGGTCGTATCCTGAGCGTGAGACTGATTCCTGAAAGACCCCAGTGACAGACGAGTCTCCGCATTGATTCTGAAGGGCCAGCCTGTACACCAGCCGGGGACCTCTCCCACCTGCAGCTTCTCCACGATGGACGTCCAGCGTTCTCCAGCCTCCAGCGCCTAGACTGCAGCTCTGCACAAGAAGTTTGGCCAGAGGAGAAATGGTCGTGCCCAACTGAGCCTGATTTCTCTCGAGGTTTTTTCCTTCATTTTCGTCAAGTGGTGAAGTTTGCTTCTCGCCACTGGCTTGCTTTGTTTGGGACTTGTGGAGCTGCGCATCGATGGACTTGCTCTTCAGTGTTCGGATTTCCAACAGTGAAAATTAAACCACACTGAACTGAACTAAACTTAAACTCTGAAAACTGAACTGACAGTTTCAATTTACTAGAATTTCTATGTGAAGCTGCTTTGACACAATCTACATTGTAATAGCGCTATAGAAATAAAGACGATTAGAATAGAATTGAAATGTAGTACCTACTTGAGAAGTACACTGTAAAAAAATATCTCTTATTGAACAGCTTCTGTATTTTGTGACTTTTTCTTTTACTCTTAACTAAAGCTTGATGTGTCATCAATGAAACTAAAACAGAACACAACGTAAAGCTCTTAAACTAAACTATCTTTGGGCATACTTATTCACTCACGATCTTACTCGCATACTGTCTTAGCAAATCTAAAAAAAGCAGGTCTTCCTTGAGATGTTCTTATGTAAGTGCACTTGACCTTTATACGGCCAGTTCAGGAGTATGCCAGTCCAGTCTGGGCAGACTACATAAAGGTCTTTCTGAGAAGTTATGCTATGTTCGCACCAGACGCGGATGATGCGTCAAGTGCGAGTGATTTACATGTTAAGTCAATGCAAAGATGCGAATACACATCCTGCGGCAATAATGACGCAATTAGTGCGAATAAAGCGCAAGGAGTTTAGAATTTTGCGCGATTGATGCGCGAATCGCTCGAGTTGAAAAGTGAAGTTTCATAAACTAATTTCGAGAGGAGCACGTGATATGATTGAGCACGTCTGGCCACTCATCTGTAATCAGTAATAATCCAATCAGAGTGATCCTAGTTTACTTTAAATGGATCATTTTCTCCCTACTGTACTATCTTCGTTTGGAAGAATCCCCCCTTCCACCCTATCTCCTCCTTTTCCTCCCTTTTCTAAAGGGGGAGCTCTCGAGACCTACCTGATCTCGGATCTTCTGATATGCTTATCGACAGGGCGGGAGCCCTGGGCTCAAATATCTCCGAGCTCAGGGTTCTCTCCCGGGACAGCATGCCAAACCTGCTTTATACGCCAAGCATATCTAAGTGGGAACTCTTGAAATCTGAACTTCAGTGGACATTCACGCTGCGTTAACCAGTTATAAGCTTTCTCTTGTAGGGGCGTGATTATGATGTAGCACTTGTTGTTAGTGTCCCGAGGGAAACTCCTCTTGCCAACACTGGACAACAGTTCATCAAACTGGGCTCGGCTCAGTCCAAAGCACTGCTGAAAGCCTCCATCATGCAGGTACAGTTTCTAGAAGAGTTGATGAGCGCACAGAGCTGAGTGCCCCTCTGAATGGATCTAGTGGATCAGACACGACGCTGAACAAATATACACTGTTTTTTAGCTTTCCGAAACCATAGCTACTCTTTCAATAAAATCCATGTTAGCCATTTAGCATCAAAGCTAGAGCCACAGCCCTGCCCATGATGTCAATCCATGTGTATTGTTAAGTGAATTCGATGTGCGAATGAAGTGAGTAAACTCATAATGTTCACGTGCCTATTTATACTTGGATATCATAATTTATACGCGTGTTCTGCGTCTGGTGTAAACACAGCATAAAAGAGGGGCTACAAGAGAGATGCTGTCGGATAATAGGTATTATCAACTTTTCCAACACTGAGTGAAAGGCTTGAGGAAGCCACCATACACCGTACTCTCACTAAAATACTCAATGACATCTTATCACCACTGCTTTGATTTCTGCCCAAGGCTTCAGTGTCATCCTACCTTCTTCGGTGACAATTGCTATACCTAGGAGTAAAACTAAACGCCATGAACTCTCCTTTATTCCTCGTGCTCTAAAATTGTTGTTTGCATAACTTATAGTTAATAGTGTTTGATGTTTTTTAATTATTGTTTTTACTTCGTTTATCATGAAAAACTGTACAAAAGCACGCACATCCCTCTTAACTGGGTGCTCAGCCAAAAACGCAAAAGGTGCAAATTAAATATTCAATCAAAGGCGGCAACACCAAAGCTCCAAAAATACAAATTTATTTAATTAAAAAGGCTGACTCACGCCTTGTGTCAGTCTTTTTAATTTAATAAATTTGTATTTTTGGAGCTTTGGTGTTGCCGCCTTTGATGAATATTTTACTTTGTCATATTTTAGTATTTTTATTAGTCAAATATTAATTTGAGTGTATGTTTGATCTACATCCAACTGAAGTTAACAGTTGGATGTGCCAAAACTTTCTTCAGTTATGCCGAGTTTAGACTGCATGATTTTAACCCCGATTTGGACTCATCAATAGGTTTTATGAAATCACTGACAAATGCCTGAAATCACAGGCAAATCGGTGCTCGTTCAGTATAAACGATCAAGGACGTGATATGAGAGAATCGCCGGTGAGTCGCCAACACCCATGAGATATTTACCATGCTAAATATATGGAGCTGTCGGCGATTCAAAATCATGCAGTGTTCTGATTGAAAATAACATCCGCGATCACCTACAGCCAATAAGAGAGCAGCATTCACTAGTACTGGTACCTGCAGGCCAGCGGGAAGCTGGGGGAGAAGTTAAAAGTGTTCATTTTCAGTTTATTTGGATCCAAAAAAGAACCAGTTTAAATTTGGCAGGAGCACCGTGTCTGTCTGACATGTCATCTGATCAATATCACTATCACGTCGAAAAGTAAAAAAAAAGTTTTTAAAATTGTTAATTCTCTTCAAAAGTCAGGTGAGCAACAAGTTTCTAAAGCCAAAGCCTTCTTTTTCCATTATGTAGTTAATGATGAAAGATATATTACGTGACCTTGTGTCATGTCACCGATGTCCATGTCACTTCTCGCGTTTGTTTGGTTGTGAGACGTAGTTTGGACAAAGTTGTCTGCGATTCTTCCTATTTTAAAGTCATACAGTGTGAACTCTCCTGTCGCCGATCCATCCTACAGTGTAAACACAGCACTGACAGAATTTTACCCCATATAGTCATGCAGTGTGAAAACATCTGTGACACGACTACTTTGAAAATCATGCAGTCTGAACTCGGCATTAAACAAAGAGAAAACTGAAGTCATTGCGTATGGGAACAGAGATGAGGTTCTCAAGGTGAATGCGTACCTTGGCTCTAAGGGTCACACACCAAAAAATAAGGTCACGAATCTTGGTGTGACTCTGGAGTCAGATCTGAGTTTCAATAGTCATGTCAAAGCAGTAACTAAATCTGCATACTACCAAAAACATTGCAAAAATTAAATGCTTTGTTTCCAGTGAAGACTGTTCATGCTTTTATCAGCAGCAGGGTGGATTACTGTAATGGCCTCCTCACTGGCCTTCCTAAAAAGACAGTCAGACAGTTACAGCTCATCCAGAACGCTGCAGCCAGGATTCTGACCAGAAGCAGAAAATCAGACCACATCGCGCCTGACCTCCAGTCTTTGCACTGGCTCCCAGTTACATTCAGAATAGATTTTTAAGTATTTACTTGTCTATAAATCACTATATGGCCTAGGACCTCAATACATTACAGATATGCTCACTGAATACAAACCTAACAGATCACTCAGATCTTTAGGATCAAGTAAATTAGAAATTCCAAGAGTTCAGTCAAAGCAGGGTGAATCGGCTTTAAACTACTAACAGTGCCCCGTTGCTGGAATCAGCTTCCAGAAATGATCAGATGTGCTCCAATATTAGGCACATTCAAATCAAGACTGAAAACACATCTGTTTAGCTGTGCCTTTACTGAATGAGCACTGCGATATGTCCGACAGATCGCACTATTAACCTGTTTTAACACATTTAAATCTGTTTTTAATCACTTTTATTATTTGTTTTTATTTTGTTTTACTTGTCTCTTTTATTCCTGGTTATGTAAAGCCCTTTAAATTGCCACTGTGTATGAAATGTGCTATATAAATAAACTTGCTTTGCCTTGATGCATTTCAGGGAATTATGCTACAATACCCTGTCCTGCCTGTCAAATGTTAACTAAACTAAACTAAATAAAGGCATGGTACTAACACCTAAAATTTTTCATTTTGATGTCAGTGGACCTTTAAAATCACCAATTTAGTGAGTACAAAAAAAAAAAACAGGTATTTGTTCCTGTAGTGTCTTGATTCAATCCTCCTCACAGGTTCATCTGAGGCTTGTAGTAACCGAGGAGGCGTTTGGTAGCGCTTTGTTGCCGCATTTCCCTGGTGATCGGCATCAAAACCATGCCCACCACCAGCACCATTAGTCCAATGGACAGCAGTGCGGGGCCCAGGATATTAGTGGACATGACGGAAACACCGGAGAAGTAGAGTCCGCTCAGCACCATCCCGCAGATCAGCACGCTGCCCCCGGAGGTCATCAGAAGAATGGCGTGCCAGTGGTATTCGCAACTGCCTGGTGGTGGGTGAGGTGTCCAGCTGCTGTCGTGGTGGGACAGGCTGAATACGGTGTTTTCGGAGCGGGGCGTGAGCTGCTCCAGGGGATACGTGGGGGGGCAGTCCCTGAGGGGCAGGTGTTCCGGGACGGACATGTTTTCAGACGTCCCGGCACCTGGTGAAACGCACTGTGATGGCAGAGTCTGGGGGAAGAAGTATTCAAGTATTAACTTTTGCGTATTGTTCAAATCGACTACCCTTTCGTTATGTTTGGGGCCGTTTTTGCCCCATTGACTTCCATTATAAAGACTTTTTTGATTGCAAAGCTATGACAGAATATAATCATGCGTTCTTGATTTGTTGGTGGTTTTCCCTGTTGGGAAGAGGTGAAATGTGTCATTTTTTACTGTTGATCATCAGTTGGCAGCATTAACCCTTCAGATAGGACTGTGCAAAAACGTTTCTGGCTTTTACATGGAGTTCTGTGGAGATAACAGCAGATTATAGTTTGTGTGCAGAAATCCACTTACTATGTTTACTGTGTTCTGAAAACAGAGCCGCTTATTTTGATTTTCTCAGACATATCAAGATAAATGTACAAGGGTCTCTCTCACAAATGTGTGCACACACATATGAAAGCCAGAAACTACGCTTTTTTTGAACTGCAACTGATGATCAAGATTAAAAACTACGAATTGTACCTTTTCCCAACAGAGAAAACCAGCAACATTAAAAAAAAAATGCATGATTATATGGAGTCAATGCTTTGCAATCAAAAAAATCATTAGAAAGGAAATCAATGATACGGTGGCCGAGAGACCTTAACATGCTGCAAATGCAGAAAACACATGCAATTACAAAAAACACCTGCAAATTGAAAAAAGATCGTCATCTGTTTAACAGCACACATGCTGCTAACATAATGCGCTGCATTTTCTCACAACACTCACAAAAACAATGAAAATCTCACTGCAAAACTCAATGGAAATGTTTCAAGGGGACCCAAAAACGTGATGGCCGCCGCTGTGCCATGACTATTGCTCAGTGAAGTTGTAGATGATCTTTGAAAGGTGAGTTTTTTTGTTTGCTTATTTTAACATCCTGATTTCTTTTCATTTGTATTTATTATTCATTCATTGATTTTTCTTTTCGGCTTAGTCCCTTTATTAATCCAGGGTCGCCACAGCAGAATGAACCACCAACTTATCCAGCACGTTTTTATGCAGCGGATGCCCTTCCAGCCGCAACCCATCTTTGGGATCCACACACACTCATTCACAACGGACAATTTAGTTTACCCAATTCACCTGTCCCGCATGTCTTTGGACTGTGGGGGAAACTAGAGCACCCGGAGGAAACCCATGCGAAACGCAGGGAGAACATGCAAACTCCACACAGAAACTGACCCAGCCAAGGCTCGAACAAGCGACCTTCTTGCTGTGAGGCGACAGCACTACCTCCTGTGCCACTGCGTCGCCATTTGTATTTATTAGTAATTGATTAAATAACTATAACCTAAATAGCCAGGTCCGTCATGCTTTAGGGTCCCCTTCAAACATTTCCATTGTGTTCGTGCTATTTAAAGGTGTTGTGAAACAATGCAGTGGGTTCTGGTAAATTGTTTGTGTTGTGAGAAAATGCAGCGATTTTTTTATGTGTTGTGAGGATTTGCAGCAGGTGTGCTGTCAAACAGATGAAGATCTTTTGTAATTGCATGTTTTCTTAAATTGCTGCACATTAAGCTCTCTCGACCACTGTAAAATGGGGCAAAAACAGCCCCCAACATAATGAAAGAGTAGAAAATTGGCCCAGAGTCTATTGAGATTTTGGATTTTCAGATCATTTTGCCAAAATATGTTTCAAAATAAAATTTGTCACCAAAAATCATTCCATTTGCTGAAACTTAAGGCTAGATTAAGCCTCAAAATCAGCTCAAAGTGGATGAAAACATCCCCAAACAGCACACAAGGGTTAATGCTACAAAACTAAATAAATAAACTACAAGTGAATTATTGAAAAAAAGATGTCTGCAAACTATTTATTTGTGTTGATTTTAAACAAATTAAATTTAGTAACGTTCAACTTAATTTGTTTGTTTAAATTCAGCCCAAATAAATCATTTACAATCACTTAACTAAAAAAAGATCGAGTAAATCCAAGGAATCATCTTTGAATCATTTTTTTTCAGTGTAAAATATAAACAAAATACATTCAAACTTAACCTTACGAGCCTATTTAACTTCTATTTCTGACTTTTCTTCTTTCTGACTGTTTGTGTAAGTTAAAACATGATGTTTAACTTATTTTGATAAGTTATATTGAACATAAAACCACATTTTCATGACTTATTGATCATGAATACACTGTTAAAAATGTCTGATACCCCTAAAATATTGAAAAAAGTTGAGTCCAATTAAAGGGATAGTTGACCAAAAATGAAACTTTACATACTAATGTCTCACCCTCAAGGTTTCATATGTTAATGAGTTACAGTTTTTCTCAGTCCCTTTGGTGCATTTCTCACAACACTATTTACATTTGCACAACAGTTAATGCATTCCTCAAAACAGTTAGTCATTTGTGCACATCATAGTCGCAGTTTCTCATTCCTTCCAACTAATTGCAAATGCTTTTGGACATGCATCAATTGCTTTCATACAACTCTCTGCTGTTTATAACATTATCATTTCTTTATGTCATGTCAGTCAAAATGAACTAAACTTGTGAATGCTGAATAGTCATTCCATATAAAAATAAGAGTCCTCATTTCATTACTTGAGCCATTACATACAAAAATGTTGAACTAGTTGTCAAAAGTCAAGCAAACCTTTTTTTTTCCCTAAAAATGTCTCCTAAATTGAACAGACCTGAGTATGTTGTAGGTTCAGATCCAATATACTGCAATATTGTTTACAGTTGTGCACAGCTCTACCCAAAGGATGTTTATGTTTGTTGTAAATAAGGGTGTATTTATTCTTTTGCACAATGCTGTGAATAAATTGGAATTGTAAAGAGCATGTGCAGTAAAAATGTGAAACACACATATTCAGTATCTCATACTCAGATACCTCACTAAACTCAGTGGTGTCTAACTTTACTGTAGTTTTCAAATGACTGTGCAAATAGTATATAGTGCTGTCTTGAGCATTTTCACCAAAATCTGACTTTTTGCATTGGAAAAAAATGAACAGAGTAAACTGCCGTAATGCCATATGATTATCTTGTTCATAAGCAATGGTGTCAGGACTTTTCATCTTGATGACACTGACACTTTCATTGACATCAATACTTGCTTTTGAGGAATGAGCTCTCCATTTTGAGCAAGTGACACGCTTTTGCAGGTTATCAACTAGGGCAGGGGTGTCCAAACTCGGTCCTGGAGGGCCGGTGTCCTGCAGATTTTAGCTCCAACTTGCCTCAACACACCTGCACGGATGTTTCTAGAAAGCCTAGTAAGTGCTTGATTAGCTAGCCCAGGTGTGTCTGATTGGGGTTGGAACTAAACTTTGCAGGACACCGGCCCTCAAGGACCGAGCTTGGACATGCCTGAACTAGGGTTTGCAGTTTGTACCAATTGTTTTGAGAAATGCATTAACTGTTGTGCAAATGTAAATAGTGTTTTGAGAATTGCACCAAAGCCGCTGAGAAAAACTGTAATGACTTTTTTTTTCTGTTGCAGAATGTTAGAAATCTGAAACCATTGACTTGAATAGTAGGAAAAAACAAATAGCATTGTTACAGGTTTTTAGCATTCTTTAAAATATCAGCTTTTGTGTTCAACATTAAAAAAAGAAAATCACGTGAATGATGAGTGACAGAATTTCCGTTTTGAGTGAACTGCCCCTTTAATCTTATTCAACCTAAATTGACACAAAACTGACTTACAATGGTTTGTATGAAATAATAAAACTTAAATAAGATTAAGTTAGAACATGATTAACTTAGTTTAATAGGTTATAATTAATGTTTTCTTGAGTCATTTACTATATAATTGTTTTACAGTAGTGTAAAAACTGTTTGTACAGGAGGATTTTTCACGTTTTCCAAGCCAGAAGGTGAAAATGTATTTATATTACTTAGTAAAATATATGAGGAATCAATTTGTACAAAAGTTTAATACTTATTCTTTCATTGATTGATTTTCCTTCTGCTCATTTCAGAGGTCGCCACCGCAGAATGAACCGACAACTATTCCAGCATATGTTTTATGCAGCTGATGCCTTTCCAGCCAAAACCCAGTACTGGGAAACACCCATACACACACACACTCATACACTACGGCCAAATTAGATTATTCAATTCACCTGTAGTGCATGTGTTTAGACTGTGGGGGAAACCGGAGCACCTGGAGGAAACCCACACCAACATGGGGAGAACATACAAACTCCATACAGACTCGAACCAGCAATCTTCTTGCTGTGAGGCGACAGTGCTAACCACTGAGCCACCCTGTTTAATACTTATTACAGACTGTTGTTAATAATAATAATAATAATAATAATAATAACTGTTTGGTTATTAACAAACATTACAAATAAAGTCCCAAAATAAACATGATGACCGATGTTGAAATTACTGATTGCATAACAGTAAACAACAGTCACACAATATAACATGTACTGTTAATGCGGATTATAATGTAGTAACAACAGTTTATTGTGTGTACAGGACCACACCCTGATCAGCTACTTCACAGCATCACAAACCGCCCATAAGTGGATATTAGACTACAGTAAAAGTGCAGAGAATTTAATGAGGTCTTACCTGACAGATGCGCGAGTGTGTGTGTGTGCGGGGAGTCTCCTCTTATCTGGAGTCTGAAATCAGTCTGATCTGTCAGACGAGCTTCAGTCCTGTCAGCTCATCTGCTGTGAGATGATCCAAGACCTCAGAAGAGTGTGTGTGTGTGTGTGTGTGTGTGTGAGAGAGAGAGAGACAGATAGAGAGAAAGCTAAAGTGCATTAGATAGACACTAAGTGGAATTCTCTCTCTCTCTCTCTCTCTCTCTCATCTTTTTGTTTCTCAGTTTCTCTCAGTTCATTCACTCACAGCTTGACCAGAACAGCTTGAGAATGGCAGACAGAGAAACCGATATATAGAATCATAGATAGATAGATAGATAGATAGATAGATAGATAGATAGATAGATAGATAGATAGATAGACAGACAGAGAGAAAGACGGACGGACGGATGGACGGACGGACGGACGGACGGACGGACAGACAGACAGACAGACAGATAGATAGATAGATAGACAGACAGAGAGAAAGTCTGATGGACGGACGGACGGACGGACGGACGGACGGACGGACGGACGGACAGACAGACAGATAGACAGATAGACAGACAGATAGATAGATATAACGATAGATAGACAGACAGACAGACAGAAAGTCTGATAGACAGATAGACGGACGGACGGACGGACGGACGGACGGACGGACGGACGGACGGACGGACGGACGGACGGACGGACAGACAGACAGACAGACAGACAGACAGACAGACAGACAGACAGACAGATAGATAGATAGATAGATAGATAGATAGATAGATAGACAGACAGACAGAATTGAGCTCAATGAAAAGCAAGGCTCATTTGGTTTCTGTGTTGGTCCTGAAACAGAGGCGAGCCTACATTCAGAGCCTGTCCCGAATGCAGCAGTGAGTCTGTCAGACTGTTTCCAGTCAAGCGGGTCTGTGGGTCACTGCGGGTCACTTCTGCTGCGATTCAGGAAAACAAACATCCAGACTGTTGATATTCAGTCCACCTGCTCACCAGAAACTCATTTCATGCACAGAGGACTGAGGTGCATGCTGGGGGAAAACAGGTCCGATAAAATAGCAAAACTGTTAAATAAATGTGATAAAAGACATTGAAATAGAATTGAAATGTAAACGTAAATCATTTACTGAAACAGAAATTCAAATTAATGTTTAAAAATAGGGCAGCACAGTGGCTCAGTGGTTAGCACTGTCAGCTCACAGCAAGGTGGTCACTGGTTTGAGTCCCGGCTGGGGCATTTGTCATTTCTGTGTGGAGTTTGCCTCTTCTACCCGTGTTGGCATGGATTTCCTCAGCGTGCTCCGGTTTCCTCCCCATTCCAAACATGCGCTATAGGTTAATTGGGTAAGCTAAATTGGCCGTAGTGTGTGTGTGTGTGTGGGGGTGTTTCCCAGTGCTGGGTTGCAGCTAGAAAAGCATCCGCTGCGTAAAACATGCTGGAATAGTTGGCGGTTCATTCATTTTCTTTTCAGCTTAGTCCCTTTATTAATCTGAGGTCGCATTCCAGCGTTTAAACCTGGTGAACTCTGACCTGCGAATTTGCGCCACTTGCTTGCATGAGACCAATTTAAGTCCAAAACATGATTCGTTTATCAGTCGCATCATTTTGTTCTATCCCACCCCTTTTCGCAGGACCGTCCAACAGAATTTTTCATGCACAAACTCTACAGCCAGGATAGTTTTTTTTTTAAATTTACATAAATAAAATACAATATTGATTGATTGATTGATTGATTGATTCATTCATTCTTCTTTGGCTTAGTCCCTTTATTCATCAAGGGTCACCACAGCGGATTGAACTGCCCAACTTATCCAGCTTACCCATCACTGGGAAACACCCACACACTCATTCACACTCATACACACTAAGACAATTCAGCTTACCCAATTCACCTGTACCACATGTCTTTGGACTGTGTGGGAAACCGGAGCACCCAGAGGAAGGCGGTTAATTCGACAATTGATAAATAAGGGACGAAGGAAAATGAATGAAT
This sequence comes from Danio aesculapii, assembly GCF_903798145.1. NCBI lineage: Eukaryota > Metazoa > Chordata > Actinopteri > Cypriniformes > Danionidae > Danio > Danio aesculapii. The sequence goes on along the minus strand of NC_079437.1, from coordinate 758,118 downwards.
GAATGTTTAGAAATATGGAGTAACAAACCAAAGAATCAAAAAATGTAAACTAATAACATATTAAACAAACTAACTACTAAAAATGAAAAGGCACTTTTATTACCAAACCAAAAAAAACTAAAATATGAAGCACCAAAACTAAAACAAATTAAAGCACATAAATTACTAATATATATATATATATATATATATATATATATATATATATATATATATATATATATATATATATATATATATATATATATATATAAATAAATGTCTTTCTAATTACGTTTTAATATTTTCATATTATTGAACTTCATTATTGATTTTCCAGCTGCAACCCATACACACTCATACACTACGGACAATTTAGCTTATTATTCAGTTCACCTGAAACCAGAGCACCCAGAGGAAACCCACACCAACACGAGGAGAACATGCAAACTCCACACAGAAATGCCAACTGATCACTGAGCTGTGTCGTCCATAATAAAATAAAATATTTTAAAAAATAAATAATTATAGATAGAAATACACATTAAGACCTACTATGAAAGACAGTAAAAATTACAAGTAAAATGAATGACGAAAGTGCAAAAAGCATAAAAATGTAGCACCAAAACTAAAATTGAAAAAAGTAATAAGCTAAGAAAAACAAATTAAAGCACAAAAATTACTAATATATATATATATATATATATATATATATATATATATATATATATATATATATATATATATATATCAAGTTTATTAACTATATACTCAAAAATATGTTCTAAATAAATAAAAACCTAAATTTCATTCATTTTCTTTTCGGCTAAGTCCCTTTATCAATCAGGGGTCTTATCCAGCATATGTTTTATGCAACAGACGCACTTCCAACCGCTGGTCAACACTGGTAAACATCCACACACACCCATACACGGCCAATTTAGCTTATTCCATTCACCTATAGCGCATGTCTTTGGACTGTTGGGGAGACAGGAGCACCAGGAGGAAACCCACACCAACACAGGGAGAACATGCAAACTCCACACAGAAATGCCAATTGATCCAGCCGGGGCTTGAACCAGCAACCTCCTTGCTGTGAGGCGACAGTGCTAACCACTGAGCCACCATGACGCCCACCTAAAATTTATCAACCTAATAATTAAAGAACCTAGATAAATTGTGATTAAACAGAAATATTGAAATCTAATAAAAATAAAGTGTCCAAAAAACACTACTCAAAATATGAATACTGTAATATACATCCATAATAAACTAGTGAAAGCTGTCAGATCCTTAAACAATGACTAATGATATAAATCAATAAACTTAGTAGCAGTATAACCAAATCAAGTATGTAAACAAGTTAAATGTCTTACAATACTTTAGTGTCATTTCAAATAATTAGTTTCTGATAGTTTCATAAAACAAATCAACTGAATGAATCGTCCATGCAAATAAGCCATATTTACCCGCACTCAACACGAGAGGGCAGTAGAGCTTCATTATTAACCGTCTGCTCCATCAAAAACAGCCTGTGTTCTCTCCAAGAGACAATATTCACCACACACACACTCCAGGCTTTCAGCAGTTTATCGACAACTTCCCAAATACCAGCAGCCCTCCTGTAGAGCAGAAGCACAGCAATAAGCAACGACAACAAACCCAACCAGACGTCTCTAATGCTTCACCTCAGCCAAATGGATCCGTCTGGTCGAAACCGTTCAGCATTAAAAATGTGTTTACACAACTTTAAATGCATTTGAACGGCCTTACAGAACTTTCTATTAGTCTACAGTCAAGCCCCAAATCAGTCGTTCCCCAGGCAAATTCTGACTTAGTTACTTTTATTAAACCCGTCGCAGGTTTGCTTATTTTTTGACCGGAAATGACACAGAACGTTTTATAGGTTGTTTTCAATCACGTGGTTCTGGTGACGCGCGAAATTCAGATGGAGGGCACAAGTAAGAAACTGAATGGGAGACATTAAGGAAAGTCCGTATTTTTGGGATTTATACCATATTTCAAAGAAGATATAGATAGATAGAAAATAAGCACATATGTTTGGCATGGTCCTTATATTATGAAAAGGGCCGAGTTTTCTACTGATCTGAAATATATTTGCCTGTAAGTGAGGCGTTTCCCAAAGATGAGTTGCTGCTGGAAGGGCATCCGCAGCGTAAAAATGTGCCGGATAAGTTGGCGGTTCATTCCGCTGTGGCAACCCCGGATTAATAAAGGGACTAAGCTGAAAAGAAAATGAGTGAATGAATGTAAAACGAGCTGTTTTTAACGTTTAAAAATGAATGGAAGTGAATGAGACCGGAAGTTTTGAGCCAAAATGATTCAAATGGCTGCTCCCACTCGTACGCGGAGAATAAGGTGAATATAAGTAACCCAAACAGTATTATTACTCAGGTAAGATTCGAACCCTGGTCGGCAGCATTGTAACGTAATGTGCTGACCACTGAACCACAATGGTTCTGTCATGTCAATGCGTTTGGAATAAAGAATAAAATAAGTATTGAGATTATCCGCAGTATTGAGTATTGATAAGTTATCCGCAAGACTCCTTTAACCACATGATTACGCTCTAATGATGGCTCAATCTTTTTCTCAGTTCTATAGATTTCTGATCAAGTTATGTCAGATTTATTAATGTAGTGAATCATTTGATTTTAATTGACCAGGCCTAATAACTATTAATTTAATTTTTGCCGCAACACGCTGGATCGGGCCCCCCTGAAATCTGATCAGGCACCTCATTTTACCGATCCCCCTCCTCAACCGCCCTCCTCCCCTGTCCGCTGTTTTCTTTCACTTCCGCGACTCTCCAACCCTCTTCACTTTCGTCATGTATTTTCATTATATTTGCTCACAGGGCTGCAAGAAAATAAATAAAAAGAGCGGAGCTGCGGTAAAATAATACTAAGTAATAATAATAAGAGTGAGGTTGTGATAGAATAAATAAATAAATGAAAAAAGTGTGACTGCTGAGAGTGCAAGCAGCTAGGGACACCGGGAATTCTCCCGGTCCTCCCGATTAGCCAATCCGGGCCTGTATGACAGTTTAGTTCAAGTAAAGGTCTATACAGTGGTTCTCAACCATTTTTGCCTGAGATATTATAAGCCCCCCTCCGCATTTAATGATATTATCGCTCATGTAAGTTTGCAGTAAACAAACGATATGTTTATTACTATAGATATGTTTACGCACAAATAATAGTCTAATGTAAAATATGAAAGCAGAACATCAGTAATCCATTTGTTTTGATACACTTTCCGGTATTGGGGATCAGTCGTCTGCAAATGTCTTATTAATTTGGATGGCCTCATGCATTTGTTAGCAAGAACTTTGGTGCAGATAATTGACTGTGGCTGGGTCAGGGACTCTTTGCTTCGAGACAACAGAATAAAACCATAGTTCAGGTAACTATCATGGTATTTCCTCCATTTCGTGTTTCCAGCATTGCTAGCGATGCGACACAAATCATTTGGAGCTTCTGGGTCCAGTATGCTTGGGCCATTACTATTGCTGAAGGCGAATCAGTGAGATTCTGTCTTTTTTTGTGGAGGACGAGTTACAAATTTTGTCCATTTTTGGTCAGCCAGGGGATAAAATGAACTTAGGCAACATGATCGTTCTCCTTATTATATTTGATTTTTTTTGTTCTGTCGATGAACTTAACAAACATTTACCACTGCTGCGCATCTGGATGTGAACGTTACGGTCAGGGCCGAAACAAACTGAACTGGTGCTCTAGGCAAACGGCAATCACACCGCCCTCAACCCGAAAGGAAAAATGGTAGTGACCGGTTCGTGAAGTGAAGGACCGAGGGGGTTGGGGGTAAACATGTGGGTGTCGCGGAAACTGCCCTCACTACTCTGCCGCCCTAGGCAGCCACCTATGTCGCCTCTATGGATGCACCAACCCTGGTTATGGTTGTTTATTCCACCAAAACGCCAGTTAAGACTTGGATTATTGCTAAACAACATTGAGATTTTGTTGCAGAGATTACATGGCAGGTACGTTATTTATATTCTCTTGGATTTTGTATGTGTTGGTGTTTGTATCTGATTTTTATACGCATAGCTAAGCCTGTAATCTTAATTGGTGCTGTCAAATGAATTATCTCATTAAAAAAAGTTTGTATACATTGATATTTAAATGAATAAATGTTTATTACACACTGCCTTGCCTGTTTTTAGCCAGTCTCTTTAACCTTTCCCCCTTTATAAGTCTATAAATGCTGTTCAGCACTTCTTAATTTGGCAGATTTAAACAATTATAAACAACATGAAACAGAAACATTTTCATTTTCTGATAGCGATTCCTATGTAGAAGAACCACTTCCTGCCCTTTATCTGGATTTTGCGTGTCTTCAATGACGTCATGTGAAAACAACCTATTTTAAGTGCTTCATACAAAAGCTCATGTTCACCACTGAATTAAAAATGGTTATTATGAACTGTTGTCTCAGAAAAGTGACTTTATTTCATGCAATTGTGACTTTACGTCTCAGAATTTGGAATTTATATGTCACAATACTGATCTAACTTGCAATTTCAAGTTTACAGCCCACATTTTTTATTCAGTGGCGGGAATAGGCTTCTAAAGTTTCAGGGTTAATTAATGTGTTGGTGCTCTATGCATAAGGAATTCTTCAAGAAATATATACACTACCAGACAGTAGTTTGTTGTTGATTTTAGTTGTAAGAACAACAAATAATAACTTGACCTCTAATTGATCATTTGAAAAAGTGGCAGAAGGTCGATTTTTCAGATGAATCATCTGTTGAACTGCATCCCAATCATCTCAAATACTATAATAAAAGTCCTATTGGAACCTGCATAGACCCAAGATTCTCATAGAAATCAGTCAAGTTTGGTAAAGGAAAAATCATGGTTTGGGGTTACATTTAGTATGGGGTCGTGCGAGTGATCTGCAGAGTGGATGGAAACATCAACAACCTGAGGTATCAAGACATTTATGCTGTCCATTACATTACAAACCACAGGAGAGGGCAAATTCTTCAGCAGGTTATCGCTCCTACTCATACTTCAGCCTCCACATCAAAGTTCCTGAAAGCAAAGAAGGTCAAGGTGCTCCCGGATTGGCCAGCTCAGTCTCCAGTTTTGAACATTATTGAGTATGTCTGGAGTAAGATGAAGGAGAAGGCACTGAAGATCAATCTAAATAATCTTGATGAACTACCCTGCAATTGTATTTTAATAAAATCTTCATAATAAAATGTATAATAAAACATAATATTATAACATTTATGATAAAAATATTTAAAACAAGACTGGTCTAAAAGAAAAGAAGCTACGCTCTTTGTTCACGGTAGTTTTATAGTTCCAGTCATTTTAATGAAAGAAAAGAAAATTAAACTATAAATATTTACATTTTCTAAGTGTTAAAATGTCCTTCGGTTTATTCTGCAATATCTGTAAAACCATAAAATTATCTAAAATAAAGGATCTCTGTTCTGCTGCACACTGTAATTGTATATATATATCTAATAATTTCAGTGACTTTCTTTATTAAAGCATGGCAGACGTTTCTTTTTCCACACCATAGATCATTTTTTCCCATTGTCCTATTATAACAGCAGAGAGAAGGTGTCCAAATGTGAAAGTGAGTCCCGCAGAGATTAACAGCTATAGTTAGGTTCAGATTGTAGTTAGTCTTATGTGAGTCAGTGCAGTTCTGTGATGATAAAGTCATTAAGAAACCCCTTGAGCTCATGAAACCTCCGACACTTCACCGGCTGTTCTTTCAGGACTGAGTTTTACCGTCATTCTTCACGGGCGGCTCGTTTTTATGAGCGGTGTAAAAAATCATCTGCGGTCACACCGATCAGCACACCGCCATCGCTTATGATGATGAACGCACAGATTTAGGGCTGTGCATTAAGTCAGGGTTAAAGTACATCCAGGAGGTAGTTATCAGTGAATTTGGCTTATTCGGAAGCCCGACATACAGGAAAAGTCAGGATTATTCACCTTCCAGCTGTGATTTTTTAAAATAAACTGTTAAATATTTCCTAAATTATGTTTAACAGAGTAAGGAAATTTTCACAGTATTTCCTATAATATTTTATCTTCTTATTTGTTTCATTTCGGCTAGGATAAAAGCAGTTTTTAATAAAAAAAAAAAAAAATTAGGTCAATATTATTACCCCCCAAGCAGTATATATATTTGATCGTCTACAGAACAAACCACCGTTTGACACACACAGTGACTTGCTTTATTACCCCAATTGACCTAATTACCATTGTTACCATTGTTGTCTTTAAATGTCACTCTAAGCTGAATACTAGTATCTTGATAAATGTCTAGTGAAATAATATGTACCCAGCAGGCACCCAACGTCATAAGACGTTATTAATATTAGGTTTGATTTAGGTAGTGATGTCAGGTGACCAAATTTCAATGTGTAGCCAGGACAATGTTATTTTGATGTCTAATTACGACATCAAATGACGTTGATATTTGGTTGATTTTATGTTGTGTTGAAAAGTGACCAAAATCCAACATCTGATAGATGTCATAGTGGTAAAGTCCACACAACATCAAGCTGTAACGTCATTAGATGTTGATATTTGGTTGATTTTAGGGTGGATGTTGGACACTGATGTCAGTCCGATGTTGGGTTTTGATGTCAACACTTTCATTCTTAAACAAAATGCAATGTCCCTACGACTTTTGGTACAACATCAATCTGACATCATGTTAACATCCTGTGCCTGCTGGGTACTGTCATGGCAAAGATAAATGAAGTCAGTTATTATAAATGAGTTATTAAAACTATCATGTTTAGGAATGTGTTGAAAAAATATTCTTTCCTTTAAACAGAAATTTGGGGAACGAAATATACAGAGGGCGCTAATAATTCAGGAGTGCTCATAGCTGTATAAGACCAAAGGGTGTATTTTGTGAGAACAACCGCCTGCATGTACTTTATCCTGTTTATCACAAGGCTGCTTGCAACAAAACATAAAAATTAGCCACAAAGCTTAGCTCTGGGCGGTACAAGTTTATTAATTCTTAAATTAAATGCAAAGCTGACAGAACTAAAAACAGCTGATGGAGTATATTTAAATATATATATATATATATACTATAATTTAGAGCTCTTTAATCGGTCACAAGATGGCACCAAATAGCCAAAAGCGCAAAGCTGACAGAAATGAAACTGGCTGATCTTATTTAGCAATGTTTTTATTTTTATGTTACACCTTTAATCATTCATCATTTGTTGTTGATCTTATATTTTAACATTTTTAATCAAACCCTGAAGTTCTAAATAAAGTGATAAATGTGATCACGTATGAAGTACAGTTAAAGCAGATTTCTTCAACCCATTTCTAAACATAATAGCTTTAATAACTCATCTCTAATAACTGATTTATTTTATCTTTGCCATGATGACAGTAAATAATATTTGACTAGATATTTTTCAAGACACTTCTATACAGCTTAAAGTGACATTTAAAGGCTTAATTAGGTTAATTATGTTAACTAGGCAGGTTAGGGTAATTAGGCAAGTTATAGTATAACGATGGTTTGTTCTGTAGACTAGCGAATAAAAATATAGCTTAAATGGGCTAATAAGTTTTAACTGCTTTATTGTAACAAAAATAAAAAAATAAGACTTTCTCCAGAAGAAATAATGTTATCAGACATACTGTGAAAATTTCCTTGCTCTGTTAAACATCATTTGGGAAATATTAAAAAATTCTAAGGGGGGCTAATAATTCTGACTTCAACTGTACATTTTCTGAGTAAACTGAGTAAAGGAATTGTCCTTTTACATGTGGTCAGTATAAAGGTAATAATAATTATTAGGTAATAATATTTTAGTTTCTTTTTAGAAATGTAATGCAGGCAGGGCTGACGTGTCCATAGAGGTGGTAGAGTAATTAGGGGGTCCTCACTTTTGTCCACGACAAACACCCAACGCAGCCCCACACTCCCCGATCCTCACTTTCATCTCCGACAGGTCCCATGAAATTAAAATAAAGCTTTTTAGATGTTAGTATCAGTATTGTTATGTTTTAAGATATTTATTATCTAGTGTGCTCCAAAACAGTGACACAATTCACATCTAGAAGTTATAAACCTGATATAAACATCCAAAGCTTGATTTTTTTTCACGTCAGCTCATACTTCAGTTTCGCATCAAACCATGATTAATCAAATGCTCATTTGCTTTTCATTTGATGCACTTGAGCTCAACCACCCTCACTGGCAGAACACTATTGGCTGTTTTAAAAAAAAGGGGAGGAGCTACTCTATGTCCTACAATTTCTTTATGTTTTGGTTCAGATTACATCACATATTTAATAAAATTGCACATTTCAAAGCACTTTGCGAGGCCCTTAACTGCAAACCCCTGAAAGAGATCTGTTCTGAAAGAGATCAAGCCTCAGGCAGGTAAAGAAAATAATGCAAAACTAACTCAAAAGTAACGTAACACAATACTTACCCATGAAAAATAACTAAATAAAGCAACTAGTTACTTTTTGGGGAGTAACTCAATGCATTAAGGAATGTAGACATGGTCAAGACAATCTGCTGCAGTTCAAACCAGAAAGCTTGAGTATTTCAGAAACTGCTGATCTACTTGGATTTTCACGCACAACTATCTCTAGGATTTACAGAGAATGATCGAAAAAAGAGAATCTGCAACAACTGCGTGATGCTATCATGTCAATATGGACCAAAATCTGTGAGGAATGTTTCCAGTACCTTTAAATCTATGACATGAAGGATTAAGGCTACCTAATTAAGGTGTACCTAATAATGTGGCTGGTGAATATATATTGTTATCAGGATATGAGATGATGTATATGGTGATTTGATATTTTTTGCCATATAAAAATCTTTTTAGGGGTTTTCACCTTTATTGTGATCGGACAGTGGAGATTTAGAGACAGGAAAGTATGGGCAGCAGAGATAGGGGAAGGGTCGGCAAAGGACCTCTAGCTGGGAATCAAACTCGGGTTGCTGTGAACACCTAGGTGCCATGTGTCGACGCACTAACCACAAGGCTATTGGCGCCGACAGAGTTTTTTGTCATATTGTTCAGGGCTGTGCTAATGCTGCTGTCATTTGTTTGGCAGTTTGGCTTATTCCCAAAGACTGATGTCTGCGTTCAGACATGTTGACATTGCAAATTCAGTTAAAGGAAAAACATAACAATCCGCATCAAACAAAGCAGTTGCACCGATACAAACTCAAATAAATCTTCAAAACAGAGAGATAGAGAGAGAGAGATTTCCTGTTTCTCTTCACAGCAGCACAAAAAGCCCTGCAGTCACACAGATAACCCGATAAATCTGCTCAAAATCAGACAAATCACCCTGTGTGCCAAAACTAGCAGCTCATGACAGGACTGAAGAGAAAAAAGCTACACAACTGTGGCAACAATCGTCAATCATAACACACAAAAACGACGTATGCCTATATTTAAAGGTGCCCTATAATGAAAATCCAAGGTATAGTAGAATAATAAAAGATCAGTATAAGGAAATGCGTATACTGTGAGCCTCAGACTCCACTGTTTCCTCATTCTCATGTAAATTCCACAAGTGTAAAACCCTGGTGGACAACAGGCCAATCAGAAGACAAAAAAAACTGTGATGAGACTCACCGGCCATGCCCTCCTCATTTGCATGTATGCCTACTTTAGGTCATTCATCCGGACCTGACGAGCAGCTGACATCATCAAGAGAACACGACTCATATGCTGCTCTGAGTTCATACAAGGGCTCTGAAATCATTGTTATGCACACCACAGGCTGTGTTTGGTAAGCCAAACATTTTCTAGTGAGACAATAGTAATAACTTTTCTCCCTTAGATATTTTAAGCGTATATTACACTTGCTATGTATGTGCGACTTTCATTTTGAAAATGAGCGCGGCAAATTATTTACTGAGCGTTACTGGGCAATGACAGCACGAGACATATTTTGAACTCACCTCCGGACACAAAATGAAGGATTTACCAACACAATCTCACGGCAATTCGTAACTTTTTGATTTAGTGGCTAATTCGTATGTATTCGTACGATCTAATTCGTACGATTTAGTATGATTTGCTCATCCCCCAATGACGGTTGGGTTTAGGTGTGGGGTTAGGTGCCACGCCTCCTTTTTAAAATCGTACAAATTTGTACAAATTAGCCACTAAACTGACAAAACGTAAAATACTTATGTTTTCTCGTGAGATCAGGCTGGATTTACAGGTTACACATTTATTCATCTCCACCAGTGGTGGAAAGAGTTACTTGCCTAAAAATGTAGTGTAGGTAGAGTGAAAAGTATCAGTTGTAAATATTACTCAAAGTATGAGTAAAAAGTAGCCCTTTTAAAAGTACTCAAGATTAGTGAGTAGTTAGTATTACACGGTTAAAAGCTGATGCATTTACATGTAATTTGTGGATGTGTGTATACGTAACATTCTGTTCAGCATTCTGTTCAGCAGGCACACAACGTCATAAGACGTTAATATTAGGTTAGATTTAGGTTGTGATGTCAGGTGACCAAAATTCAATGTCTTGCCAGCGTCTAAGGACAATGTTATTTTGATGTCCAATAATGATGACAAATGACGTTGATATTTGGTCAATTTTAGGTTGTTAGAATGTAACCAAAATCCAACGTCGAGCCAGCATCTTAAACCAACATCATATTGACGTCAAATACTGACATTTATTCATCAGGTATGGCAACCAAAATCCAACATCTGATAAATGTCAATAGTTGTAACGTCCACACAACGTCAAGCTGTTACATCATTAGACGTTGGTATTTGGTTGGTTTTAGGTTGGACGTAGGACATTGACGTCAGCCTAACATTGAGTTCTGACGTCAACACGATTTTCATTTCCAAACAAAATGCCACGTCCCCATGACATTGGGGTACAACATCAATCTGACGGCATGTTTACATCTTGTGCCTGCTGGCTGTTTAAGCCATTTAGGTCATCATACAGTTAACATCGGTCATCTTCTCATCAGTGACCTGCATCTAAACAGTCTCTGGGTCAATGCATGTAAAGACTTTGGACATCTTCTTGGACACGTTGAATACTTCCAAACAGTTTGCTGCAATTATAAATCGCCCATGTCTTGAGGTAGTTCATTATGATACGATTTACTTTCTCTGTGTGATTTGATTGGACTCGCAGGACTGATTTTTCTAATTCCCATAATCAAGAAGTAGTGACAGCAGGTTAAAGGAAAGTAGTGGAGAAAAAAGTACAGATACAGCACTAAAAATGTACTCAAAGGAAAGTAAAGGTGCACATTTATAAAACTACTCAGTAAATTACAATTTCTGAGAAAAACTACTTAATTACAGTAATCTGAGTATTTGTAATTCATTGCTTTAAACCACTGATATCCATTATGAAGAGGCATCAGATATGTTTAGTTACATCTTTTGCTAATTTATCGTGTTTATTGTGAAATTTGATGTGTATGTTTCAACAAACATCTGTAGACTGCTGAATCGTGTCAAATCATTCAGCTCAACTGTCATATGTTCATGCAGAGTTTGATACTAAGAGGTTGATACTACCTTCTGATTCTAGGAGTATTTTTTGGAGTAACAAATGAGCTTATAAAACAGCTTCTGGAGATTTTTGAGCTTACCGAAGCCATAAGCCTACTATGTAGATATCAGAGAACAATTTAACTTATTAAACCAATGAAGTTTATGGCATCTTCAAGTGTTATTTTTAAACTAAAGTGTCCTCACACTCGAATCCAATAACAATAACCTGATGGAATTGCTTACAAGCTACTTTTTTGTGTGCTGATAAACCAGTTGTAAAATGCAAGGGCCAACATAATTCTTCCAGCTTTAAAGAGCACAAAATTTAAAGTGACAGATTTCATAGATAAGTGGCAGGACAACTTCCCAATCCAGAATTATTATTATTTTGGCATATTTTTAAATGACTCAATTTTTTATGCTGGAATGAATTCTCTCCAGTTTGGAAAATGTAATAAAGCAATATCTAAAGCTTTGTAACTGCAGCAAACCGCAGTGAGAGCTATTGTTATCTACAAATGACAAAAACATTGAACAGTGAGAACCTTCCTAGGAGTGGCCGGCCAAAATTACCACAAGAGCGCAGTGAAAACTCATCCAAGGGGTCACAAAAGACCCAAAACAACATCCAGAGAACTGCAGTCCTCACTTGCCTCAGTTAAGATGAGTGTTCATGACTCCACAATAAGAAAGAGACTAGTCAAAAATAGTTTGCATGGCAGATTTCCAAGATGAAAAGGCTCAGTTTTGCCAAAAAACATCTTGATGATTCCCAAGTCTTTTGGGAAAATGCTCTGTAGACTGATGAGACAAAAGCTGAATGTTTTGGAAGGTGTCTGTCCCATTATGTGTGGTGTAAAAGTAACTGCATTTCAGAAAAAGAACATCATACCAACAGTAAACTGCGGTGGTGGTATTGTGATGGTCTGGCTCTGTTTTGCTGCTTTAGGACTTTGAAGATTTGCTGTATTAATTGGAACCATAAATTTTGTTGCTCACCAAAATATCCTAAAGGAGAACTTCCGGCCGTCTGTTAGAGCACACCAGCAACTCCACTTCTGTATGGCTGAAGAATATGAAAATGAAAACTTTGGAGTGGCCTGATCAAAGTCCATACCTGAATCCAAATGAGATGCTGTGGGATGACCTTAAAAAATGTAGTTCATGCTCAAAAACTCTCTAATGTGGCTGAATTACAGACATTCTGCAAAGATGAGTGGGCCAGAATTCCTCCACAACTCTGAAACAGACTCATTGCATGTTATCAAAAACACTTGATTGCAGTAGTTTCTGCTAGGGGTGGCACAAGCAGTTATTAGCTTTAGGGGGCAAACACGTTTTCACACAGGCCTATGTAGTTTTGTATTTTGTTTTCTCTTTATAATCAAAACCTTCATTTCAAAACTGCATGATGTGTTAACGTGTTATCTTTGACTAATATTGATGTTTTCTGATGATCTAAAACATTAAAGCAGGGGTGTCCAAACTTGGTCCTGAAGGGCTGGTGTCCTGCTAAGTTTAGCTCCAACTTGCTTCAACACACCTGCCAGGAGGTTTCCTGTATATCTAGTAAAGGCTTGATTAGCCGGTTCAGGTGTGTTTGATTAGGGTTGGAGCATTAAAGTGTGATAAATGAGCAAAAAAAAAAAAAGGAAGTCAGTGAGGGGCAAACACATTTTCTAATCAGCCAATCACATGGCAGCAACTCAATGCAACTCAGTTACAACCGAGGTATGCAGAAGAGCATCTCTGAACGCACAACACGTCCCACCTTGAGGCGGATGAGCTACAGCAGCAGAAGAACATGCCGAGTGCCACTCCTGTCAACTAAGAAAAGGAAACTGAGGCTACAATTCACACAGGCTCACCAAATTAAACAATAGAAGATTGGGAAAACGTTGCCTGGTTTGATGAGTCTCGATTTCTGCTGCAACATTCAGATGGTAGGGTCAAAGTTTGGCGTCAACAACATGAAAGCATGGATCCATCCTGCCTTGTATCAACGGTTCAGGCTGGTGGTGGTGGTGTAATGGTGTGGGGGACATTTTCTTGGCACACTTTGGGCCCATTAGTACCAATTGAGTTTCGCGTCAATGCCACAGCCTACCTGAGTATTGTTGCTGACCATGTCCAAATCTTTATGATCACAGTGTACCCATCTTCTGATGGCTACTTCCAGCAGGATAACGCACAAAGTCATAAAGCGTGAATCATCTCAGACTGGTTTCTTGAACATGACAATGAGTTCACTGTACTCAAATGGCCTCCACAGTCACCAGACCTCAATCCAATTGAGCACCTTTGGGATGTTGTGGAATGGGAGATTAGCATCATTGATGTGTAGTCGACAAATCTGCAGCAACTGTGTGATGCTGTCATGTCAATATGGAGCAAAATCTCTGAGGAATATTTCCAGTATCCTGTTGAATCTATGCCACGAATGATTAAGGCAGTTCTGAAGGCAAAAGGGGGACCAACCTGGTACTAGTTAGGTACTAAGGTGTACCTAATAAAATGGCCAGTGAGTCTATGTAAAGTATATGTGAGAGGGGCAATAAACTACGAGTAAAGCTGCCAGATTTCTGTATGAACAGTGCATTTTATTTAAATGTTCTGATAAAGTTTTTCTGAGATATTTACTATACTAAATTTTCCAGTGTTATTGTGTGAAAGGAGTTTATAGCTGTTCATTATGTTCACGATGTGTGTGAGTTTGGATGCTGTCTCATAAGGGAGCTGCATATGTAGATGTGACCAGCTCTCCTGCATGAATGCAGCACTGGTTATTAAATCACATCAGGACATTAATTGACGGGCTATGATCAAACGAGTAACATGCAGATATACAGACATGCAGGACGTCTTTCTATATGTGTTTACTGTGGATGTATCTTGTTCCTCATTATTTATTTAACACAATGTGGGTAGGATAGTGTATATGTGTGTGTATCTTGTATCCCTTACATTGTGTGGACCAAATGTACAGCAATAATGGTATTTTTTGGCCTTATGGGAACTTTTTGGTCCCCATGAGGGAAACAGGTCATAATTCACACAGAATAAAGTATTTTGAATATGTAAAAATACAGATTGTTTTTGTGAGGGTTGTTCTAAGGGTAGAGAGAGAGAATATACAGTCAGTACAGTATAAACATCATTACGTCTATGGGAAGTCCCCATAAAGATAGCTGTACAAGTGTGTGTGTGGTATAGATGGTTACAAAACCCTCACTGGTCCCAAAAGATCTTTTTTCTCTCTCGTATAGATTTGTTTTACTGAACGGCGCTTTCACTCCGTCAAACACATGAACATTTATGAGAGATTCTGGCTATTAAACTGACTAACAAGCAGAGAGTTGTGATTTTCTTTCCTCCGGAGAGTAGATTTTGCTTTCAAAAATCAATTTCTCTATTGGCTCGTACCTTAAAGCCTTAAAAAATACAGCAACAGTTTTTTATTTAGATAAAATATCACTATTACCAGGGCGGCACGGTGGCTCAGTGGTTAGCACTGTCACCTCGCAGCAAGAAGATCACTGGTTCGAGTCCCAGCTAGGCCAGTTGGCATTTCTGTGTGGAGTTCGCTTATTCTTCCTGTGGGTTTCCTCCGGGTTCTCCATTTTCCCCCACAGTCCAAAGACATGCGCTGTAGGTGAATTAAATAAACTAGATTGGCTGTAGTGTATGTTTGTGAATGTGTGTGAATGGGTGGTTCCCAGTACTGGGTTGCAGCTGGAAGGGCATCCACTGTGTAAAACATATGCTGGATAAGTTGGCGGTTCATTCCGCTGTGGCGACCCCTGATGAATAAAAGGACTAAGCCGAAGGAAAATGAATGAGGTAAACAGAATATTGCGCTGGCTGGTATGGGCCCTATGACAACCTTTTGAGGGTGTCACGGATGAAACTGAAGAGTGGTGCCACTGATCACCGCAAACACTCCGGTCACTGTCACCAGCATATTGATGAGTCCCGCACCTACACATCATCCCCAGTCATCACCTCATCCCCACCTCACTCAGTGTCTAGCCTTGTTTATGACAAGAAGGACTACACTCTCCTCACAATCAGTGTTGATAACAAGTCTAAAGTTAACTTACCTGTCTTGTCTCCTATTATCTCCACAGTCTGTGTCTCTCCTTCCTAGTGTGGTTTCTCCTGGTCCCTCCCCTGGTTGTCGTTATCCTGGAGTTCATCTAATCTGTGTACCTTGTTCCCCATTCCTCTGTAAGGTCTAGATAGGATACAGCTGCGGATACGCACATCAATATAGCATAATTTTTATGACACTGTATAACAATAAATAATATTTTCACAGTACCGAGTAAATTGGGAATTGAATAAATAAAATAAACAATACTCTGTACAACTACTGTTTTCCCAGCAGGCATTTTTTTGTTTTTAAAAGATGTCTAATAGATGTCTAAGATGTCTAATAAATGTCTAATATGCATTAGATTTTTACTGACAGCCCAAATTTAGCCTTGTTTCAGCCAAGACGACTATGTTTAGACGTCTATTAGACATCTAATAGACGTGAAAATCTAACAGACGTCTAAGAATAGGTCAAAACTAGACTAGTCATCAAATAAACAGAAATGAATACACATATAAAGTCTAGTCTAGTTTTGGGCTATTCTTAGACATCGATTCGATTTTCACTGACAGCCAGAGTTTAGCCTTGTTTTAGTCAAGCTGTCTACGTTTAGATGTCTATTAGACGTGTATTAAACACAAAATTGTTTGCTGGGTTTACGTCACTGTGATGGTTGGGGTGGGGGTAGACATTCCACCTCCGGTCCATTACCTGCATAATTCAGTCATCCTCATCTTTATGTATTATCTAGCGCAGGCATGGGCAAACTTGATCCTCGAGGGCCGGTGTCCCTGCATAGTTTTGCTCCAACACTAATCAAACACACCTGAACACCCTAATTAGTGTCTTTAAGATCACTAGAAAGCTACAAGCAGGTGTGTTTGATTAGGGTTGGAGCAAAACTATGCAGGGACACCGGCCCTCCAGGATCGAGTTTGCCAGTCCCTGATCTAGCGTCATTGAACTTTGTTTACCATTCTGCCATCCTCTCAAAAAACTGTTATCTACTCTCATCTGTCTCCCTGGTCCTTCTGTAACATTATCTAAGGGTAATATTGATATTTATTGGTTGCTAAAAATATGTTTTAATACCCAATAGTTTTAAAAAGTTAACTTAAGCATAGTTACTATTAATTTAGATGATTAATAATTTATTATTATAAATTTATAAGGAAAAATAATACAAATAATAATAACAATAATAATAATAATAATAAAAATAATAATTATTAATATTATTACTGACTTAATATATAATATATGTCTAACTTCAGTGATGTTTAGTATATTATTACTATTATCATGATGCCTAAATTTCATTATAACCTAATAAATTCAAAGTATTATTTATTATTATTGTGTTTTTTTTGTTTTTAGTGTAAAAATACTAAATTGCTTGCACTCTAATTATAAAGTGAACTCAAACAATGTTTTCAAAGCATTTATTAAGTTAAAGGGGTGTATTTTTAAGGTTTGGTTGTGTTTATAAGATGCAAAGCTATGTGTGCTCATGCTTCACTTGTAGAAAATCACGTTATTTTTTCAAATGTCTTACTTTGATTATATACAGCTTCTCAGCTAACATGAAAACAACTGTCATATTTCCTAGTTTCTCTAAAGAGGCTCTGATTGGTCAGCTACATAATGCGCTGTGATTCGCGGATCAGCTCCACTGCACCTGTTACACTGCAGCTGTTAGCCGTATCAGTTTGAGCCTGAACCAGACAGAAAATGAAGAGCAGACAGCTGAACCTCACGCCTGCTCTCTAAAATAAAATCTGACAAGTGTCTTTCACATATATTCAGGTTATAAGCATGTGTAAGTAATATGAATCGTTCTCATATATTTTGTGAGTTTGTTATTTGAGATGTAGAATGCACGGAAAGCGTCCCCAAAGAGAGACACTGCAGTGCTGCTGAAGATTGTGGGTGTTTACATCGGTTTGATGGATAAATATGAACTTGTAGCTAAATTGTTAGTGGTGCCAAACAGCATTTCCTGTTGTTTACATCCTTGTTTACATCCTTGCTACAACATACTGTTAACGCCAGAAATTGTCAACACAGGTTCATTGTGAAAACGTAGCCCTGCGGACGTTTCTGGAGACAGCGAATTACATAGGCGGAGGTACGTATGGCTGCATTTCATTTCTTTAAACGAACACTACGGGGCGGTGTGACGCCGTTCCTTTTCGTGCTTACCAGCTGACCACTTACCTTCGTATGGACGGCATTCCGGCTGCAACCAGTTTGTCCCGTTAGCGCGCCACGTCCGTCGGCGGATTTGAGATGCAGAGAGGAGTTGACCACGAAGACGGGGGTTCGAGTCCGGTGAAGAGCGGTTCCAGAAAGCAGGTAAGACAAAAACAGAATCCAAAAAATAAAACAAACAAGTGAATAGCAGGGTGAGAATGTGGTAAAAAAAAAAAAGTCAGACGAGGGCTTTTATTTTTTTGGATTGCTTTTGAAACGTGTTGGTTGGGTTTAGGGAGGTGGGTGGGTGGGTCAATTGATAAAATTGGTTGGGTTTAGGAAAGGGGGAGGGTGGGTCAGCCGATCGTTCGCTCAGTCAGTCAGAAAGTCTGTCCAAAAGTGAGTCGACAGCAGCCTCTGGTGGGTTTACGCGAGAACAGCAGGCGCGAATGGCACTCGCGAGGGAAATTTGAGATCTCAAAAAGCATACACGGTGACCTCTGGCGGATTCGCGAAAACAAAAACTGTAGAAAAACGTGCCGCCGTATATTCGTGTGAGTAAACAGCTCATCATCTCTGATCAAACAGCAAACTTTTTGAGTCTGTTCAGGTAATTAGTTCACATGCGTATCCGAAAAGCTGCTTTATAGAGAAACACAGTGAGTCAGAGACTGAAAACAACATGCTTGACTCTAAACTGTTTCCCAACTGTTTGACCAACACCTTCACACCGACTTCAGAACAGTTCAAGGACTAAATCACATCGACAGAGACTTAAAAAAGTGAGTCTTACAGAAAAACACATTGAAAATAATTACATACAATGAACAGCTAGTGTTTTACAGCCACCGATTAACTTCCAGTGAAAGGTTAATGTGACTATTTTCAGTTTCACAAGGTTCCCTTTACAGCATCGAGGTTGTAATTTAATTAAAATATAATCAGTTAAATAGAGTTAAGCATTTGTTTAGTTGTTCAAACGTAAAACGAGATGAAAGGCTGTTTAAACACAAGCTTTACAACCGAGGTCTGCAGACGAGCATCTCTGAATGCACAACACCTCAAACCTTGAGGCAGATGGGCTACAGCAGCAGAAGAACACACCGGGTGCCACTCCTGTCAGCTAACAACAGGAAACTGATGCTACAATTCACACAGGCTCACCAAAATTGGACAATAGAAGATTGGAAAAGCGCTGCCTGGTTTGATGAGTCCCGAATTCTGCTGTCACATTCGAATGGTAGGGTCAGAATTTGGCATCAACAACATGAAAGCATGAATCCATCTTGCCTTGTATTAACGGTTCAGGCTGCTGGTGGTGTAATGGTGTAGGGGATATTTTCTTGGCACACTTTGGGTCTATCAGTACCTATTGAGCATTGTGTCAACACCACAGCCTATCTAAGTATTGTTGCTGACCATGTCCATCCCTTTATGACCACAGTGTACCATCTTCTGATGGCTACTTCCAGCAGGATAACACTCCATGTCATAAAGCACAAATCATCTCAGACTGGTTTCTTGAACATGACAATGAGTTCACTGTACTTTTTGTAGTCCCCAAACTTCGTTCGCTGTAGGCTTTGCTAACCTAACTCTGTAAAACCAAGGTCTCCCTTTGTATTGAACTTTGAGTGTATTACATTCAGAGATGTTGTTTATGTTCACACAGCTCCATTACACACCAACTAAAGCTTAAAATATGATATCGTATTTGACCATTCCTTTAAGTTCATTATAACCTAATAAATTAAGTATTATTTATTATTATTGTGTTTTTTTGTTTTGTTTAAGAGTAAAAATACTAAATTGCTTGCACTCTAATTATAAAGTGATCTCAAACAATGTTTTAAAGCATTTATAGTCAAGTCATGTACTTCACTATTTACTGCAACTTTTAATTATATATTCATAGGCTCAAATAACTTCTAAACTAGTTTACAGTACAGAAAAAATGACTTAAATGTACATCTGACAGCTCACAGACACCTGAGCACAAACACAGACGAGAGAAAATGAGTTATTTTTAATTGCTCTATGGAAGTGTGAAAGAAAAGTCTGTATTTTCTGCAGGCTCATTTGTCTCTGAATCGTGCTGCAGGCATTTTTGTTCTGACAGATTCCTGTGTTTCAGAAACGACAGAAGATTGAATGACACAGCTCGCAGGATATTAAATGTTTGATAATTGTTGTGAGCCGTGAGGATATGTTGTGAGTAAACAGCTCATCATCTCGGATCAAACAGCAAACTTTTTGAGTCTGTTCAGGTAATTAGTTCACATGCGTATCCGAAAAGCTGCTTTAGAGAGAAACACAGTGAGTCAGAGACTGCAAACAACATGCTTGACTCTAAACTGTTTCCCGTTTTCAAGAGATTTCAGCGATTAATGAGATTTGTGAGTGAAAAAACTGACTGATATTCTGATATTATCTGTATGTTATTTTAAGGATACCTATCAGCTAGTGTGCGCCAAAACAGTGACAATATTTGCATTTACATATAAACCTTTATATACAAACCCAAATCAGAAAAAGTTTGGAAAACGCAAATAAAAAAAAAACAGAAGTGATTTCTAAATTTACTTTGACTATTTTATTACAGACAATACAACAAACATTATTTAACGTGTTCCTCATGATTTTTATATATATATATTTTCTTTTTAAACATGTACTCCAATTTGGTTCTTGCAACACATTTTTAAAAAAGTTGTAACAGTAAAGCATTTACCACTTTGTATTGTTGCTATTCCTTTTCACAACACTTAAAAGACGTTTAGAGACTGAAGACACCGAGTGATGAAGTGGTTCAGGTGTATTTTAGCCCCATTTTTCTGGCAAACAAGTCTTAAAGTGGGCAACAGTACGGGGTCTTTGCTGTCACATTTTGTGCTTCAAAATGTGCCACACATTCTCTATTGGAGACAGATCGGGACTGCAGGCAGGCCAGTCAAATACCAAAAGTAATCAAGTAAAGAAAGCAGCATATTGTGCTCCAACATCTCTATGTACAGAATTAATGGTGCCATAACAGAAGTGCAAGTTACCTTTGCCAAGGGCACTGACACAGACCCATACCATGACAGACCCTGGCTTTTGGACTTGTTGCTGGAAACAGTCTGGATGATCCTTTTCTTCTTTGGTCCAGAGCACACAGCGTCCTTTTCTCCCAAAATATACCTGAAATACTGATTCATCTATACACAATACACATTTCCGCTGTATGATGGTCTATTCCAGATGCCTCCGAGCCCTAGTTTATGGCACTTCTGGACACTGTTATTATAAGGCTTCCATTTGGCACGGTATAGTTTTAACTGGCATTTGTGGATGTAATTACATATTGTGCAACCTGATAGGTTTGCCAAAGTAGTCCTGAGCCCATGAGGTGATATGGCTTGTAGATGAATGAGGATTCTTAATGCAGTGCTGCCTGAGGGATTGGAGATCACAGTTGTTCAGCTTAGGCCTGCGCTCTTGTCCTTTACGCACTGAAATTCCTCCAGATTCCTTGAATATTTTAATGATGTTCTGCACTGTTGAAGGTGAAATATCCAAATGTCTTCCTATCTTTCGTTGAGGAACATTTTTTAAACATTTCAATAATTTTCTCACATATTTGTTGGTGATCCTCTGCCCATCTTTGCTCCTAAAGGACTAGACCTTTCTTGGATGCTGCTTTTGTACCAAATCATAATTACAACCAGTTATTGACATCAACTGTTTCAATTTGCATCATTATATAACCAAGTTACCTGATTACTAGCCCTAAATTCCTCCTGTCACAACTTGTTTTGGAAAGTGTTGCAGGTCTGAATGACAGGAAAGGATGTATATTCACAAATGAAATAAAGCTGACCAGACAAAACATGAAATATTGTCTGCACTGAAATACAAGTCAAAGTACATTTAGAAATCACTCCTTTTTTATTTATTTATTTGTGTTTTCCATACTATCACAACTTTTTCTGACTTGGGGTTGTACCTTGTTGGAGAAGCAGCAGCAGGTTAATCTGCCATTTACTTTAAATTCCTACAGGAAATAGTAGACCATCTGGGTGTAACAGCCAGTCTACTCACCCTCCCTCTCGCAGTGTCCAGCCTCTGGTCATGGTAAAAAGGACTACACTCTCAGGGTCAATGAAACCATACAAACTCAGTTATACTTACCTGTCTATTACCTGTGATAGACACCTCCAATGTCTGCATCTCTTCTCCTAGTGGGGTTCCCTCCTGATCTCCTCTGGTTGTGTGTTCTCCAATTCCTCTGTTCCTGGTTTCTCATCATCCTCCAGTCGTTCCTCATCATCTGGTCCACTGCTTCATCATTTCATGCAATAGACTTTTCCTGTGCATATCAATTCCTGTTCACATCCAAATAAACTGTTATACATTCTGACAGCTCTGTTTTCATCCCCCTTCTGTGGCACTGGGGAACTTTGGCATACTCTTTTCAACATACTACAGTTGACTAATTCTACTAATTCCATGTTAAAATACTAATTAGGACAGATAGTATGTGAATTGGGATGCAGCAAAACTACTGACTGACACACGAAGCATAAAACAGACCTAAAAAATCTGAACATCTTTCCTAAAATACCTGAAAACTCATTCTGTCCAGTGGAGCTCCTGAATCCTCCAGGTGAGTGTCCAGAGTCTCATACAGGATCTGAACCCCATTGACTGCTATAATACGTGTGGCTCCTGTAAGAGCACAACGGCTTTGTCAGCATTACTGAATGCCAGAGACAGCAATAAAGAGGGAGAGAGAGAATTACAGCACTGACCCAACACCTTCACACTGACTTCAGAACACTTCAAGGACTAAATCACATCCACAGAGACTTAAAAAAGTGAGTATTACAGAAAAACACATTGAAAATAATTACATACAATGAACAGCTAGTGTTTTACAGCCAGCGGTGAACTTCCAGTGAAAGGTTAATGTGACTATTTTCAGTTTCACAAGGTTCCCTTTACAGCATCGAGGTTGTAATTTAATTAAAATATAATCAGTTAAATAGAGTTAAGCATTTGTTTAGTTGTTCAAACGTAAAACGAGATGAAAGGCTGTTTAAACACAAGCTTTACAACCGAGGTCTGCAGAAGAGCATCTCTGAATGCACAACACCTCAAACCTTGAGGCGGATGGGCTACAGCAGCAGAAGACCACACCGGGTGCCACTCCTGTCAGCTAACAACAGGAAACTGAGGCTACAATTCACACAGGCTCACCAAAATTGGACAATAGAAGATTGGAGAAACGTTGCCTGGTCTGATGAGTCTCGATTCTGCCGTGACATTCGGATGGTAGGGGCAAAATTTGGCATCAACAACATGAAAGCATGGATCCATCCTGCCTTGTATCAACAGTACAGGCTGCTGGTGGTTTAATGGTGTAGGGGATATTTTCTTGGCACACTTTGGGTCTATTAGTACCTATTGAGCATTGTGTCAACACCACAGCCTACCTGAGTATTGTTGCTGACCATGTCCATCTCTTTATGACCACAGTGTCTCCATCTTCTGATGGCTACTTCCAGCAGGATAACACACCATGTCATAAAGCACAAATCATCTCAGACTGGTTTCTTGAACATGACAATGAGTTCACTGTACTCAAATGGCCTCCACAGTCAGCAGAGCTCAATCCAATAGAGCACCTTTGGGATGTGGTGGAACGAGAGATTGGCATCATGGATGTGCAGCTGACAAATCTGCAGCAGCTGTGTGATGCTATCATGGACCAAAATCTCTGAGGAATATTTCCAGTACCTTGTTGAATCTACGCCACGAAGGATTAAGGCAGTTCTGAAGGCAAAAGGGGGTCCAACTTGGTACTAGTAAGATGTACCTAATAAAGTGGCCGGTGAGTGTATGTAAAGTATGTATGTGTGAGAGGGGCGATTATCTACCAGTAAAATTGCCAGATTTCCATGTAAACAGTGTGTGAGTGACAACTGCCCCAGGTCTGAGAGTGTATATTTAAGATATATATATATATATATATATATATATATATATATATATATATATATATATATATACATACACACACACACACACACACACACACACATACACATATATATATATATATATATATATATATATATATATATATATATATATAGCCTAAATATACACTCTCGGAAGTGAAGGTACAAAAGGTACATTACTTGACATGTCCACATTTGTACCTTACAGCTACATATTAATACTGTAAGTAAAAAGTACAAAAGTTTACCTCAATGTTTACCTTTCACCTCATTGTACCTTTATTTTTAAGAGTATAATATACTTGGGAATAGTTATACTATGGTAAATATGAGTATAATTAGACCACACTGGGTATTTATCGGACTCAAATAACTGAACTCATTCCCACAGTTATTAAATGACCGCCGTGCTGATATTCCTCATTAAGCTGCAGTTTCCTGCTTAATTAAACACAGATCAGCGTTTCAGAGCTGACCTGAGATCAGTGGTGTGGGTCAAAGGTCAACGGCGGACTCTCACGGGACTCTCGCTTGCATTTGCTCCATCTGAGGTGAAGAATCGATTCTCCTAAAGCCCCCAGAAGATTCACATCCTCACATTTCGTTTCTCATCTCTATATTTCTCACTCACAGGAGCAGTTGCTGTCCTGAGAGAGAAACAACATTATCCTGAAGCAGCGAGGGAAATAAAAAAACTGATCTGAAAACAGCCCAACACAGTAAGCATCTGTCCCAAAGATGGAAGAAAACATATAAAAATACGCTTGCCACTCATTTACTTTTAAGGTCTTTTATATTTAAATTTTTAAAGCTCTTTAGGTGGCATGGTGGCTCAATGGTTAGCACTGTCACCTCACAGCAAGAAGGTCGCTGGTTTGAGTCCCGGCTGGGCCAGTTGGCATTTCTGTGTGGAGTTTGCATGTTCTCCCCATGTTGCCGTGGGTTTCCTCTGGATGCTCATAGTCCAAACACATAAGTGAATTGAATAAACTAAATTGTCCATAGTGTATGAGTGTGAATGAGTGTGTATGGGTGCTTCCCAGAGATGGCTTGCAGCTGGAAGGGCATCCGCTGAGTAAAACGTATGCTGGATAAGTTGGCGGTTCATTCTGCTGTGGCGACCCCGGATTAATAAAGGAACTAAGCCGATGGAAAATGAAATGAAATGAAGCTCTTTTACAGGCGACATGGTGGCTCAGTGGTTAGCACTGTCACCTCACAGCAAGAAGGTCGCTGGTTTGAGTCCCGGCTGGGGCAGTTGGCATTTCTGAGTGGAGTTTGCATGTCCTCATGTCCGCGTGGGCTTGCTCCGGGTGCTCCGGTTTCCTCCACAGTCCAAAGACATGCGCTATAAACATATGCTGGATAAGTTGCCAATCATTCCGTTGTGGTGACCCCTGATGAATAAAGGGACTAAGCCGAAAACGAATGAATGAATGAATGAAGTTCTTTTACATTTATTTTAGGATCTTAAAGCTCATTTAAAGTCATAGGCATACAATTACGTTAAATAACATAGCAAACATTTATGATTTATAGTTTCAAATAATAAAAAATAAATATAAAATTTAAATCAAATCAAATAAATGTTTTTTTTAAATAAATAAAATTGCTCCATGTTTTACATTAAATTTCCAAATCAGCACATCTTTGAGAGTGAAATAAATAATAAAAATAAGTCAAACCTACTCAGTTGATCACCTTTCTCTTTTCTGTAAAGAATATAATTAACGTTTGAGCTGCAAAAGTACCATCAATGTGCCATAATATAGCACTCATGCAGTATACATTTATTCATATAATTATTTAAATAAAGTATCAAATAAAAAACAACATACAAACACAGGAAACATCTGTCCTAAAGAAGGGAAAACCATAAACCAAAACAAAACTTGGTACTTATTTAAATGCTTTACATTTTTAAGCTCTTTTATATTTATTTTGAGCTCTTTTTTTAAAGTTAGCCCTTAATATAACAATAAGGTTAAATAACATTGCAAACATATTTCTTTGGATTTATGATTATTATAGTTTAAAAAAAAATGTGAATAAAATGTTTTAATGAATTTAAGTAAATTGCATGATTTTTACAAGACACTAAGAAGTGTTTCAAAAAGATTCAAATCAACACATTTTTGATAGTGAAATAAATGATAAAAATAAGTCAAACCTACTCAGCGGATCTCTTTTCTTTAAATATTACAATTCACTTTTGAGCTGCAAAAGTACCATAAATGTTGCGTAATACATAATATGATTCATGCAGTATAACATTTTATGCAGTTTAAGATATACAGTTAAAGTCAGAATTATTAGCCCCCTTTCAATTGTTTTACTTATTTTTTAAATATTTCCCAAATGATGTTTAACAGAGCAAGGAAATTTTCACAGTATGTCTGATAATATTTTTTCTTCTGGAGAAAGTCTTATTTGTTTTATTTCAGCTTGAAATTTTTTCGGTAGTGTACAGAACAAACCATCGTTATACAATAACTTGCCTAATTACCCTAACCTGCCTAATTAACCTAATTAACCTAGTTAAGCCTTTAAATGTCACTTTAAGCTGTATAGAAGTGTCTTGAATAATATCTAGTACAATATTATTTACTGTCATCATGACAAAAATAAAATAAATCTGTTACTAGAGATGAGTTATTAAAACTATTATGTTTAGAAACGTGTTGAAGAAATTTTCTCTCCATTAAACAGAAATTCAAGAGTTCCCACTTAGATATGCTTGGCGTATAAAGCAGGTTTGGCATGCTGTCCCGGGAGAAAACCCTGAGCTCGGAGATATTTGAGCCCAGGGCTCCCGCCCGGTCGATAAGCATATCAGGAGATCCGAGATCAGGTAGGTCTCGAGAGCTCCCCCTTTAGAAAAAGGAGGAAAAGGAGGAGATGGGGTGGAAGGGGGGATTCTTCCAAACGAAGATAGAAACAGTAGGGAGAAAATGATCCATTTATAGTAAACTAGGATCACTCTGATTGGATTATTACTGATTACAGATGAGCGGCCAGACGTGCTCAATCACATCACGTGCTCCTCTCGAAATTAGTTTATGAAACTTCACTTGGGGAAAAAAATAAACAAGGGGGCTGATAATTCTGACTTTAACTATATATATATATATATATATACATAAATGTAACTTTACTATGGTTATTGGTTTACTATGGTTATTTTTCAGTAAATTTCAAACAATATGATTTAATGAATTATTGAGTTTTGTCGCAGAATCCAAATAAACACAAATTCTAAACTGAATTTATCTCATATGTCCGTAATACAAGTTTAAAGTCAAATGCAAAAGAAAAAGTTTTGAGTAACTATATGCACAAATGACTTTTTAAAGCTACAGAATAAGGTCATTTTCATGTATAGTGAGTTAAAGATGTGTTTTATTATGCAAAAAACAAGTTCATAGCCAATGCTAAGCTACAAAAAGTACATAAAAGCATTATAACAAAGTCCATATGATTAATGCATAGTAAGTCTTCTGAAACTGCATGAAAGAGGCACTAACTTAATTCACTATACAGTATAAAATGGCCTTATTCTGTAGCCTTAAAGCTCATTTGTGCATACAGCCGCATTCCAGCACATAAATAAACATGTTTTTACACTTGCATATTGCGTTATTTACTGAAAAATGTGTGTAAACAAGCCATTAAATAAAGCAATAGTCTTTTGCGTTCACAGCATCTCTATAAAGCATTGCAGTTTTTCTCCTCAGCCCAAAATCTTCCAGCAATGGTGAGTTAAAATGAAATAACAGAAGTATTGTCGCCTCTCCAAGTTTTAGGAACAACAAATAATAACTTGACTTCTAGTTGATCATTTGGTATCAGAAGTGGCTTATATGGCAAAGGCCTCTAGATGACGCTTATTTGACCACAATAAACTATGGCCATGTCTTGATTTATAATGATTTCATTAGGACAGTAAGGTCTGACTTTGCTTAGACAAAAGTCTCGTCACTTAACAGAAATAATGTCCAGTATAGAATATAAATTCATGGTGCAGTGGAAAAATAATGAATATTGTGTATGACTCCCATGAGCTTGGAGGACTGCATCCATACATCTCTGCGATGACTCAAATCACCTATTAATTAAGTCATCTGGAATGGCAAAGAAAGCGTTCTTGCAGGACTCCCAAAGTTCATCAAGATTCTGTGGATTCATCTTTAATGCCTTTGCCATCTTACCCCAGACATGCTCAATAATGTTCATGTCTGCTGACTGGGCTGGCCAATCCTGGAGCACCTTGACCTTCTTTGCTTTCCTGAAATTTGATGTGGATGCTGAAGTATGAGAAGGAGCGCTATCCTGCTTAAGAATTTGCCTTCTTGTGGTTTGTAATGTAATGGGCAGCACGTCCCCATACTGAATATAACCCCAAACCATGATTTTTGGTTTCTGTGAGAATCTTGGGTCCATGTGGGTTCAAGTACACTGTAAAAAATGGCGGTGATTTCAACGGTAAAAAACGGTAAAAATGCTACAGTACAAATCCGAAACCTGATTAACAGCATGTTTCCTTAATATATACGGCGAATAACCGTAAATTGACTTTCCCAGAATTCCCTGCATGGCACATCACTTTTTATGCTTATTGTTGACATTACTATGGATCTTTCTAGTTGTTTCCCCATCAGTGATGTACATTAGAGATTTATGCTACATCTAATGTTGATAAACAATGTTTATTTCATGACTTATCCGTGTTACTCTACTGGTGTTTAGTAGCTGTGTGAATGACACTGAGCTCCTTCTATACACTAATACTCTTTTCTGCCTGTGGGAAAAGTTGTTTGTGATGAGCATTGGTTCACTATATAACTTCCTCATCACCACCTACATATGGGTGTGTTAACGTGTCTAACTGTGCAAGAAAAGATGTGTAGATGTTGGTAATACAAAATACAGACATATTACATTTCTAAATTAATGAAATACAGCAGTTTACTGTAAAAATTAGAAATTACTTTTACGGTTTGTACCGTATTTTTAACGGTAAAGTACTGGTAACCACAGCTGCCGTTTTTTTACCGTAAATTTCACGGATTTATTTTTTACAGTGTAGGTCTTCTGCAGTATTTGTGATGATTGGGATGCAGTTCAACAGATGGTTAATTAGTAAAATCTACCTTCTGCCACTTTCCCAAATGATCAACTGGAAGTCAAATTATTATTTGTTGCTCTTACAACTGAGATCGACGACAAGACTTTTGTCAGGTAGTGTAGTAAAAAAACAAGCCATAAAACAAAGCCATAGTCCCTGGCATTTACAGCATCTTTATAATACATTGCAATTTTTCTCCCCAGCCTAAAAGCTTCCAGCTAAAATTAGTTAAACTGTTGGCGTGTTTTACCGAACTATAACACATCGGCTCTGATGGCGGCGGCATTAAAATGAGTATTTCTGAATGAAATGTATTACTCACTTGCTTAAACAAACAAGTCATTACATGCAAATTCCCGACAAGCCGCTCTGATTCATTTCCGCAAGTAAACATTTGCTTTGTTATGCTGTAAACGCTGGTCTGTAACGAAGGATTTTCTGCACCGCAAGCACAGTGAGTTGGGTTAAAATAATTACCCCGGGCCTGTCGGTGTCAAAACTCCTGGAAGATATCAGCGTTCATTATCCGGCAGCGATGCATTATTCATGAGGCCTTTTGTGTGTGGAGTGTTGCTGGATTTCTGGATGGAAGAAAAACACTGACACAAACATCTGTTTAAACACAGAGCGCATGTTCAACCCAGTGTACAGCTGAAGACTGAATTATTCACACTCTTGTCAACTTTATCAAAATATTTCCCAAATTATGTTGATCAGAGAAAGGAATTTTTGGTAACACTTTATAATAACTACACACTATGAATCATCTATTAAGCATTAGCAAATAGTGAATTCATTATCTGTTAATCATTAACTGTATATTAATAGACGTTAGTAAGCAGTTTATACCAATACAAATGCTGTACTCCTGACTTATAAGCACATTTATAATGTGCTTAATAGTTGTAGTTTTATACTTTATTACATATTTTAATTGTTCATCACTAATTTATTGAATTATTTACAAACCATTTGTATTTAAGAGTAGTTGGTGGCTTTTAGTATCATTCAGAATGAGTTAAATCAGGGGTCACCAATCTCGGTCCAGGAGGGCCGGTGTCCCTGCAGGGTTTAGCTCCAACTTGCCTCAACACACCTGCCTGATTGTTTCAAGTATACCTAGTAAGACCTTGATTAGCTTGCTCAGGTGTGTTTGATTAGAGTTGGAGCTAAAATCTGCAGGACACCGGCCCTCCAGGAACAAGTTTGGTGACCCCTGAGTTAAACAATGAATAAACTATTGAAATCAACATTTCTATATTTTATTATTCAGTAATAGTCACTCTGGATGTTAATAAATGCTTTATTAACTCAACTTCATACAGTTTTGTGACCTAATCTAAAGTAAAGACTATTTATTAGAGGTGTGAAACTATACTGGTTTCACGGTTCGGTTCGGTTCGGTTCTGATTATCATGCCATCGATTCGGTTCAATTCGATATTTCTGTGCATCACGGTGCATTGACGATGCTTTCCATACACAGTGTTGTATTTTGGGGGGTGGCTATAACAAGCTGTCTGTATAAACACACACACACATGGACACACAGCACCACACTGTCTCTCATTCACACACATACAGAAACATAGACAGCACCAAACAAACACACACACACGCACACACGCGCATTCTCACACACAAACTTGTGCGCTTGCTTGCTCGCTCACTCGGGAGCGATATTGTGAGACAGTCCACTCCTGTTAAAATGACACCAGAGTAAATTTATTCCCGCGCCACATGAAATCTGGTCGGGTCCCGCGACAATGCACAGGTACAGCCGCGGGAATGCATACAGCCGAGAGGTAAAGAGAGGGCAGGAAAAGTCACGCCACCAGCCGAGAGGAAAGTCACGCCAGCAGGTGAAATGGGCTACAGTGAGAGAGAGAGAGAGAGAGAGAGAGAGAGAGAGAGAGAGAGAGAGAGAGAGAGAGAGAGAGAGAAATGGAGTACTTTCATTCCCTCAATCGCAGAGAAATAGGGTCTTCTGCTGTAAGTGCCAGTGAAAGACTTTCCAGAAAACACACACAGTGAAATTTTTAAGTAGTTGGCGCCTGTAGTGTTGTAAATACCCGCGCTCGCCTTCCTCGCGACAGAGCGCATATGAGATAAATGACGTCAGTACATAATAACCGGTTATGATTATTACTAAACCGATACCGAATTGTCCCCATCTGCATTGCGGTGCACCGAAGAAACAATTAATTTTGACACCCCTACTATTTATGCTTTGTAAATCCTTTATAAATGACAATTAAAAGTATCAAATGAAACAATAAATGTTTGCAATCTTATCTAAAAAAAGTACTGTAAACTTTAAACATTGCTGAATAACAGGAGTCAGGGGCATAGCGGACATGTTAAAAGTGGGGGGGACGGCTGTATGAGATCATACGTTCCTATAATTATTAATCACCTGTTTCTAAATGGTCTGTCTCTAAAACCGTCCCCCCCGGTTGCTACACCCCTGAGTATCAAAATACCAACACAATCTCACGGCAATTGGTAACTTTTTGATTTAGTGGCTAATTCGTACAGTTTAGTATGATTTTCTCATCCCCAAATGACGGTTGGGTTTAGGGGTGGGGTCAGATGCCACGCCTCCTTTCTAAAATCGTACAATTTCGTACGACGGAATTCATACAAATCTGTACGAATTAT
This sequence comes from Danio aesculapii, assembly GCF_903798145.1. Lineage (NCBI taxonomy): Eukaryota > Metazoa > Chordata > Actinopteri > Cypriniformes > Danionidae > Danio > Danio aesculapii. The sequence continues at coordinate 726,497 of NC_079437.1, read as the reverse complement.
CCACTAAACTGACAAAACATAAAATACCTACGTTTTCTCGTGAGATCAGGCTGCAAAATACAATTATCAAAAAATACAGTTAAATAAGATTAGATAAAACAACAACAATATAACAATTTAACAGTGTATTATGATGCAGCATTTCAATGTTATTTAGCGATGTTTAAACTGTACAGTCATTTTATTTTACATAAGATTACAAAGATTTATTTTTCATTTGATACAATTTCATTTGCGTATCTTCAAATGAATAGAAATGAATAAAGTCATTTATTTTGGTTTTGTTTTTCCTGTTTAGAATAAAATCGAACCTGAATAAATTGTCATTTATAAGAGATTTATAAAGCAATAATAGTCCTCACTTTAGATTAGGTCACAAAACTGCATGAAGTTGAGTTAATAAAGCATTTATCAACATACAAATGAACTATTAATACACGCCTGAATAATAGGATATATGAATGTTGATTTGTATAGTTTATTAATTATTTACTTATGCATTCTGAACGATCTTAAAATAGCACCAACTATTCTTAAATAACTAGTTTGTAAATAATGAAATACTTAATTTAGTAATGTAAATAATCATTAACAAAGGATGAATCTTAAGCACATTATAAATGTGCTTGTTACTCAAGAATAGGGCTTTTGTAGCTGTATTTATAAACTGCTTATTAACGTCTATTAATGTAAAGTTAATGCTTAACAGATAATGAAATAAATGTATGCTAATGCTTATTAAATGATTAATAGTGTGCAGTTATTATAAAGCGTTACCGAATTTTTCACAGTATTTCCTTTTTTCTTCTGGAGAAAGTCTTGTTTTATTTTGGCTAGAATAAAAACTGTTTTTAATTACTACTAACATGAAATAATTTAAATTCAGGCAAAAACCATGTTTAATAACTAAAAATGAACAGTAAGAGGATAAAGTAAACATCGCCAAACCTAAATAAATCTTTGAGCTTTATACACTGAATACATTTCTTCACGTGGCCTTAACAAATGTGTAAATCGTTTCTCAAAAGAGAAAAAAACTTACTATATTACAGAACGTAGTTGCTTCTACAGAAACGTTAGACAGTGGCTGCATCTCCTAAACAATAAAGAAATAATCATTTATTCTAGTTTAGTCAAATTAATTGTTTTACCTGGAGAACGTGAACTGATGTCAATCATAGCTGGAGGAGGGGTGCGGGTGTAGAGCTTTGCATCCAGTTTTGTTTTTTTTTTGTTCGATGTTGTGTTTCTTGCAGCGGTCAAGAGTTTTACTTGCACATAATCTACACTTAAGAACAATCCACTTCTTTTCTTCGATGAGTTAAAAATAACAAGAATCACTGCAAAAATTGTTAGTCTCTGGCCTGCCATTGTTTGTGTCTCTGACTGTAGTGATGATGGGCAATTCGCGAATGAATCGTTTGTCATAACCGTGTGGGATGAAATTAATCAATATATATTATTTGAAATGCCCACTCTGTCATCTACGTGCTCTATTAATGTTGCATATGCAATTCTACATCCACAAACAAACGGCTTTCGACATGAGTCTGTGAATTTAACATATGCGCACATATACACATGTTCGTGAAAACAAATATTATCTTTTGCATTCATGCACCTTCATTTACGTGTGCGAAAAGGAAGTTTTCCTGCGTTTGCATGCAGTTTATGCGGAGATGTGTAAACGTAACATTCTGTAGAGCATTCAGTTATCTTCCTATATTCCTTCCTTCCTTCATTTGTTCGTTTGTTTGTTTTTTCCTTCATTCGTTTGTTCCTTCCTTCATTAGGTCCTTTGTTCATTCATTCTTTCATCTGTTCCTTCCTTCGTTGGTTCAGTCCTTCCTTGAATCCTTCCTTCATTCCTTTGGTCCTTCCTTCCTTCCTTCATTAGTTCGGTCCTTCCTTCATTCGGTCCTTCCTTCCATTCCTTGTTCGATCCTTCCTTCATGCAGCCCTTATTTCCATTCTTCTTTCGTTCTTTATAGTGATTGTTTAAGGCTGTTTGGGCATTTCAGTCATCATACAATCGACATCCTTCATTTTCTCATCAGTGACATGCAGTCTATGAACCGTCTCTGAGTTATTGCGTGTAAAGATTTTAGACATCTTCTTGGACATTTTTAATACTTTCAAAAGGTCTGGTGCATTTATAAGGCGCTCATGTCTTATCATGTCATGTCATGATTTACTTTCTATGTGCGATTTGATTGGACAAGAATCACAGGACTGATACTTTAGCCAATCATCATAGACAAGAGAAAATAAAGTAGTGACTGCAGGTAGAAGGAAAGTAGTAGAGTAAAAGTACCAATACTGCACTAAAAATGTACTCAAGGGAAAGTAAAAGTACACATTTATAAAACTACTCAGTAAATGACAACTTCTGAGAAAAACTACTCAATTACAGTCATTTGAGTATTTGTAATTGTGTTACTTTACACCACTGGTGCACATCTACCTACCGATTTGAGCAACCCAGGCTCATTCTGAAAACAGTCCCCACGGACGTTTCTGGAGACCGTGAATTATGTAGCCGGTGGTACATATGGCTGCATTTCATTTTTTTTAACGAATACAGGGCGGTGTGACGCCGTTCCTTTTCATGCTTACCGCCTGACCGCTTACCCCGTATGGGGCTTTCCCGCCGCAACCAGTTTGTCTAGTTAGCTCATCGCGTACGTCAGCGGACTTGAGATGCAGAGAGGATATGACCACGACAACGATGATGGGGTTCGACTCCGGGGAATAGCGGGTCCAGTAATCAGGTAAGACAAAAACAGTATCCAAAAAATAAAATGAACAAGAGAATAACAGAGTGAGAATGTGGTAAAATCCGAAAACGTGGTAAAAATCAGATGAGGGCTTTTCTTTTTCTGGGCGGCTTTTGTAAATCGTTGGTTGGGTTTTGGGAAGTAAGTGGGTGGGTGGGTCAATCGATAAAATTGGTTGGGTTTAGGGAAGGAGGAGGGTGGGTCAGTCGATTGGTCGGTCGGCCAGTCAGTCATACAGTCGGTCAGACAGACGTTCGGTCGACAGCGGCCTTTAGTGGGTTTACACGAAAACAGCGGGCACGAACGACACTCGCAAGAGAAATTTGAGATATAAAAAAGCGCACACAGCGGCCTCTCGTGGATTTGCGAAAACAAAAACTGCAAAAATACGTACCTCCAGGGACGTATTTTGCGGTTTCCAGAAACGTCCACGGGACCATGTTTTCAGAATGAGTCTGGGTTGAACTATACAATCCTGCGTTACAACACTTTCGTCTAAAAAAGTCAGGTTTAAATAAATGTGCAGCCTTTTGTAAAAACAGAAGTTGTCTTTGTGAATACACATGCTCTCTCTCGTGTTCCTGAATCATAATCTGCGCATGAGTGGATCAGGTGGTGCTCATTTGGATTATGAAACTCTTGATCTGCACACAACTCTTGATCCGCGCACAACTCTTGATCCGTGCGCATCTTTCGAACCACGTGCAAATGTACAAATGCAATTTAACCAGTGACCCCTAGATGGCAATCTCAGCCTTACAGAGCAGGCCACGTCCACAGTTTTTATAACGTTTATAACCCAACGACCTGTAAAAGCCAACAAACTCACAAAAGTAGATATTGCGACGCATCAGCTGGATGAATGGCTCTAAATGGGTATTCTGACACTCTATGCTTGTTGAGGTCGACATTTAACCACTGGAAAGTCAAATCTCCTCTCAGGCGCACATTATAGCATTCAGTATACGTTAAAATGGTGACGTCCTATGCTTCCATTTTTTGGGTCTATGATTGATAGAAGATTTTGAAGAAAGGTTGTGTATATTTCACCCTAAGGGAGCAATATAACTAAAGCAATCTCTATTGTATGGAGCAAGAGCGCTTCTCTTCTGTTAAACTGAACAGTCACATCATCGATGTAAGCGTGCTCAGGCTCGGAAGGTAAAGATGCAGTGTGAGTGTGGGCCGTTGGAGAAGTAAGGGTAAGTGCCAACCGTGCCTAGTGTAAGTACACCCTAAAAACCGACCAATACAGAGCCTCACTGAAATCACAACTATCAACTCGACAAACGTAACTAAACAAGAAAGAACTTGCAACAAAACATCTGCTCCACATCAGCCGACAGATGAATCTGTAAATAAGGTTGATGGTCTGTCTGTTACACAATCTCTGAATAATCGACATTATCAGCCCGCGCTTCTCTCTGAACCTGAGAAAACACACACACACAAAAGCTCTTTAAAGATGAGATCAAACTCCTGCACCAAAGACAAACCTGCTGCTTAACACACACATACACACACACACACTTTATCTTCGCTCTCCACGAAGCTCTTCATCTCCAGAGCTCTGCTTTTTGAAGATTTCCAGCGCTTCTTATGGTTCATTTGACTCGAAAGGCCTTGGAGAAAACAAACACTGATCTCGTATGCATGAGGCCACAAAACACTCAATCAGAGACGCACAAAACATCTGTAAAACAACAACATCCAGAATCATTAATGACATCCAGATGAATGATCGGCTAATGTGTGAACGTGTTGGGCTGAAAAAGCATCTCGCAGATTGATTGCAAGATCTGAGGCGGAGAGCTGCTCTTTGAAAGGGTTGTTTTTCCTTTTCTTTTCTTTCTTTTCATCATTAAAGGAGATAATAATGGCCATCTGGTCATTATGTTGATCATTTAACAGCGCAGACGGAGTCTTTTATGATAGCCGAGGTGTCACTGTTACTGAAAACCAGCCTTTATTGGACTGCTTTAAAGCTTCTGAATTTTGCTTTGGAGTCTTCTGTAGGGTTACGAACACACTCCCAAAAAATAATTGACGATAGGATGTTGAATTGCTCGACAATACACCTCATATGTGCATTATTTCCTCATAATCTTTCCTCAGAGTCTAGCCACTGTTCAGATGTTGTAATTCAGACTTTTTTTCAGGGTTTTGTCCTCAAACTGCTCCTGTGTGTAGCACTAGTTTCTCACACATCTCATCCAAAGCCTTCTGTTGTGTTTTGATGTGATTTCTGGCTGTTGTAGCTGTGAAATCACTGAAATCATTCGGTGTAGGGATATGGAGCTGCAATGCGCTCAAAACCTGCTAAAATAACTGCACACCTGAGAATGTTCATCAGCCAATCAGAACCAAGCATTCAACAACCCTATAGTGTAACACAAAAGTAATTATGCCACACATCTCCACACATTTGAATGATGTTATTTCAGCTTAGTTTAGTTAAATAGAACTCAACAAGGTCAAACCACTTTCATTTGCCGTATCATGAATATAATTTGAACTGTTCACTTTAGTTGAGCCAATTCCTATTAAAGAGTTAGTTTAAACAAATAATGTAAATTGTGTTATTAATTACTCACCCTCATGTCGTCTGATCCCCAGTGACCTTCATACATCTTCAAAACACAAATGATACTATTCAAATTAAGAGCTTCCTCATCCACCATAGACATCAATCCAACCATCTACACATCCATCCATCCACCCATCCATCCATCCATCCATCCATCCATCCATCCATCCATCCATCCATCCATCCATCAATCCATTCACACACCAACCCATCCATCCATCCAACCATGCATCCATCCATTCATCCATCCACCCATCCATTCATCAATCCATTCACACACCAACCCATCCATCCATCCAACCATGCATCCATCCACCCATCCATCGATCAATCCATTCACACACCAACCCATCCATCCAACCATGCATCCATCCACCCATCCATCCATCAATCCATTCACACACCAACCCATCCATCCAACCATGCATCCATCCACCCATCCATCCATCAATCCATTCACACACCAACCCATCCATCCATCCATCCATATATCCATCCATCCACCCACCATCTTTCCACCCAATCAACCATCCATCTATCCAAACCACCTACCCTCCCATCCATTCTTTTTACCTCGCATCTATACATCCATCTATCATCCATCCATCCATCCATCCATCCAACCACCTATCCATATTACCACTCGTCTATCCATTCACCCACCCACCAACCTATCTATCCATCCATCTATCTTATTACCCATCATCCATCCATCCATCCATCCTTTAATCCATTCCTCCACCCACCAACTCATCCATCCACCCTTCCACTCACAAATTCATCTATTCATCCATCCATCTATCCTCCCACCCACCCATCCATCCATCCATCCATCCAACCACCTATCCATATTACCACTCATTCATCCATTCACCCACCCACCAACCTATCTATCCATCCATCTATCTTACCATGCATCCATCCATCCACACACCAACCCATCTATCCATCCAACCATGCATCCATCCACCCACCCACTCATCCATCCAAACCACCTACCCATCTATCCATCCACCCACCATCTTTCCACCCAATCAACCATCCATCTATCCAAACCACCTACCCTCCCATCCATTCTTCTAACCTCGCATCCACCCACCCATCCATCCATCCATCCATCCTTCTACCCACCCACCCACTCACCCATCCATCCATCCATCCTTCTACCCACCCACCCACTCACCCATCCATCCATCCATCCACCCAACCATCTATGCACTCATCCATCCACCTAACCATCCATCCACTTTACCATCCACTCATCCATCCACCTAGCCATCTATCCATCACCACCCTTTAGTTTCTAAAGAAGAACAAGTCACGAATCCTGAATAAGAAAAGATTTCTAATGAAAACCAGCAGACAATGCGTAGAAATGTCTGAATCAATCAAATTTATTCACCATTAGTCTACAAGTACAGTTTAAAAAACACACACACGCACATTACTGTACACATCCGTGTGGTCAAATATACGTCGGCTGAGTTGATTATGCTAGAAAACGTCCGAACGGAGGCGATGAAAACTGAAAAAGCAACCCATAAGTGTTGGAGTGCAGCAAAGCGAGAGTATTTACAGTCACGGAGAGACGTCACAGTCCACTGAAACTCAATGACAACTCAAAGAAAAAAAAGAAAAAGAAAAAACACGTCTGCTTTATTGTGCTTTTAAACCCTTGAGGCCCCATTCGGGACCCGTGTGGAGAAGAGGCACTCGCTAAAGTGCTAAATCCAGTTCATATTCAAGAAGATTCGCTATCGCTACTGTTAGAAATCATAAATCTATACACACTGCTGGACAGACGATTGGAGGAATTACAGTTTTTAATGTTTCTGAAAGTCCCTTGTGTTCACCTAGGCTGTGTTTATTTGATAGAAAATGCAGGAGTAACTGTGAAATATTATTTCTATCTTAAATACCTGTTTTCTGTGTGAACATATTATGAGATGGCATTTATTGTTGGGATTCAAAGCCGATTTTTCAGCATCAGTATACTTCAGTGTCACATGATCCTCCAGTAATCAATCTACTTTGATTATTCGGGGATTTTATATATACCTAAAATACATTTGGGTTTTTCTAAATGAAAAAAGGAAACAGTTATTAAAATTTAATATGATATTTTTATGTTTGGCCACAGCCATCTTACCCTGCAGACCAAGACCGGTTACTTAATGAAGCTAAGGAGGGCAGAGCCTGGTCGATACCTGGATGGAAGACCACGTGGGAAAACTAGGTTGCTGTTGGAAGTGGTGTTAGTGAGCCCAGCAGGGGGTGCTCAAGCTGCGTCTGTGAGTCCTAATGCCCCAGTATAGTGAAGGGGACACTATACTATCAGTGTGCGCCATCTTTCAGATGAGATGTTAAACTGAGGTCCTGACTCTCTGTGGTCATTAAAAAAATCCCATGGCACTTCACGTAGAGAGTAGGAGTGTTACCTCGATGTCCTAGCCAAATTCCCTCTATCAGCCCTTACCCATCATGGCCTCCCAATCATCCCCATCCACTGAATTGGCTGAATCTCAGTCTCTCCACTCCACCAATAGCTGGTTGTCCTGTGACTGCCGTCGCATCATCCAAGTGGATGCTGGACACTGATGGTGGTGTGGAGAGACCTCCCTTCCTCATGATTGTTAGGCGCTTTGGGTGTATGGCTATTTAAATACACATTACATTTATTTTAAATAAACAATAGTATTCCAATTAGATACAAAAACAACAGTTTTTTTTGTTGTTTCAACACTATTTAAAAACGCTAAATGAATCAAAGAAAGTTCATGGAAATTAAACAAATTATAAAATATACTATTTTTTTGTTAGTTTTGTAAATGGCATTTCGAAATTGCAAAATACAAAAATGTTTTTTGTAAAATTCCACATTTTATCAATTTAAAGTGTCCTTGATGACTAATAATAATGATAAAAACTGGCAGTCAGACTGAGACAAAGAACATACAACTGAAGACATTTTGAGATTAATCAAAATATCTGAAAATCCTGACAATTTCGATAATATGTCCAACATGTTGATAAAAAATAGTATTTTTGGACTAAACTAAAAATGGCAATGGCCAAAACAACCTTAATCTTGGTATGCCACTCTCAAACTTGTGTTTAGAAGTTTTAAGCAAAAATAGCTCCTGACCACTAAGTGGTGCTGTGTCAAAACTGTGCAAATGACGGCAGGTCATTTTTTTTGTCATAATACACACCAAGGCAGCATCTGAAATCACATACTTTAATACTATATAGTATGCTAAAAACAGTATGCAAGCCGAGTAGTATGTACAAATTATTAGAATTCGAAAAACAGTAGGCGAGAAGTGTGCATCTAGCTATCCCATGATGCACCACGAGAGAATTTATGATTGAGAGTGAAGCGATGCCACTCATGTGTGTAGGTCATGTGATCATGACAAAATGGCGGATGTAGTACACCTGAGCTCCATTTATACTGTATAGAACACACTTTTCAAGCAGTCGAGTAGTAAATTCAAATTCACATGTAGTTCCTACTAAGTAGTAGGGGATTTCAGACGCTGCCCAAGACTGCATTGCAGTGGACATTTTCATGGTCTCATTGACCTGGACGTACAATGACGTACAATGATAATGTTTGTTTATGTTTGTTATGTTTGATTCTGTTTGATTATGTAGATTGCGAGAGTCCAAATTTGTGTTTAGAAGTTATAAGCAAAAACATATCCAAAAACAGCTCCTGACCACTAGGTGGTGCTGTGCCAAAACTGTGCAGGTGACCTCAGGTCATTTTTCTGTCATAATACACATCAAGGCTGTATCTGGAACCACATACTTCCACACTATATAGTATGCTAACATCAGTATGCGAGTCAAGAAATCAGTATGCGAGCCTAGTAGTACGTCCAAATTATTCGAATTCGAAAAACAGAATGCGAGAAGTGCCCAGATGACCTACTACTTCCGGCGAGATTCTGAAGTGTGCATCTGATGCACGCTACGCTATCCCATGATGCACCACGAGAGAATTCATGAATGGGAGTGAGGCGACGCCACTCATGTGGGTAGATCACGTGATCATGACAAAATGGCGGATGTAGAACATCTGAGTTTCATTGATATTATTCACATTCATACTGTATAGAATAGGGCTGTGCAATTAACTGAAATCGAATCGCAATTTGAAACGTTGTGATTAGTTAATCGCAATAGGCTGCGATATGAAATAAATATGTATTATTTGATTTCCCCCGCCCAGAGCAAACACGTGACTACCGTCTGTGTGTGAAAGTCTTACTAGCCAATTGAGTGAGCACACTTTCATTCTGCCCAATCAGAATTGCGCGACCGAACTATGAGGAAAGCCCACAAATAATAATAAAAAAAAAAGAAAACAAACAGGAAAACATGGACATGTGGGATAATCACATCTGCTGCTTCAGAAGCATTAATAGAAAAATTAATATCATAGAAAAACAGCATTGATAATATGGGAATATTTTGATTTCAAAGTCACAGACACCGAACAAAAGCAGGTCAATTTTAAGAGCTGTCGCAGAACTGATGCCACGACTTGACTACAAAATTAAATCACAAATCAAATCGCGATATCTGGAAAAAAATAAAATAAAATCCCAATTAGATATTTTCCCCAAATCACACAGCCCTAGTATAGAACTTACTTTTCTAACGTCAACTAAAATCAAATACAAATGCAGTACCTACTGAGTAGTAGGCGATTTTGGACGCAACCCAAGACTGCATTGCAGTGGACATTTTTATGCTCTTCACTCGCTAAACTTCCCTCCATCTCGTTGACTTGGACATACAATGATTAGGTTTGTTTATGTTTGAAGATCAGTTTGTCATCTATCAGTGTGCCAAATATGAAACATCTTCCGGTGCGAAAGAATAATGATAGAAAGGATCGCTGCTTGACAAGTAATAATTAGAAATGCTCATCAAATGCTCATATTATTCTCATTCCCACATGATCATGTGACACTGAAGTATCCACAAAATAAATCCCATTTCAAAACATACGCACGTAAGAAAACCGCTATTCTAAACCGCAACAATACTTCACATTTGATCTCTCGGATTAAACAAACACATCCTCGTCGAGCGTCTTCCATTAAAGCAGCATTACTCCAAGCGTCGGCCTCACAGTGCAGCTCGTGTTATTGTATGTATAAAGTCAGTGCAGGATCGTAGCCGTTTGCAGTGGTGAATCTGGACAAAATCGAGTCCGGCGTCCATATGTGAAGCCCTTGCGTTTTTGCTCTTTCCTGCCGCTGGAGAATCAAAGCAGCTCTTGATCCGAGTACAGGAAAGTAATGGAGTCGCCAGATTGGTAAACGTGGCCAAAACAAAGTTGTTTTTTCCACCATGTTACTTGATTGGTTCAGGTCATAGTGATGGTTGGGGTTAGGGGCGGGGTCAGGTAAGGGGAATCGTTTTCACTGGATGATTCAGACACATCACTAGTTTAAAAACACTCGGAAATGCAAAACATTTTTAAATAATGAAATGACCCATCCTCTTCAAAAATACTTAAAATAAACAATCCGATATTATAGAACTGAAATGTAAACTATAGAATTTTCAATAGAAAACTGATAGAACTATAACTGAAATAAACGATGGAAAGTAGTGGGAGCTACCAAATGTGTGGCCAATAGGGGGTGTTTTTTTCCCCAAACATGTTACCTGATTTGCTCATAGTGAGAATTTAGGGGCGTGGTCAGGTAAGGGGAATCCTTTTCATTGGATGATTCAGAAATACCCAGCAGTTTGAAAACACCCACAAGCTCAGAGACGCAAAATATCTGACATTTTAAAATAATGAAATGACCCACCATCTTAAATATAAGAAAATAAACAATCTGAAATTATAGAAATAAATCATTCAAATCAATAAAACGTTAACTAAAATAAATGAAAGTAGTGGGCCATAACCAAAACAAGGGGCTTTATTTTCAAGCTTGTTACTTGATTTGCTCATAGTGAGGGTTAGGTTTAGGGGTGTGGTCAGATAAGGGGAATCATTTTCATTAGATGATTCAGAAACACCTATCAGTTTGAAAGCATCCACAATCTCAGAAATGCAAAAATCTGACATTTTAAAATAATGAAATGACCCACCGTCTTGAAAAATACATAAAATTGAAATTATAGAAATAAATTATTAAAATCAACAAAACATTAACTGAAATAAATTATGGAAAGTAGTGGGAGCTACCAAATGTGTGGCCATGACCAAAACAGGGGGTGTTGGTTTTTTGCAAACATATCATCTGATTTGCTCAAAGTGAGAGTTAGGCTTGGGGGTGTGGTCAGGTACAGGAAATCAATTTCATTAGATGATTCAGAAACACCCACTTCTTTAAAAACACCACTGATTTTATAATGAAATCACCTTGAAAAATACACACAATTAACAATCCGAAATTATAGGAAAAAAGTGAAACTAAAGAAAAAAATCAAAAGAAGGTTAATTAAAATAAATGATGGAAAATCGTGAGCTACCAAATTGGTGACCGTGGAAAAAAACAGGGGGCGTTTTTTTTTTTTTCGAGTACCTTATCTGCTCATAGTGAGAGTTCGATATAGGGGTGTGGTCAGGTAAGGGGAATCATTTTCATTGGATGATTCAGAAAAACACACCTTTTTTAAAAAGATCCTTGAGTTAAAAACACTGATGTTTGCAATATAGAGACCTAAATTGGTCTGTATTGATGGTCTCTTAGATGGTTATTAAAAAAAAAAAACCTGAAATAAAACTAAAAATATGGATTAATGTATCCGTATGTACAATATGCTTTTTGCTATGGCAACTTCTGCAATTTTGTGTAACTGAAAGGTGAATCAGAAATTTTTAAAGAATTATATGTATATAATTCTATACACATATATGTATATATATATATATATATATATATATATATATATATATATATATATATATATATATATATATATATATATATATATATATATATATATATATATATTAAAATCAAATGAGCATTAAGTGAAATAAATGATGCAGTTGGAAAGTTGTTGGGCCTGACCAACACAGAGTGTTTTTTTTTTTAGCTATGCTAGCTGATTGGCAAACTGGGTTTAGGGTTGGGGTCAAGTAAGGTGGATAATTTTTAATGGTCGATTCCGAAACATCCACCAGTTTGAAAACTCCCACAAACTCAGAAATGCAAAAAATTTGTAAATTCTTAATAATTAAATGAACTTCCTCCTGAAAAATACATAATAAATAAACAGAAATGGAAATTAGAGTAGAAATATAAATCAAATTAATGTTAACTGCAATAAATAATACAAATGAAAAATTGATTGGCTTGACCAAAACTGAGGGGCATTTTTTACCACGCTACCTGATTGGCTTATATTAATTTAGGGGTGGGGCCAGGTAAAAGGGATCCTTTTCATTGGATGACTCAGAAACACCCACCAGTTTGTAACAGTCTTCTCTAGCTCCACCTCCTTAGTGGCTGAGTCTTTCAGACGGTGACCTCTGTCTTGCTGGCGGTCCTGTACTGGTGATGGTGGTGTCCCGGGATGTATTGCAGGTGGTCCACTGTGTGCATGCGGCGGTTGGCGAACGCCTGCCTCTTGTTGCCGGCCTGCGCGCTGTTGACTGTCAGCGTGTTGTAGTTCTCGTGGTTGGAGCTGCTGGGGTGTGAGTGCATCTTCATCATCTTGTAGTGGCGGTCCATGACAGGCGTGGTGGGCATGAACATGTCCGTGTGGGACAGCGCTCGGGACATGGCCTTCTCGCGGAGGTTCGAGCGCCGCAGCGACAACATCTTCTCTGGTGAGAGCAGTGGGTCCTGCGAGTGCAGTCGGTCAGCGGACAGCAGCTGCTCCTCCGACAGGATTCGGCCGTGGTATGGGGACAGACCACCGGCGCCGCCGCTGTACGACGACAGACCGTAGTCACGGTGGGGTTTAGAGCGGGCCGGGGACAGCACGTGGTCCTGAGACATGGCCCGCTGCACGCGTTTAGGCTTCTGGCGGGGTGCCGGCGGCTCCACACTCAGCTTGATCATATGCGTCTGCAGGTTTGAGCTGCGTGGCGGCTCAGCCAGATGGTGTTTGCGGATGTAGTATTCGTCATCCTTATCACCTGAGAAGAAGAAGAGCAGACAGATAAATCTGCGTTAAGCCTTGTGTGGCATGTTTTCAAACACTCTCGGGTGATTTTGAGGCTTAGTTTGTCCACAAGTTTCTCTGTTTCAGCAAATGGAAGGATTTTTCGCTGAAATACTTAGACTAATCTTATTTTGACACACATTTTGGGAAAATGCTTTGAGAAAAACTCAAAAACACACTCTGCGCAAATTGACTACCTTTTCATTATGTTCTGGGCTGTTTTTGCCCCATTGACTTCCATTATAATGATATTTTTTGATTGAAAAACCATGAAAACCATTTTACTGTTGATCGCCAGTTACAGTGTAAAAAAAAAAAATCATAGTTTCTGGCTTGTGTGTGTGCTCAGCCAGACGGTGTTTGCGGTTGTAGTATTCATCATCCTTATCACCTGAAGAGGAGAAGAGCAGACAGATAAACCTGTTTTAAGGCTCAATCCTGATTCTACCCCTTAGCCCTTCCCCTAACAGGATTCTCTTTTGCTTGAAGTGTAGGACTAAAGGGAAGAGCAAGATAGCCCTTGAAACACAGATGTTACAGGACCACAAAATTTCCCAGAATACACCAGCTACACCGGCAACATGGCTGCACTTGAGTCAGGAGATGCACGAATTTAAGTTTGCTTTGGCATTATTAGGAATTTTTTCAACAAGCAAGCAAATGTTTAATACATTGATAATGGCGTTCATGTTTTACAGTAATGCTTTTCAAAAAACCTTAAAAAACCCCGCTAACTTTCCATAATAATAATTTGTGTGGATACAGACTACATTCACATAAAAAAAAAATTAATTAGGATTGAGTCTTGTGTGTGCTGTTGGGGATGTTTTTATCCAATCACGGCTAATTTAGATACTTAATTTGGCCACAAGTATCTCTGTGTTTCAGCAAATGGAAATATTTTGGTGCTAAATTTTATTTTGACACATATTTAGGAAAAATCCTTTGGAGTTAAAAAAAAAACTCAACAATACACTCCGCGCAAATTGACTACCTTTTCATTATGTTCTGGGCTGTTTTTGCCCCATTGACTCCCATTATAATGATATTTATTGATTGCAAAACCATGACGCCATATAATCATGCATTCTTGGTTGTTGCTGGTTTGCCCTGTTGGGAAGAGGTAACTTTTGAGATTTTTACTGTTGATCATCAGTTACAGTGTAAAAAAAATCATAGTTTTTGGCTTTTGTGTGTGCTCAGCCAGACGGTGTTTGCGGTTGTAGTATTCATCATCCTTATCACCTGAAGAGGAAAAGAGCAGACAGATAAACCTGTTTTAAGGCCCAATCCCAATTCTACCCCTTAGCCCTTCCCCTAACAGGATTCTCTTTAGCTTGAAGTGTAGGACTAAGGGGAAGAGCTAGATAGCCCTTGAAACACAGATGTTACAGGACCACAAAATTTTCCAGAATACACCAGCTACACCGGCAACATGGCTGCACTTGAGTCAGGAGATGCATGAATATAAGTATGCTTTGGCATTATTAGGAAATTTTTCAACAAGCAAGCATATGTTTAATACATTCATAATGGCGTTCATGTTTTACAGTAATGCTTTTCAAAAAACTATTAAAAAATGCTAAATTTCCATAATAATAATAATACAGCATACTTTCACATAAAAAATATAATTAGGATTGGGTCTTGTGTGCTGTTGGGGATGTTTTTATCCACTCTGGGCTAATTCAGATACTTAATTTGGCCACAAGTATCTCTGTGTTTCAGCAAATGGAAATTTTTTGGTGACAAATTTTATTTTGACACATATTTTGGAAAAATACTTAGGAGTTAAAAAAAAACCTTAACAATACACTCTGCGCAAATTGACTATCATTTCGTTATGTTCTGGGCTGTTTTTGCCCCATTGACCTCCATTATAAGGACATTTTTTGATTGCAAAGCCACGACAGCATATAACCATGCATTGATCGTTGCTGGTTTTCCCTGTTAGGAAGAGGTAACATTTGTGATTTTTACTGTTGATCGTCAATTACAGTGTAAAAAAAAGTGTAGTTTCTGGCTTTTGTGCGTGTGCTCAACCAGATGGTGTTTGTGGATGTAGACTTTGTCATCCTTATCACCTGAGGAGAAGAAGAGCAGACAGATAAATCTGTATTGAGCCAGAATTTTTATCATCTTAAACTGATTGTAGCATGTCAGACTGCACTAACATGATCCTCATGTCATAATGTAAGATCTCTGCATTCTGTAAACATTAACAAACTCATTCATTCATTAATTTTCCTTCGACTTAGTCCTTTATTTGTCAGAGGTTGCCACAGCGGAATGAACCGCCAACTATTCCAGCATATGTTTTACACAGCGGATGCCCTTCCAGCTGTAACCCGGTACTGGGAAACACCCATACACTCTCACATTTACACACTTATAAACTACGGCCAATTTAGCTTATTCAATTCACCTATAGCGTATGCGTTTGGACTGTGGGGGAAACCAGAGCACTTAGAGGAAACCCACGCCAACACCGGGAGAACATGCAAACTCCACACAGAAATGCCAACTGACTCAGCCAAGACTTGAACCAGCAATTTTCTCGCTGTGAGTGCACCCACATTAACAAACTGTAGAATTACAATTTTTGGGTGAATTAAAAATTCTGGCATCCCTTTAACTTTTGGAATATATTTGTTAATACAAAAAAACTTATAATAATAAATAATAAAAAGAAAAAAACATAAAAAAATAAACTTCTGAAAAAAATACAAAACCCAAATAAAACAAAACAAAAACCAATAAAAACAGAGACTCAACACTACTGAAAGAAAATGAAACAGAAAACTACTTCAAAATATGTCACATCAGCAGAAAACAAACAGAGAATAAAGTCTGTGGGAAAAGAAAACACAAGCCAGAGTTTTATTAGTTGGAAAAGAACAGGCCCCTGAAGAGTGAAAGTGAAGGCCAATCTACAGGTCTTGCAGAAAACTATTCTGCTGATGTAAAACATGTTTTATGTCTCTGTTTGCTCACACTCTCCAGTTTCATTGCTCTGTTAATCTGCTTTTTCCCTTGTTTTTCTCAACAGAGACACAGAAAACACACCACTGATTATTACTCTCTCTCTCTCTCTCTCTCTCTCTCTCTCTCTCTCTCTCTCTCTCTCTTTCTCTCTCTGAAGGAACAGCTGAAATCATATGGCTTTTCTCTTAGGATATTCCTCTGGTTTTTATTTTTTAGCTTCATAAAGTACTTTGTATCTGTATCTAACATTGGGAGAGGGGGGGGGGGGGGGGGGTGTTGGGGGTATTAGTATATTGCTATTTTCCATGTTAAAAAATACAGATTTGATTTAAAGGTATAGTGTCATATAGCGTGTCTACAGTCATATTGGGGTGATACAAAGACAGTAAGTCTCTATTTTAAAATTTCCTGATGTTAAAATAGGATCCAAATCCCTTCCATTTTAAGGCCGACCTCAATGTGATGTAGGAGTGTGGTTTCCCCGCCCACCAAATTGATTGACAGCCACGTATTAACATGTCTCCGTATGTGTATAATCATATCAACAAGACAGGACGTGCACAAAGCAACCGGGATTAAAAGATCTGTTCAGCTCTCTGTGATCATCAGCACCTCAAGATTGAGTTTTACAAGCTTAAAACGTTTTTAAAACAGTGCATGTTTGTAATAAATAACAGTAAAATCGATAAGTAATTCAACACCTCAGCCGAATGTCAGTCCAAAGAACATGCTTAAATTCCGGTTTGTGAACGTTAAATCATGTTTATTTTGTACATTAACATAACGGATATCCATAGAGCAGTGGATATTAACATGTATCCTGTCACATTTGCCGTGCAAAAACAGTGCAAAGCTAAATGTGTGTGTACGCACGCAAACTTTATTGTGTGTGACTCATCGTTGCAGAAAGGCTTGAATTGAACTCCACAACAAATATATTAAATAACATTTGGGAAAGTTCTTACAGTAGTAAGGCAGATCTGCTTCATTCTTGTCTGTCACTGTGCTGCTTATCTACGTGAAGGCTGCATGCATCTCTGGCTCTGACATGCACGTGGGAATGATGGGCGGAGAGAACCAGCTCATTTGCTGCAATGTCATAACAGTTTAAATTTCCCAGATTTAGAAAGGTACAGTAAATAATCTGATGGGTGTTTTGAGCTGAAACTTTACAGACACATTCTGGAGACACAAAAGACTTAAGATCCTAAATGTTGAAAAATAGTAATAGATGCAAGTTTGTTATGATAATGAAGATGAAAATAATATTAAACATCACAATAGTTTTATTAACCACTGTATTTTATTTACTTTTATTATTACTACAATATAAAATACATTTTATTAACAACTTTCTCCTCATTGCTATTGTTATTGTTGTCATTGTTTTGTCTATTGTTACTAAAACATTAAAAAAGCAAAAAATGTATAATAATTACAATATCATAATGATAAATTAATTTATTATAAAATGAATCCTCAGTGTTATTATTATTATTATTATTATTTTTATTATTATTATTACTAAATCATTTAACAAAAGTAATAATAATAATAGCAAACAACAACAACAACAACAACAACAACAATAACAACAACAACTTTATTTAATTATAATATTAATATTATAATGAATATAATATTATGAACGTTGTTGTTGTTATTATTATTATTATTATTATTATTATTACTACTCATACTATTGTTATTTTTAATAACATAATGACAATTTCATTTCAGTATGTTATTATTTTTATTTTTATTATTATTATTATTATTATTATTATTAATAACAATAATAATATTTTTTATTATTAAACATTAAACATAATAATAATAACAACAATAATAATAATAACAACCGCAACAACAACAACAACAACAACAATAATAATAATAATAATAATAACAATAATAATAATAATAATAATAATAATAATTATTATTATTATAATAACAATATTATAATACAATTAAATTATATTATTAATATTATAATACTATATTAACATCAGTGTTAATATTATTATTGTTATTTTTATTATTATTATTATTATTATTATTATTATTATTATTATTATTATTACTTAATCATTTAACAAAAGTAATAATAATAATAATAGCAAACAACAACAAGAACAACAACAACTTTATTTAATTATAATATTAATATTATAATGAATATAATATAATATTATGAGTATTGTTGTTATTATTATTATTATATTTATTTTTATTATTATTATTATTACTACTCATGCTATTGTTATTTTTAATAACATAATGATAATTTCATTTCAGTATGTTACTATTATTTTTATTATTATTAATAATAATAACAATAATAATATTTTTTATTATTAAACATTAAACAAAATAACAATAATAATAATAATAATTATTATTATTATTATTATTATAACAACAATATTATAATACAATTTAATTATATTATTAATATTATAATAATATATTAACATTAGTGTTATTTTTATTATTATTATTATTATTATTATTATTATTATTATTATTCATAATACTAATAATAATATTGTTTACCCTAAAAATGACAGGTTAAACCTGCAAAAGTTGTGGAATGAATGAAAGAATGAATAAACAAACAAATATTTCTAATAAAGAAAATTGTGCTTTAAGCCACATAAAAATAAATCAGCTTTGTTTTTAAAGCAGCTTTTCTCATCATGCAAACATCATTTCCAGAGAGTAACGCTGAACAGAGACTGAGAGGCCGAGATGAATGTGTTTGACAGGCCGGCCATCGATTCAGCGCTGGACTGTTTGTTTATCTGGGCTCCAATGGAGTCAGGGCGTGATTGGCCGCTTTGTGTAGTTCAGAATTAGCATAACTGACAGTGCAGGCTTCTGGCAGACGCTGGCGAACTGCAGATGTAAAGGCCGAGCGTGTGCACGCGAGAGCCTGACATTAGTGAAAAGGTCAAGCGAACCAAACCTACAGGCCTGGATCTGGACAACAGACAGCCGAGATCGCAGAGCAGTGTGCAGTAATGCAGTCTAATGCTGCAGTTCAGTGCCGCAGGCTGAATATGAGCTACTGGACGTTCAAAATCTCTTCTTCATTGACATTTACTGTGGGCTTCCATTACCAATCTCTGACACACATGGTGCTTTATGATCAACAAGATGTTTATAAAAGAGAAAAGAGCCGTTCACACTTTTAAAGGGGAGCTATTATAAAAATCACTTTTATAAAGAGTTTAAAGACAGTTGTTTGGCAACAGTGTGTGAATATAACCAGCTTTTAATGGTAAAGAATGTCTAATTATGGTGGCTTAAGAAAGCCAACATGCTTCTACATAAACGTATTATTCTCCCGTCTTCTTCTTCTAAGACTATTTTAAGAATGCATCTCTTCCTAGAATATTCATACTACAACCACCAAACTAACCCCAAACCTCACAACTATACTGAATTAAGTTGCTTTATCTTTTCCAACTGATCCGACTTACGGTTTTCCCAAAACTGACCCGGAAACTTCAGAAAAGTCCCATTGACTTAACATTGGACCAAACTTTGTGACCTCATAACTTTCCACCATACTGTCATATAGACTTAAGTTTGGGCTCATTTAACTCAGACTACCAATCTGCTAATCACTGATGACCTGTCAACTTACTTGTCACGCTCTAGCAACCACGTACCGCACCCTAGTAACTGTCCCATTGACTTCCATTGTAAAACACTGCCAATGACCTTACATTGGACATACTAAAGACATACCAATCCATGCTAACAATGTACGCATCCATACTAGAAACATACAAATTTATACTAGAAACATACTAATCATACTAATCATACTAGCAAAATGCTAATTCATACTAATCATACTAGCAAAATGCTAATTCATACTAATCATACTAGCAAAATGCTAATTCATACTAGAACCATGTTAACAAAATGCAAATTTTTGCTAGAAACATGCTAGCTAATTCATACAAGAACCATGCTAATTTATGTTAGCAACCGCCTAGCAACACCTTAGCAACCGCCTAGCAACACCTTAGCAACCACCTAGCAACACCTTAACAACAACCTAGAACACCTTAGCGATGACCTAGATCACCTTATCAACTGCTTAACAACACATAGCAACAACTTAGCAACTACCTAGAAACCACTCAGAACACCCTATCAACTGCCTAGAACACCTTAGCAACCACCTAGCAACACCTTAGCAACTGCCTAGCAACACGTTAACAACCACCTAGCAATGCTTTAGCAACCACCTAGCAACCACTCAGAACACCCTAGCAACACCTTAGTAACCACCTAGCAACGCCTTAACTACTACCTAGCAATGCTTTAGGAAACACCTAGCAATGCCTTAGCAACCAACTAGCAACCATTCAGAATACCCTAGCAACCACCTAGCAACACATTAACAACTACCTGGAACACCCTAGCAACCATTCAGAACATCCTAGCAACCACTTGGCAACACCTTAGCAACCACTCAAAACCCCACATCAACTTTGTAAATAGAAACATGCTAACCTATATGTAGTTGTGAAGTTTCATTCATTCATTTTCTTGTCGGCTTAGTCCCTTTATGAATCTGGGGTCGCCACAGCGGAATGAACCGCCAACTTATCCAGCATTTGTTTTACGCAGCGGATGCCCTTTCAGCCGCAGCCCATCTCTGGGAAACTAGTTGTGAAGTTTCAAACTTCTTAACAACTACTTTAGATATTTAAACTCTTAACTTTAACTTTGAGTTTTCTTAAGCCACCATAAAGTTTGTCTACGAACTTTACTTTTCTATTTTTTATAATCACACTTGATAAAACAGTCTGCAGAAACACTTTGATTGACATTCTGCCTTTGTCCGTGTCATTAGAAGTGGAAAGCCCCACCCACTATTGATAATCTCTCCCTCATTAACATAGGACGTTAGTCTTGTTTTTGAATCTGCCACTATGCTGACACACATGCATTTGTAGCCCCGCCCTCTTTTGAAAAGAGCACAATCTCATTTGCATTTAAAGCGACAGTTACCAAAATTGCACTATTAGGATCAAAGCCTAAAAGGATCAGTTTCAGAGTTATAAAACATTATCTGTGTGGTATTGTGAGCTGAAACTTTACACACACACTCTAGAGACATCAGAGACTCATTTTATATCTTGTGAAAAGGGGCATAATAGATACCCTTTAATGTAAAAAAATGCATAAACTACCATTCAGAGTAGCGAAGACATAATTGAGCATCATTTTGATCACTTAGACATTTGCTTTTTAAATATGATACCAGTATAGGGTTAAACCTACAATCAACATCGGTAATCTGCTGTTTGTCTTTCAACTGAAAGTCCAGCATCTCCCTCTTCTCTCCGCTCGCTGACCATCTCCCTGTTAAAGATGTGATTAATTGTTCTCCATTACTGCTCATTACTCTCAGGTCGCCTCACAGCAGGTAAAGTCCAGGAGTACTCAAACAGGCTTGTGATTGAAGACACCAGAAGCACGGTTACTTTACCTCCCACAGCAAAGACAATCATGAATAGTGCAAACACTGAAATTTGCTTGCCACTGTCACCTTTCGATTAGACAGATGGGAACAAAGCTTGAATGTAATACTTTATGTAGACCCAGCTAACATAATATATATTCTCACAACATTCAACTTATGCTTTTAAAGCGATTAGTTGACTTTACTTTAAAAAGTGAGTAAACCTGTTGCTTTTAAAAACAAATTGCGTCTTGGATGATTTTAGTCAATTTGCTGTTATTTATACAATGCTTTGCACAGTACAAATTGTTTTAAAGATGTTTTTTAGTAATGAACAGGAGAATTATTTTATATGAATTGTGACTTTATAACTCAGAATTGCGACTTAATAACTCAGAATTCTGACTTTATAACTCAGAATTGCAACTTAACTCAGAATTCTGACTTTATATCTCAGAATTCTGACTTTATAACTTGCAATTCTGACTTAATAACTCAGAATTCTGACTATAACTCAGAAT
Source organism: Danio aesculapii (assembly GCF_903798145.1). Classification (NCBI taxonomy): domain Eukaryota; kingdom Metazoa; phylum Chordata; class Actinopteri; order Cypriniformes; family Danionidae; genus Danio; species Danio aesculapii. The sequence continues at coordinate 703,985 of NC_079437.1, read as the reverse complement.
TGCGACTTAACTCAGAATTCTGACTTTATAACTCAGAATTACGACTTTATAACTCAGAATTCTGACTTTATAACTCAGAATTACGACTTTATAACTCAGAATTCTGACTTTATAACTCAGAATTACGACTTTATAACTCAGAATTCTGACTTTATAACTCAGAATTGCGACTTAACTTAGAATTCTGACTTTATATCTCAGAATTCTGACTTTATAACTCGCAATTCTGACTTAATAAATCAGAATTCCGACTTTATAACTCAGAATTCTGACTTTATATCTCAGAATCTTGACTTTATATCTCAGAATTCTGACTTTATAACTCAGAATTCTGACTTTATATCTCAGAATCTCGACTTTATAACTCAGAATTCTGACTTTATATCTCAGAATCTCGACTTTATAACTCAGAATTCTGACTTTATATCTCAGAAATTTGACTTTATAACTCAGAATTCTGACTTTATATCTCAGAATCTCGACTTTATAACTCAGAATTCTGACGTAAAATAATTAAATGTTTTTTTTTTTGTTTTTTTTTAATTATATATTTTTTTCCAATAATTTTTTTTTTATATCCAGTGGCAGGAACGGGCTTCCATAGGTGTACCTGATAAAGAGTGTATGTGCACAATAATAAGAATTAAGTCAACTTAACAGATACAAGTTTCACCGGGTTTATTTACTTTTTAAGTAAAGTAACTTCACTTTTTCATTGATTCCTGTAGTATAATATAATTCTCGTGTTCATTACTAAAAAAACATCTTTAAAACAATTTGTACTGTGCAAAGCATTGTATAAATAACAGCAAATTGACTAAAATCATCTACATGTATAGTCATGGCGAATGTGATGTGATCAGTGTCAGTTCACACTTCACCAAGAATGAATAAATCTTTTCAGCTCAGTGATTTAATTTTCTGGATGCGGTTTAGAATGTCATTGATTCACTGGCCGTTTAGTGTCGTCCACCTAATCATAATGGCTCTGGACTATGCTAATGCAGCATGTCAATACTTTAATGTTTAATTTCTCCTGCCCTTTGCGTTTAATGAAAGTGTCTTCCAGCTGCTCCGCCGGTTAGTTTTCATTTAGCAGGTGCTTTTATCCGCAGAGATCCGCAGTGCATTTATTATAGGTTCAGTCCCTGTGGAGACGAGCGTCCTGCGCAAGGTCACCCGACTGACAGGAGATCACAAACTTACTAAATTAAGAAACAAACTACTGGGGGTTGAAACCTAGAACCCGTTGTGTTACAGTTAAAAAGTTTGGGGTCAGAAAGATTTATTTAATGTTTATGCTCACTGAGGCGGCATTTATTTGGCCCAAAATATGGTAAAAAGAGCATAAAATAGACATTGTTGTTAGTGTATATATGTAGAGTGCTCATATATAGGTTCACCCCTATTTTGAAAATGAATATTTTTATCTGTTTCTCAGTGAATAAAGGCAATAGATTTTGGGTTTTCCATGTAAGCCATGTAAGAGAGTTAGCTGCCGGCTAATGCACAAATATAATGATTTATATGATTCACAAATATAATTTGGTAACAGCACAAATATAAAATTGTAAACTTTCTATAGAAAA